>NC_064898.1:3641666-3952083 GCF_929443795.1 Astur gentilis
ATTACTTGAAAAGATTGTCTTTGAACTTGCCCTGTAACTTCTTGGCAATCAGGATGTCTTCCCTGGTAGTGACATGAATTGAACAGTTCCCAAACTATTTGTTGACAAAGATATTAAGATATGACTAACAATTTTAGTTTATGACTTGTGAAAAATAAAGAGTCTTCAAAGACACATTGGTATCTCGTGTCAGGAGTTCTGGCAGAGATGGCAATATTTTTTAGTACCGTTTCATAATTTGGCCTCTTTGCTAACACTATACTCATGCTTATGTTCTTGGGTTATGGTCTTGTCAGTTAAAAAATTTGGGTCTAAGTATTGCTTGTATGGGAGCACAAAAGCAGCAGGAATTCATAGAGGTGCTGGAAAGCCTGGACATGTCACTTCAGCAGCAGTTGTGAATGCTTGTGGGTGACTAGGAAGCATGTGAGAGAGCACAGCCAGAGGTGGGCCAGGTGTGAAAAGGTCAACTGCCTCCTTTCCCCTAAATCAAAACAAAAGCAATCAATACTGTATTAAATATATATTATGTATTTTTGTGTGTGTTGTATGTGTGTATATATGTGTGTGTGTGCATATATATACACATATACATGCACGAAGATGTTGGGTTACCTTGAAAAAAATTGACTCCATGGCTGGAAATAGCGGGACTGACAGATGTTGACCTCACGCTCCCAGACGCTCCAGATTGCCGTGGCCAGCCTGTGGCTCTTGAACCATCTGCGATCTCCAGAGAGTTCAAGTGCCAGGGTGCCATTGCCACGGGGGATGGATGGGGACTGGGGGCAATGCTGAGGCAAGTTTTGCTGGAAGACCCAAATTCTTTGATGCAGAAGAAAATAACAAGCTGGGACTCAGCTTGATGGGAATCATGGTTATCTTCCTTTTTCTGGCTCATGGTACATACGATACATCTCCTAGCCAGATAAAATCTCAGGGGGGTTGGCAGATTGGCTACTCCTGAGCTCGGCAGCCGTATGTCTAAAACATCTGTGTCCTTCTTCAGGCACGTGAAAATGGATATGAGGTTATATTCCAAGAACCAGATACACCCTGGAAGTTCAATGTTCAAGAACTGACAAGGTACATCTTTTTCTCTTTGATATAGCAGACAGCTTCTCATTTTATTGATGTACTCTGAGGAAGGCCAGGCCTCTTCCTCTTCATATACCCTAAAAAGTAACCTAGTAAATGATGACAGAATGATTGTCATGGAAATTTTCTATTACTCAGTACCTGCTCTGCAATGAATTCAGCCCTGGAACAGCCTGACTGTGCTGAAGTGAGTCAGGTAGTAGAAAAAGCAACCTGCCACAAAGTGTGTATTTCTACTGCAAGCTTCTTGGGGCAGGAACCCTGATTTGCATTCTGGATTTTGAGGAGCACTCTTGTGTTTGGGCAAAACCCATATCTAAGCATTACAGACAATATTCAGACTTCTGTTCTTAAAAAATCTAACCATAACAAAGATTGTCTTGCTGTGGGGTGCTACATTAAATGTGGTCAAGAAATGGGGTTCTGGAGGATCTTCCTGAAGATCTTAGCATGCACACACAAAAGGGATACAAGGAATCTACCAAATCTGCATAATGTGGTAGGATATAGAGGGAGCCAAATGTGGCTCTAAGTCTGTTAGTTTGGCTGGAGGCTGCAGTGTTAATGGTTATATCACAAAGAACTCCATGCAGACTAATTTTCCAGCCTTTAACCAACCCACTGTAAACTATGTTACAGTAACGAGTGCACTCCTATCTATTTGATCCAGAAGCTAACACGTGCTAACTTATTTGTTATCACAAGGAAACAGGGCATGGGTACTTCATTCCAACTGATTAATTTGTTTTATACCAGCTAGGAACTCCAGTCAAAAGTCAGCACCAGCTGGGAGGCATTTGTAGGGCACCACTGCAGAGACAGATTTCACTGGTGACCATTCGTTATAGGCTGAGCTGCTTGGTAACTTGTATTTTGTTTTATTAAGCATTTGAAACAAGTCAGTGTTTTATAGTAGCATTGTAAAGTTAATCCAAATACACTCGGTTTGGAGCAGCTCTTTGGCAAAGGATTCAGGGGCAGCTGAAGGTTGCTCCCGGTCTGGTTCCACATCGTGTCTTTACTGGCAGTAGGGTTTGTGCCGGTTGCTGGCCCCAGGCACAGGCTGTGCGCGCGTGGCTTCTTTGCAATTGGGATGCTGCAGCTGGCGACCTGCTGCGGTGCTGTTACCTTAATTCCACCAGGGAAAAAAAACCGTGTTGAGCCCTGCCAGATTTGCACAACACAAGGTTTTGAAAATACAGATGCAGGACAAGCTTAGATTCTAGGTCACAGGTTGTGCCTTAGAGCTAAATGGCAAAAACCAAAGATACTCGGAGTTTGCAAACTCACAGACAAGCGGGAATTCCTAGTGGTCTTTGGAAAAACAATTCCCACTGATGTGTTGAGAGACTGTGGCTGTTTCTGGTCTCTCTAGAAAGTCCTGCATGGTTGAGTATCCTGTTCCTCTCCCTCTCAAACTTGTCATTTACAAATCTGCCCTGGAGCCTGAGCCATGTCAGGTATGATTTTTCACCACTTGTACTCAGACAAAGCAACATTTTTTTGACCTCTATACTTGCTGATTATAGGTCAGTGTCTGGGCTATCCACAGCCCTTGTCTGCATTTCTCCAGATGTACAGAAGCTCACCCTGAGGCTAACAAGCCATTAGCACTAAAACCCAGCAATACTCATGTGAAATAACAGAGGTCTTCTACGTAGCTCTTTGTCTAAATTCTTACATCCTGGCTGCCCACAAAAATACTTGTGTTACATGTTTCAGCGGTCACAATAATAATAATTTGAAGAAGTAGGTGGAAGTGAACAAGCATCTGGGAAAAAAGGCTAGAAATAGGTCAGTGGGGACATGAACCATTATCCTGAACATGTCAGGAACCTTAGCAAGCTTAAGGTAACCTCTAATGCATGGGCAGCTAAATACTTGTGTTTTCTGTTAATTTTGACTCTACAGAAGGAATATTCATCATGTCCCTCGACAAAAGATACAACGGATGAAAGAACAATATGAGCACAATGTTACCTTCCACAGTGTTCTTCGGGCTGAAAAACCAAGCAGAGATGAGAGAAGCTCCAGTGGACCAAATGCAGCTCATGGCATGGGTGCCCGTTCCAACCCCCCTCCAGCCTTCTCGAACAGAAGACTTCACATGCCATTTAACTGAAGAGGTGGATTCCTCAGTGTATTTTTTAATTATCAGGGTATAAAAGTCTCTAGTTTTACATTTTTTTCTAAACTTTTTTATTCTTGTATTTTTCTAAACTGTTTTTTATTCTTGTATTTTTCTACTACATTTTTAAATGACTGTTTTCTTAGAAATCTTTAAATGGCACTGGATTATGATCTCACAGCTCTACATGACTAACCTAAGAACACTATCCCCAGTACAAACTGTACTACTCCCTCTCGTCTGTCTTCCTCCACAAAAATCCATTCAAGCTTACAGTGAAATTTACTGCCTGTAACACACTTTTTGGTTGTTTTTTTTTTCTGCACTGTGCTCTGTCACTAATAGATGAAATATTCCTAAATTCTTTCTTACAGGCCATGTGGCCAATTCCTTCACCCAGTTGTCATTTTAATACTTCATATCTGGCTGTATGACCTTTTGTATCTTCCCGCTCCATCTTGCCTAGAGCATTACTGCTAGCTTTAAGAGAGGCAAAGCGAATGGTGGAAAAGGGAGCTCTTACAGACTGTAGGAAGGTGCGACGCTGTGCCCTATCTACACGTCTGCTGTCTGGATCCAGATGGGTGAGAAATGGAGCTATCCATGTTGTTAAATTCTGCTGATTATGTCCTCATTAAGAACCCTTGTGAAACATTTTTAAAACTCAGCATTTGTGATGGCAATTTTTTTTTAAAGTAGGTGTGGATTATTAGGCAGTGCTTATAGAACAGGACACTAGCAAGTGGTTTTGCAATAGGAAATGAAGACAGCTCATATTGGACATTAAAAATACAGGTATAGCTGCTATTCATCTAGTAATTTAGCAGAAGTATAAAGAAATACACTGTTTCTGGAGAAAAGCCAGGCTGTCTTCAGGACACAGTAGATGTACGAGATTGTAAACTAGGGGGCCTCGGGAACCTGGCTCTGCCGTATCGCACAAAGGTTTACAGAACTTCCCGCAAGCGTGTGTCAGCCCGTTTCAGTTCTCCAGTCCTGATACAACGTCCAGCCTGGTGACAGGAGCCAGCCCCTGAGCCAAGTGAAGGGCACAGGACCCCTGAAAGGTTGCCGAGTGGGAGCTGGTGGTCTCCTCCAATATTTCAGAATTAGAAGGTGTTAACGTTTGGGGACAATAAACTTGGAGAATTGTTTATTTTGCCCTGTGCCACTTCTGACAGCCAAACGGCTCTTCTAATGCTGCAGCGGGTGATTGCTTTAGACTGAAACAAAGATCCTCCTGTAATTTAAGAAAATATCAGAATCAAAGTAATGGCTTATAAAATGTCAACAAACCTTCAGTCACAGTAATGCTATTTATGATACATGTTTGTGTGAGAAATGTATAATTACTCACCTCCAAATTATATTGCAGATGAAATGTCATTTCCATGAGTCTGTTTTTGTAATATAGCTTTATTAAATACAATCAGGATTTAATGTACAAAGTGTAAAAATAATTTGAATTTGAAATATATACAATACTGTACATGTGCATTTAGTAGCATTTTCGGGGGTTTTGTCTTTGTAGCATTCTGGGGGCCGGTAACGAGTCCTCAGGTTCCTTTGTGTCTTTCTGAGGAGCCTCAGCTACTTTAGAACTGCTTTTTAATGAGTTATTTGCCTCCCCAGTAGACCTGGAACTATTTTTGGGTAAAAGGTCATCAGATAAATTAGCAGCTATTGTACTACTGTTTTCATTTACAGAATCAATCTTCTTTTCTTCTCGTAAATTATTCATGAGTGCTTGTGTATTAATCATTGCAAGTTCTTCATCAGCAACCAGGTCATTCTCAGGAAGACAGACAGTTTCTCTCAATTTTCTACAGGGGGTGACATGAGCAATATTCTGATGTGTTTCTTTTGATGACTTGCTATGCTGTAAACCCAAACTTCGTGGAGGCTGAAATGCTTTTTTTAAAGACGGAGAAAATACTGAACACATTGGTGGCAGTGGTGGAGGAGCAGGTATACAACTGAGGAAGTCCATAGCTTTTCTCTTTTTGCTGTTTTTGGGATGGTCTTCATTGATTGTAGCAGATGAAGGTGTTTTTACTGACCCTTGTGCGACAAGTTTCCTATTCGGGGTGCTAGTTGACAAAGGGCTTGGATGCTTTATTTCAATTTTGGAAGAGATCTAGTTAAAAAGAAATAAGTTTTATGTTGACCAGAATGTCCTATTTCATTAGCTTCCTCAATTACTTCCACAAAACGGGGGGGGGAACTGATACAAAACCACTATGTCATCATTCATGTCCAACTTAACTTAACTTAACCTTAGTTTTATATCTTCTGACAGTGACTACTATTATTCTTTCAAGTACTGATGCTTGATAAATCACTGTTTACATGTACATTAAGACAGCACATTTACATGTTGTTTCTGCGATCTAAGCTAAACGTATGGAATTTTTTCTGTGCCAGATGGTAAGAGATCAAAACACTCATAAAAAGTCTTCTACTGCAGTGCATTTATCCTCAATAGGTTGTTAAATAGGAAAAAACAGGGAAAAAGGGATGTAGACCAAAAAACTTGAAGATAACAATACACACAAGATATTTGCTGTGCAGCATCTAATTCAAACACATGCTTAACTTGAGAATATATTTAATGTCTCAGTTGTTTTAACCTGGTTAATATATTTAATAAATAATGAATATAAACTAAACCTTCAGAATTAAATATTAGCACTCTCTCTGAAATGGAAAAGGATGCCTTATAAGCTTAAATTTAGTCCCCAGGAATTGATATCACACCAGGGTGTTTCCACCTCCCTCACTACTAGTGGCAGGAAAAATTTTTGTTCTGACTGCACTCAGTACTCCATGTCAGGAACAGCTTTGCCACCAGCAGCCCTCCTAGGAAACCTGAGTACTATTTAACTCAATTTTTGTCAAGACTGCTATAAAATATAAACATTTACTAGGTGATACCTCTTCCCTTTTAAATCCTGGAAACAGTGAACAATATCTAGGAAAAGATGACCAGGAGGTGAATTCTTTAAACAAAGGTAAGAACTGCAGAATGCCATGAAAAGAAAAATTTACAGATCAAGATTTTTCCTTCCAGTAACATCCATGTCAGATAATCTTCACAGTGGGACCAAGGGAGTGATAAATCATCTACAGGGAAAGGATGATTCCTTTTACTCATATAAAATTCAGAATATTTAAAGTATGCTGTGAAAACACAGGCCACAATGGAGGTTTTCATGTACTGCTTGGAGAAAGCGTAGTCTCACAGTTCCTCCTGGGGAATAATCCTAAACCCACACACAGAGAAAACTTCTAATCAGCTTGCATTGCCCTGAAGAGAACATACGGAGTGGACTGAAAAGTGAGACCATTCACCACAGCCATCAGTATAAAACTTCTTATATCCTTACTATATGTACTGTCAGTAAAAACAGATTATTAATTACCAGAAGCTTACCAAACTTTTATCCTCTGCATAAGGACCTGAGTTGCAGGAAGGAGAGGGGCATTCCAAGCCACATCTTTTACTTAAACTGGGTCTAAGAGAGAGATTTCTTCGTAGCAAATTCATCAATTTACTTTCTGCATCAGAGCAAAAGGAGGCCACATTCTATAAAGGAGAACAGTTTACAATGCAGAATAGTCATTTTTCAAATTGTCTAAGTACTATATGCTCACAAAGTATTTAAGACTTTGTTTTCTCATCATAATCCCACCATGAGTTTAGTTTATATCAAAGCCACAACTTAGAAGACTGCTGCACTTCCTGTGGAGGGAAATACCATACCTTCCTTTTATTGTTAACAAGAAAAATATCCTTTTGTATTTAAACTTATTTTTCAGTAAAAAGTGAGAATGCTATTTAGAACAGCTAGAAGATTGAAAGAATAAATAAATAAATGAAATAAACAGTCTGATACTGAGTATGTTCAGCTAAGCAAGACAGTAAATTTCAATTTTTAAAAGGCTAGAGCCAAACTGTCCATGACAGATTCCCTATTGTCAGGTACAATATTTTTTGCTAGCCAGAGAAGATTGTGGTACATCCTAAAGACAGTGATGGCTGAGCTGAATTAAAAAGAAAAAAAAAAATAAAAGACATTCAAGAGGTGATATGTAGAGTCCTCCAGGAAAAATGCATTAACACCTTACTCCACCTCCCAGAAGAATATAACACAGCAGTAACGAAATCATTAAACTAAAAGTCTACGGATTTACCTCTATCATGCTTCTCAGTTCATTAACCTTCTCTTGAAGATAGGTTTCCTTTGGACTGGCTGAGAATACAGAAAGATCTCCAGCCAAGAGCATAGGAATTTCTGATTTGAATTCAGACTGCCACTGAAGGTTGCTTGCAGAAATGAACGAACAGCGAACAACTATATCTTCAATAGCAAAATGTCTGAGATCTGTCCAGATCTTTACTGCCACTAAATTATAGCTTTCATCAGATAAGTACACCATAGTAGTGAAACCTAAAAGCAAGAAAAAAGTCTGAATTAAACCTTAAATCTTTAAGTTAAGGTTGATTACTGCAATTTGTATCTATTAAAAAGTTACACACATCTTGAAAGAGAATTGATAAATGTAACATGGCAGCCATGTTTCATGCTTCATTCATATTCTACACTAGCTCCCTACCGATTACAGAAAACAACTCAAAGGCTGTATTCCAGTGCTTAAAAAACAATATTCCTATGGTGCTTTTCCTTTTTATTCAGATTATCCACCTGTCCCTACCCATGAGCTCCAGTGCCTGTGTTACATTCATTCCATGACACTGTACACAAGAGGGATCTCACGTACATGCACAGTGGTACTTCTGCAGATGCTGAACACAGACATGAGAACCTACATCCACCATTTATGGAAAAAAATAAAGAAAAGTTTCTCTTGGGCTTAGATCCTCCCTTACTAAATTCTTCCTGAGCTAATAAGCAAAGACAGTTTTTCCTCAGGAAAACAGAATTATCTGCCAGCATATCACAGTGATGGGCTATATTAGCAGGTTTTCACAGGCCTGAGATGCACCTACAACACCAAGATCATTTTGACTTTTAAAATAAATATTTAGTGCTTATTCAATGGGAGATGAATGCAGTCCACAACATACCTGTTCTGCTAACAGAAACTACAACTCCAACTAAATCAACTTCAGCACATGGTGGCTGAAAAGAAGGATCTGACAAACTGGTGAATTTTAGAGCCTTTCTTGGAAAGAAAATCTGTACCAGCATCTCTTGAGATACCTGAAGAAACACAAAATTTTTAAGTATTTACAACACACTTATATAGACTGTGATACATTTTAATAATGTATCTTTATGCACTTAAAGCACTTACTGATAGTTGTAGATACTGAGTTTTCTTTGTTGCTGTTAATTGTATGTTAGTTGAGTCTGATCTTCCTTTGGACTGTGATGTTGACAGCTGGTAGATTCTGTACCGACTGCCTTCCTTTAACAATGAACAAACATCTAGCAGTGGACGCCAGATACTCAGTATCACTCCTAACAATACCAGATTAAGATATATTAGCTGTGCAATTCTAATTTGAAGGCTTTTGAACAAAATAAATCCACAACACTCCCTCCCACCCCAAAGCCCTAAACCAAAACCCAAATAAAACTGGAAATATTAACATGCAAGCTAGAATACTGTTGGGAAACTTCAAATCTACCTGCTATGTTGGCCAGTAACCATGTTTAGATAAAAGTTATTTATAATATTTCCCAAGTACTAACCTTTATATTTTTCTTGCTTTCTGTAGTCTACCACACATAGTTTCCATACAGTAGACACATCTCTTTTGGAACAACCATTTTCTTCCTGTGCTGCCGACTCTAAAGCTTTCTTGAATTCTTCCTGTATCTGAGTTTGCTTTTTATCGTTCATCAACTGCCTGTGAGCATTCAACGCTTTTAACTGGTCTTCACTAAGATATCCCTGTAACCAAGACAAAACGTATTTAGTATCTTTTTTATTAATTAAAAAAATCCTGTCAAGATTTTTAGATAGCCTCTTCTTTAAGTGTTTGTCTGTTACAAGAAATCTGTTGTTCAACTGATACACTACTAGGACTTGAAATGAGGTATGTTAACACAACAGGAGTCAGCAGTCTTGACTGGTACTCAGCTGGTGCTGCGTAGTCTAAGTATTACATTACATGCAGTTCTTATGTGGCAATTAGTGAGAAGCCTGCTTAAGAGTGCATAACTAAGGTGAATATTTAATATAACAGACATGCTTGCTTGTTTCATAAGAAAGAAGAAATATTAGAAAAAAATTCTGTAAGAAGAAAAGAGTTGGACCTCTCAGCAGGCTGCTATCTCTGAGCTGACACAGTGATTTACACTAAAATGCATCAGGAGCGTTACCTTTCTGACCAAGCCTTCAAGATCCAGATGCCTTTAAGTGTAGCACCACAGATACGCATAACATTTTATCAAATAAAGTCACAGATCGCATGGCTTTATGACAGTCAGAGACCCTGACTTGCAAAAGGCGAGGCATGTATTTAATTTTTAACAGCTGGCAGGGACTAATCACCTGCATCTTTATTAATAAAGGCATAAATACTTAAAAGTTGTGATTGAACTGGAACAATGACAATATAATAATTCAAATACTTCAGCGAACAACATGCAAGAATAAGTGTGTGAAACTCAAGGCTTACGAGATGCATTTAGTTTTCATATATGCAAGACAAAGAAAAGTAATAAAATTACAAGTAACATTAACTTTTAATTGTGCTGTATCCTGGATTTTTATATCAGGAGAAAATAGCATTCTGTTTTGTAATCCAAGATATTATTAATCTATGTCAACAAGCCTTCATTAAAATATTTTCAAAATTTTTAATCTTAATTTATTTAACAATAAGCTGTAGAAAATCTCAAAAGGCAGCAAAAAAAAAAAATAGTAATTTAATGGCTGATTTTAGCATGAGGTAGGAAATTGTAAATTATTCCACAAGCATTTCAAAATTAGTGCCGTAGGATCTACAGTTACCTCCATATAACCGGGATCAGATGCATTCTGAATTGCTTCATAAAGTTCTGCACCATCTTGCAAATTATGGATTTGCTGCCTTGTGACTATGTGGGATCTTGGTGTTCTTCTGCTAGTTCTCTCTGTTGAAAAAAAGCCATTATGTTGAGTACAACCAATACACTTTAAAAGTGAAAGAAAAAATGCCTATGTAAGAAGCATGGTAGTACTTAGGCTTTGCCAGAATAAAAATACAAAACAGTTGTATATAGGAACCGATATATATGCGTGTGTGTATGTATTAGGAAAATACAAGCAGTAAAAAAATCTCATTCATTTAAATACAACATAGATTAGACTATTATACCAACTTTGTGGAAGCCAGTATCAGTGTCTGCACTTAGGAAAGTGTGGGAGACTTGATGGGCTGCCATGAAACATCATCGATATTGGCCATATTTTCTGTATGTCTGTCACTTCCTCTTCCTCCCATACAGCAGAAGAGTAGAAAAGTCTCAAACATACCAAGATCTGGGACAACAGGTCACCACAGGCCTGCACACGAAGCCTCCTTAGGACACCAGCTAAAAGCCAAGTTAACTTCATTACATTAAACTATTACCCTCTTTTTAGATAAGTCATTTTGCTGCTAGCATTTTGATGAATTCCTTCAGTGTAGTAGACTCCAGTAGAGACAAGTTTACCAGTCGAACATAAAACAACACAATGAGGTGATTGATATGTGGAAGTCTGTATCAGTGAAGTTAAGAATTACAAAGCAATCTCTGATTTCAACTAAGAATTCAGTGGTGGGTTGCTTTGGTTTGGGTTTTTGTTTTTGTTTTTTTTGTTGTTGTTGTTGTTGTTTTGGGTTTTGGTTTTTTTTTAGAGTATGGCTTTATTTGCCTTTTCCTTGTTACTTGTGAAGGATTCCAGGTTCTAAGCAAGCAGTTAGAGAACATCTCAGTGTTACAGATCACCATGAGAAAGCTTTATGGAAAGGGAGAGGTTGTCTGGGTTGTAGATAGAACCCTGTGAAATGTGAACTGCACAGGCTACTGTTAGTGAGGGAATCCTACCTGTTCTTGGGGAAAAACCAAACCAAAACACAACACCAAATCGAAACCAACAAAAAACTCCTCTCAAAAAACAGACCAGAGTATCAAGGAAGCTGGAATCCATAATCAGTGTGGCAAGAATCCCAATACCCTTCCTCATTCCAGTTTAGCTGAGTCAAACCTAAGGGGAAGCAAACATAGTTCTGGTGCAGCAGTGAGCTTTGTGAAGCTGTAGCAATCAGCAGCCAGTTGTGGCACTTAACAGCAAGAGCAGACCTGAAACTACTGCTAGAAATCACAGGCAGAGGTGTGCAGTGTCATTCCATTACAGAATCAGAAAATGGTTGAAGTTGGAAGGGACCTCTGGAGGTCATCTTGGCCAATCCTTCTGCTCAAGCAGGGTCACCTACAGCAGGCTGCCCAGGACCATGTCCAGTGATCTTTCAGGTATCTCCAAGGATGGTGATTTCACAGCCTCCCTAGGCAACACTGTCGGTCACCCTCACAATGACAAAGTCTCTCCTGATGTCCAGAGGGAACCTCCTGTGTTTCAGTTTGTGCCCGTTGCCTCTGGTCCTGTCACTGGGCACCGCTGAGTGCCTGGCTCCACCTTCTTTGCACCCTCCCTTCAGCTATTTATGTACATCATTGATCAGATCCCCCTGAGCCTTGCTCTTCTCCACGCTGAGCAGTCCCAGCTCTCAGCATTTCCTCCTATGTCAGATCCCTTAAGCATCATCATGGGCCTTTGTTGGACTCTCTCCAGTACGTCCATGTCTCTCTTGTACTGGGGAGCCCAGAACTAGACACAGTATATGTGGCCTTACCAATACTAAACAGAGAGGAAAGATCACTTCCTTAGGCCTTCTGGCAAGACTCCTCAACTTGTCCACCAGGACCCCCAGGGCCTTTTCTGCAAAGCTGCTTTCCAGCTGGGCGGCCCCAAGCATGTACTGGTGAATGGGACTATTCCTCCCCAGGTGCAAGATTTGCACTTCCCTTTGTTGAACTTCATGAGGTTCTCGTTCAGCCCATTTCTCCAGCCTGTTGAGGTCCCTCCGGATGGCAGCACAATCCTCTAGTGTATCAGTCACTCATCCTAATTTTGTATCATCAGCAAACCAGCTGACAGTACACTTTGCCCCATCATCCAGATCATTAATGAAGATGTTAAAACAGGACTGGGCTCCGTGTTGATCCCTGGAGTACACTGCTACGTACTGGCCTCCAAATAGACTTTGTGCCACTGATCACCACCCTCTCAGCCCAACGGTTCAGCCAGTTTTCAAGCCACCTGTCTGTGCATCTAGCCCATGCTTCATCAGCTTCTCTATGAGGATCTCAAGGGAGACAGTGTCAAAAGCCTTACTGAAGTCAAGGTAGACAATATGCACTGCTCTTGCCTCATCTACCCAAGGCAATAATTTCATCACAGAAGGTTTTCAGGTTAGTCAAACATGACTTCCCCTTGATGAGTCCCTGCTGACTACTCCCAATCACTCCCTGAAAATGGTTTCCAGGATTAGTTGTTCCATCACCTTCTCAGGGATCAAGGTAAGGCCGACTGGCCTGTAGTTCATCCTCCGAGTCCTCCTTCCTGTCCTTTTTGAAGACAGGAGACACATTTGCTTTCCACTAGTCTTCAGGTACCTCTACCAATCACCATGATCATTCAAACAGGACCAAAAGCAGCCTCACAAAGACATCAGCCAGGTCCTTCAGCACTTGTGGGTTCATCCCATCACTGACCATCGACTTATGTATGTCCAGTTTGCTTAATATTCTCCAATTTGATCCTCTTCCACCAAGGTTATGTAATCCTTGCTCCAGACTTTACCCTGGACTCCAGGTCCTGGGATTGCTGAAGGCTGGTATTGCTAGTTAAGGCTGAGGTGAAAAAGGCATCCAGTAACTCAGCCTTCTCCACATCCTGTGTCACCAGGGTCCATTTAGTGGCTCCACTGACCTCAGTATCTGCACAGTCCTGCAATGTTTGTTTGGAAAGACGCTCAGTCTTGGTCTTCAGGTCTACTGAGATACATCCTAAGCAGCACCCACCTCTGGGTGAAATACTACAGTGTCATGTCTTTGAAGAGAGTGGAATTAACAATTCTAAAACTTCGTGGCACTTCCCTGAGCATCATCTCAATGTTAAGTTTTTAGTAGCCTACCAACATGTTCAGGGAGAGTTTTCTAGATAGCTGCAAAACCAAGCAAATAAGTACATAACTGTTTTGTACTGAAAGGTCTTTACATAGGAAGTAAAGACATACATACACAGGAAGTAAAAAACCTAAAACAATATAACACAAAACCACCACCAACAAAGAAAACAAGCCAACACCCTATCTCTGCTTCTCTATCACCAGAGAAGTTTTTGCCAGTTTCTTTAAACTCTTCTGTAGATGCCAAAAAAGTTTTTGTGTTCTTATTACATGTTCTGAAACAATGAAAGCTTTACCTTCATGCTTTTCATATTCTGCTTGGATTTTTGCAAACAGAGCTTCCAGTTTCTTTTGTTGATCCTCTGCATGCTTGGCAGCTTCCCTTTCTTCAGCTCGGCTGTTACGAAACACATACGAACCAGCTGATGTCTTTTCCATCCACTGAAATAATAAGATTCAAAAACAAAACCCAGACTATTTTTAATTTTTAAACTCATCTAGCTTCCTTCTAATACTTACTATTATGCAGAAATGCTTTAAAAAAAGAACAGGTGGTAGATCATAAGTTCTTTCAGTATAATAGATAAAAGGCAAAACCCCACAGCATTGATTGGTAAATCTTCATTTTAAAGATACAGACAGAATGGACCAGTAGTCAATACTGCATGATTTAACATCTGAAGAACCCATAGCTTATAGTAGTAATGGGTATCAATGATGTAATTTAGAAGATAGTTGGATCCCGCTGGTAGATACATTAAGATACAAACCATCAAACTCAATGCTTAAAAATATACCAGAACTGCATTCTATCCAATTTGTCTTTCCACATCAGCTGTACTATCTGTTTTAACACACTAGATTAGAGGCTGTAAAAGAACCATGACATTGTTCTGCAGATGCTCTTAAACTTTTTCTGTCTGAAATGGTTCCATAGGACTATAGCCTTGTCCACAACCCTGCCAGAACTGGCTTGCCTGATCTGAAGAGATAGGTGAGCCAAACAAAAAGGTCACTGCTGCTGAAAGTGATCCCTTCCCTTCCTCTTTACTGCAAAGTCCCATCTTCTCCCTTGCACTAGCTTTAGCACATATCTGACCTCATCAGACCACATCAGTTTATTCAATAGACAGCAGTTTGTTGCACCTTTTTTTTTTATTTTTTAAATTATTATTATTATTAGTTAGTCACTTACTCCTGGTTTAGTGAATTATATTAGCTAAGCAACAGGATCAGGTGAGCTCCAGGTTTAGCATAGAGAAGCAGCAAGAGAGTACAGTGAGAGCAGGATGAGGAAGGGTTGAAGGACTAATCCTTATGAGGCAGTTAATTGTTGAAATAGGCTCTGCCTGCCTCATCAACTGCATGCCATGTATTTCCTGCACTATTCACAGTTTGACATCTTTAATTAGAGTTACTATGATTCCTATACTCCTTGATTCTTGCGGTGAAAGGAGACAGACAGCCCAAGTCTTCCTATCATTTTGGTATGTTTGAGCAAGAGTCTCAGTGTTGTAAAAAAAAAAAAAAAAAAAAAAAAAAAAAAAAAAAAAAAAAAAAAAAAGAAAACAAGAAAACCTACATCAGCACATCAATCTCTTGATACAGTCAGATACAAAACACCACTTTCCTCCCCAGCCTGGAAGCCACTTACTATGATGTCGTTACAGACTACAGCCCCCTTTCTGGGACCTAAATAAATGTTAGTTCTATCAGGCTGTTCACACAGTTAAGTGCTGCAATTTCCTCCATTAAAGTAATGATCTAAATACCAAAGTAATGATCCAAACCAAATATTGCTATTACCTTTGCAGAATTCATTCTACATTGACCAACAGTAATACAACACTTTAGAAAGAAAGCAATGAAAAAATAACCCTTATATGTACATGCCAAGTATAATATACTCTGAGAAAAGTTAACAAAATCTGAAAGTTGTATCCTGGTTAAACTGTTAACACTAAGAGGATTGATTACTAAAAAAAATATTGTTTCTTTTTGTAGTCAGTATTGTTACAAAAGCAAGCAGTTACAGCAAAGTCTGACCACATTTAAAATGTCTGGATATCAAGTGGTATTTAAAAGATCTTCATTCTATTTTACACCATAATCACACGTATTTTCAATAATATTTTTACATAATAGATCTTATACAATATAGCCAGCTACATGTAAGAAAAAGTAATCTTGCTAATGGTTATAAATATTTAACTTCTTTGCAGGGATACATATGTTAATAATAGAAAAAGTTGGGTTTCACTTCTACTTGGAGTTGAAACTGTCAATTTTTTTTCTCCTTCAAAACAAGCACTGCGCTTTATATTACAGAATTGAAATTCAATTATTTCTGGCTTTTTGAAGCTGAAAGCAAAGCCAACCAGAAGATACTGAGCGCAAACTCAAATTCTTCTTACAGCAGGGTACTCTAGTCTTGAAATATTAAATACATGCACGCTGCAAGAACCACTCCTGTTCATTTTACACAAAATGGTACCTTTTCTTAAATTTTTTAGCTCTCTATATTATATCTGATTTGAGGTTTGACATAGCAATTAACTAATATAATTTAGATTTCATAGAACCTGTTAGCTTCATAAAATACTTATACCATACCTGAATAGGGTAAGTTCTTTGAACAACTACATCAATACACCCCACTGCACCACCCTCACTGTAAAGCGATGACAAAGGCAAAGGAAAAGGTCTGGGATCCCGATGAAATCCTAGTTTTGCATGCCATCGTGCACATCGAGTGCTGTTTGCTGAAATCTGAACAAGTTAAATGTTGAATGATAAACTGTCACTGGTAGGTCAAAAAGATATCCAACTTATTACATCTAGAGGAAAGACTATTTTCATGCTGACCTCACTAAGAATATCTCATTTTTGCATCTGAATGTACTACATTTTAATTTCAAGTTTTCTTTTCACATTGAAGAAGGTATTTTAAACAGGAACTAAAAATTCGATGAGTTAAAATTCTCTAGGAAATGAGCATCTATAAGACAAGCCATTGCTTTATACCAGAGGAGCAAAATTTTTATGCTGAAACTTCACCCAGTACTTTAATCATGCTCAAACAAGTCAAGATCCTCCCTGCCAAGCCCACCCTCTCACAACCTGTTTTTGAGCACCTATTCTTCCTCCAACTTCCATATTGTTTGTGACACATAAATACTTTTTGTAACTTGGTGCTCAACCAAATTAAGGAGCAGGAACTGTCAAAACACACAGCAAAATTCGGCAGAATTTTATAGTATAAACTTCTCTTCCAACCCTATTGAATAGCATCAGCTACCTTGTGTCACGTCTTACAAATCTGGTTATTAACTTCAACAAAACTTTGTGTTTGTAAAGCCCTGACAAAACTTTTTGTTTAGAACATGTGGCCCAACTAAATAGCACCTATCACATCTCTCAGTCACATCCAATCAAGCTGAACTAATATAATATTTTGTTTTACCTTTAACATCAGGGAGTCTGGGGCTTCCAGTGGTGTACATCCATTTTGAGAGCCAACAAGTTCTGCTCCGTGCACTATGATCTTCTGACCAACTGTCAGCCTTCTTCTATGTAAGAAAGCTTTGAGAGGTGGATCCAGAAGAGCTCTAATCCCATACCAGCCATCAGTAACTTCAATTATTGCTGCTGCTTTTTTACTTTCCACATTCCTATTGCTACTGCTAGGAGATACAACGGTGTTTAGCGATATGATTTTAGAAATACACAGTACAAGCGTTTTACCTGCCGCATCATCTCTTTCTGTTATTTTTTTGATTGCTGATCGTTTACTCTTATCTACTTCCAAATCATACCTACAAAAAAAGAATTAATGATGCTGTATTATAGCAAACAAAATCCATCACATTGTTTTTCCTTAAAAACAATTGTAGCAAACTATTGCTTAATCAATCTATATGATTAAGTACCACTGTAGCAAAGCAAATGTTATCTACATTTTTGCAAATAACATGCACTACATTTTTTATACTGGTATGCATAAGTTTAACAATATAAGCATTCTGATAAACCTTAAGGTAGAGGTGCTTATTTTATAATATGATGAACTAGAAAGCACACAGTATCACAAATTGCAACTCCAAATACATTACTATACACGTACCTATATTTCAACTGGAACAGCACTGTTTCTGGTGTCAAACATCTGCTAGCAAATTCACGTGGAAAAGACACTTCCATGGCTGCCAATTTCCATACAATCCACCTATAGTGATTGTAAACCCAGGACTCTGTTATTAGCTTGGGATCCACACCAGGAGTATCACAGAGGGCTCTGCAGATAAATTGTTAATAAATTAACCTGAAATCCACTGTAAGTTTTCACTTGTCTATTTTTCCCTAGCATTGTATTCAGTGTATGTATGTAGGCAACATTAACAAAGGAATATTTATTACAGTGAAAACAGGAAGGTTACATTCCATAGCGTGATCTGGTTATTCTCTGAATATTAAAGTTTTGTTCTCATGCACTTTGGCAGCATGCATGTGCATACTTGCGTGTGTTCCTGAAATGGAGACTTTTAACCCTAGCAGTAGCTCCAGGGGCATGCTCTGGCTGCTTCATGCAGCTATGCACATAGCATAGAGGGTCAGAGGTGTGCTCTATTCCCTTTCAGCCCTGGAATTTCCCCTGCTTGCTTGATGAGTTCATTACAATCCATCCCCCTCTACTTCACAGTTTCTAGAGTTGTGGTTTGGGTGGTTTTGTTTCTTTTTTTTTTAAGCATGCATGTGGACAACACATTTCAAAGGTCTTCCAGTTGCTACTAAAGAACTTTCTTCTCTTCATTAAGTGACTGCTGAAATGGACTTTCATTCTGTGTTCGAGTCCAAGCTGTACCACCATGACCTGCATGACTTGGGTTGGAAACATCTGTTTTTTCCAGCTCTCAGAGTCATTAAAGGAGGAGAGAAAGAATTAGACCAGAGAATCAAATAGCTGAGCCATTAGACTGATTAGAACACAAGTTAATTCCTATCAAAAAGTCAATTTCCCGCTTGTCAGAAAGCCTCAAGAAGATTTTAAGGAACTATATCTCAGTTGAATGAGGAAAAGAAATGATTTAAAAGCCAAAAAGTCGTATACAGGAAGATAAGGAGCAGGCATGACTATCAAATTAATTATTACTACATTAGAAGAGAGCAAAGCGATCTCAAGCTTTAGGAGATACTCTGTAATCTTTTGTGAAGGACAATGCAATTCAGGAGTTAAAGACAGAATTCTGTTCAAGATTAAGATCCTAAATACAGATGACTAAATGAAGGCATATATATTCTAGTTGATGGAAATCCACTTAATATACTTAAAGGGATAAAAAGACCAGTAGGTATTTATTCTCAACTATATGCTTTAACATATAACAAGTCCAGAAAAGATAACTAAGGCAACCTCTTGGGGAAAAACCTCTACAATGGCTCGAGAGGCTATCTGGTATTCAGGGTGAGATCAACACTGCCATCCAGAGCAGGTTCCGACACCAAAACCACCATGGTTATTCTGGGATATTTAGCAGCATGCTGATGGTTTCTCTCTTCTGTTTCTGAAAAATGAATGTGGGGAAGGCCATATATCTGATGGCCTGACCACAGAAGCAGGAGAACATCTGAAAATGATTATTAAGACAAGCTGCCTCTGGAACAAGAAGTTAGACTGCCTGAAAAGGACAATATTTGGCACATCTATCTGTAAGATGTTTTGTGCAAATACTTTAATACCTTTCCCATTCACAGGAAAATCGTGTTAAAGTAATCAAGATTACCTCCAACATGTCTAAGCAGCAGATTGCAAATACAGTGATCCAGAGTTGGATGCACTGTTGCCAGAGATCTACTGCTTCTGACAAAAACAACCTCAAACCTCATGTTTCCTATTAATTTGAGTAGTGGCATTGCTTGTCAGCCTAGAAATAGGAATTTCATGTGAGAAAAGAATGACCAGCATGCTTTCTAAAATGCATGCAACTCCAGAACACTGACATGTAGGCAAGAGGCCCTGCACCATAACTGCACATGGATCAACATCCCAGAAAGTCTTTTATACATCTACTGTAAATGCTTTGTAGGAGCATACCATCTAGCAAGGTATATCCCCAAAACAATCAACAATCCTGTCACCGCTGGAGGGAAATGCAGAATCAGGGATGGTATAGCTAGTAGCAAAATACTTGCCAAATGGGTAGGAAACAGACAAGTAACAAGTTAGGTCAAGTTCTGCATACTCTGCCTCTGAGTGACTACATAAATGCATATGCCTACACATCCCATAGCTGCCCAGGAAACAGCTGGGACATGCGATGCCACAGGGTACAAAATGGAACTGTGGGAGGATTAGCTCTGCCTTCAGTATTTCGGAAAAAAAAACCAATCAATTTTAAGGACTGCTCTAAGACAAACTTGGTTTACTGTCAGAGAGACTCCAAAACGTCCAGAGCAGCATGCAGAAATCCTTAGAAGCCATTTCTAAACAAGTGAAAGACAAGACGGTGATTGGGAATGGCCAACATGGATTTACTAAGAGCAAATCATGCCTAACCAAACCAATTGATTACTGTGACAAAGTAACCAGTGCTGCGGGCAAGGGGAGGGCAGTGGATACTGCATATGTTAGCAAGGGCTTTGAAAATTTCTTACAGTCTCTGTCATGAAATTGGCAAGATATGGGCTGGATAAGTAGATACAGTGGATGGAAAATTGGCTGGACTGCTGAGCATAAAGAATTGTGATTGACTCTAGCAGGTGAGCAGTAACTAGTAGAACCTCTCAGATATCAATAAGAGGGACCAATGTTGTTTAATGTCTTCATTAACAACCCAGATGATGGCATAGAACACCCTTGCAGCAAGTTTACAGATGACACCAAATTTGGGGAAGTGGTTGATAAACTGAGGGGCAGGGTTGCTGTTTAGAGGGACCTGGACAGGCTGGAGAAACAAGCTGGTGGGAATCTCATTAAATTCAACAAAAGCAAAGTCTTGCACCTGCGATGGAACAACCCCCTGCAACACTAACAGGCTGGGGCTGACTGTCTGGGAAACAGCTTTGCAGAAAAGGATCCAAGGTCCTGGTGGACAAGATGAGGCAGCAATGTGTCCTTGCAGCAAAGAAGCACAAAAACATCCTGGGCTGTATTAGGAGCGAAGCCAGGAAGGCAGTGATCCTTGCCCTCTCTTCAGCAGCTGGGAGACTGCATCTGCAGTTTCTGTCCAGCTTTGGATTCACCAGGACAAAGATGCTGGTGTACTGGAGCAAACCCTGCAGAGGGCCACCAAGGTGATCCCCCGTGCTCTCGGGGGCTAAGCATGTAACACACAAGCCAAGAGAGCTGGGTTTGACTGAATTTAAAAGAAGGCAAAGAAACCTTATTGCTGTCTACAACTACCTGACTGGAGGATTCAGAGAAGACAGGGACAGACTCTTATCAGATGCACACAGCAGTAGGATGAGAGGCAACAGACACAAGTTGGAACATGGAAAATTCCAATCAGAGATAAGGGTTTTGGGGTTTTTTACACCATGAGAGTGGTCAGCTGGCACAGGCTGTCCAGAGAGGTTGTAGAATCTCTGTCCTTGGAGAAGTTCAAGACTCAGCTAGACAAGTCCCCAGGTAATTAATCTAATTCGAACCATGTTGAACAGGGGATTGGACTGGATGACTGCCAGCGGTCCCTTCCAACTTAAACTATTCTATAATTCTGTGAACTCCAGCACTGGACTGATCTTCACTGAGCAGTTGTTGGGTAGGGACAGAGGACATCTCCAGTTCTCCCAAGATGAACAAATATTGTTAACACCAAAAACATTTCCCAAAGTCATGGTAATGACTTTGGCATCAAAAAAGTTTCCCAAAGTCATGTGGGAGAAGCTAACAGTGATGCTGACTCACTAGCAAGAGCAGAAAGCAATTCTTTTTTCATGAGGAAGTAGAGATCGCAACATGGAAGTACACATCTTATACCAGTCGATTTTCCCATATTGGATTACTGGCACCAACTTCACCAACTCAAACTTTCAAATAAAAGCAGTCCTTGAGCTTGGAACAGACCTATCTCTGTCATACTTCAGTACTGGGAAGCAAATGTTGCAAACCTCTTGAACTCTGACACTACGTAGGTTGGCAATGCGTGCTTTACTACAAATGCTACTCAAATACAGGTCCCTGCCTTGAGTGTTTGTGTGAATGCACATCAACAGCGACACTGACTTGAAAAAAGAGCATCTCAAATTTACGAAGGCAGCAGAAAATAATGGTTAAGTATTTCCTGAAGTTTTGCTGGAACAACAGTACACTGGTAGTTCCTTGTTCTGTTGCATGCGCTTTTGATGAAGTTATGATGTACAAAATTGCTTACAGTAAAACAAACCATAAGTTTTATGAAAGTGTTTAGGAGAGATGCACTCAACACAGACTTTTTTTTCAGCTTATCTTAAAGGACCTGCAAAAGAATGGGTAGAAAGACCAGGAAGAGTGCAAGAAGCAAGGGTTGTTTGTGCAGGGTGGTGTTTTTTTTTTTTTTTTTTTTGCTTCTTACATATACTCAAAGGACAGCTTGAATGAATCAGTGAGTTTTACTACTGAAGTCTTGGCTTCCTTCAAATCATATGTCAGCTTTAAAAAAATTATATCGAAAAAACATTTTCAGCCCTGTCCTGCCAAAGAAGCCCTAGGCACCTGCCCAATCAACCTTCCTTCCCATCAAGAAACTCTAGAGCTCAACAGAAATAAATCATTTTCCACTTGGAAAAAAAAATAATAAATCAAAACCTGTTAATGCTAATTAAACAAAATGGTAACATGCTAAATTAACAGAAAATAGTCTAGAAAAATATTACTATTTGCATTGTTGAAGAATCCCCAGAAATTTTCTAAATCGACTTTGTATGCTTTCTTTAATGGACAGTGAAGATCACTACCAACATTAGTCTCCATTTACAATCCTACAATATCTTTATTTACACTAACAGAGGTATACTAAAAATGCACAGTAAAAAAGTAGTCAGAGGCTTTAAAGGATTACTCTGCTGGATTTCTTCTAGGGGATAACAGAATCACTAACTAATAAATAGCATACTTGTCTCAAGTTCATAAGTAACAGTACCTGTAAAACTCCTTTTTTCCAGCTTTTCCCTCATCTGTAGGTATTAGCCATCCTCCATCAGCAAGCTGCATCCCATTACCAGCTAATAAATACTCCTTACTGAAATAGTCTTCCATGAGAAACTGGAAAGATTCTGCATTTGTGCTGTTAACTTGTATGCAATGTTTTGAAACACCATATGTGTAAAGCTGAAAAGAATTAGATTAAAAAGACGAAATAATGACAATACAGTAAGAAATACCTAATGTTATAAAAACAGATTAAATATTTCCTTGAGGTTGAGACAGTTTTTGTCTGACCTTGTCATTTAATATGTAATCCAAGGAGAATGGAGGAATTCCCAGCAATTATTTTAGAACAGCATCACAGTGTGCTTTAAAATTGTTTTAAAAAATTCAATAGGTTTTGTACCTTCACTGTACCAAAAGCAAGAGGCTATTGATATAGACTTACCTAAGCTTAAATTTTAACTGTTATCTTAAAACAGCTCTTCATATGGGTTAAAAGCCAATAGCATCTGTAATTGGTGGATTTTTTCCTTGTTTGATGCTTCTCTTGTTGGTTATAACATTACAGAGGCATTTATGACCCTTTTTATTTGGAATAGTCTTAAAAACTGTGGATATGCAAAGCTACTTAAAAACTGTAAGCAACTGGTATAACAGCTACTGTAAATACTTCTTTAAAAACTGAAGAATGTATCTATTCAAAAGCTACTTAAAGAACAGATCCTGGGAAAGACACAAAGTAAAAAGATGTCAAGATACCTCTTCTGTAGAATAAAAGCTAGGAGATTTCTCTTCTACTGCAGTTTTCAGAGAGATTCTATTTCTTGCAGATGTTTTAATGACATAAAGACTGCCTGGCTGTGAGCTAATATTTTGCCTATATTTCTTTTTAATTCTCATTTCCTGCAGATCTCTGGCACAGCGGAGGTTTGTCATCATCTTGACCATAGCTGCAAAGAAAAAAAAACCCCAAAACGTCAAAACCTTTTTACAGTATATATCGATTTCAGATATACAGTCACACTATAAAAACAGATTCAGAGAAGCATATTTTCTAAGCCACTCTGCAGATTTTTAGAAACTGCAAGTCTAAATATTCAAAGTTTAATGCATTTAAAAAGCAGCATTTACTAAAGGCATTTGAATAATATTGATATGAAATGAATATATTAAATCCCTGACCTAAACTTAAATCCCTGTATTTCTCAGACTGAACTCTATCTTCATAGAAAACTCCAAATGAACAGAAATTAGCTGATGCTGACTACAAAGTCCGTAATCCTGAGATTTTGACCTGTAAATATGGGATCTAATTCTGCAAATGTTCATGCACCTGTTCAAGTATATACGAGTCCTTCTGAAAACATCCAGATAATTTGACTGTAATAGTTACAGAAATTATACACACTGCAACATTTCAGAGAGCTTAGAAGGCATAAACCCACATGCTAAATAAAGTCTAACAGTTGAGCATTTAAACTCTGCCTCTTTGAAAATAAGTCAGCCATTTATATAGTTAAGCCTACGATTTAATTAGAAAACAGAATGAAAACAAGCTTCTGTAAAAGTGAATGAAGTATAGCAAGGTTAGTCTTTAAGGTTCCTAGAATATTTTACTTAAGAGGCATATAAAAATCAAATGAAACATAAGCCATCTTGTTTCTGAAGCACTGTGTGAAAACAAATTTTTTGTGTTCTTAATTAACTTTGGAGATGAGTTGCATATGCTTTATTAGAAGTGCAACACAAAATATTAGGAAAGTAATTATTTCCTAAATTTCCTGCCAAAAAAAAAGAGCTTAAAAAGCTTCTTTTTATTTAAAAAAGAAGTCTGATAGAGTATGCAAAACCCTTAAAGGTTCAATTCTGATAGTTAGTATTCACAAGAGTTAAGTGATCAAAATCTGCAAATACCTAAATTGCCATTTTCTAGGTCAGTGTCTGCTGCATGCTGGATGCAAGACTGGTGATCTTGAGGTTCAGCAATATTTTGTTCAGTTGTGATCTGATTTAATTCTGTATCTTCAGTCATATTTTTGCTGATTGGTGAGTGACATCTTTTGCTACTGCCTTGTTCACCTGTAGAAAATGTCAGCTTGGTTTTGAAGGGTGGAATAAAAGTTTTAGCAGTTTTTCCAGATTTGTACAAACTTCTTGTTTCTTCACTCTCTTTTGGTGAGACCTTACATGGAGTAGAAACCCCTGAAGTACCATTTGAAGATTGTCTTAGTACACAGTACTGAAAAATGGCAGGTTTAGATTTGAATCCTTTGAAGTCTTGATCTGGTAGAGTAAGGGTAGGATTCTTGACTTCTTGTCGTTCTTTAGTAGCCCTACAGGGACAAAAATATTTAAGTGTATAGGTTTCAGCTTCCTGACAAAAACCTTTGTCAGGATTTTTATATTCATAATTTAGTAATAAAACTTTCAACATTATGTCAATAAAACCCCAAAATATCAGTCTTTGACATTTTAAAAATGGAATACTTAATTTCTATCTATCAAGAAAAGACAAATACAAGTGTAAAATTTGCCTAGCATCTTAGTGGTCTACTGCAGCAATGTGTGCTTTATGGTAATTTAATGTTTATTTTGAAGTAGAAGTATTAGTCTTTTATAAAGTTGGGTAGCAAATTATTACCGTTTATTTTTAAAAAGTTACAAGGGCTTGCATGGTTTTTAGAAATTGCATTAGAAGAATTCTAAAATATATTAGAAATTTCTCACCCAAAAGGTTGACAAGTTACAGGTTTTAAAGGAACATCATACATAAACTTTCTTCTGTCTTTGAAAATACCTATAAGATAATTAGAAAAAAAATTTGAAACAGTACATTACATGGACAGATATTTACAGCACATGTTTTTTCTATATTAATGTTATAAATATAGAGAAAAGTTTCCAGAGCGGATTTAAACAGCTTTGTTGTTGTGGGTTTTTTTTTCTGCCAATTAAATTCTTTGTATAAAACATCTTCACACTAGTTGCAGACAGATCTAAAGGATACGTCACCACAATGCTGAACTCTCAAAAATTCCTATTTGTGAGCCTGCAAGTTGTTTTTAGGCTCCTGAAAAGGAAATGTTTATCGTATATTTAATTCTAGGAAGGCTCATCATTCAATTTAGAACTCTTTTAGCAACTTTTTTTTTTTTTTTTTTTTTTTTTTTTTTTAAGGTTACAACAGAAAAGGGCACATTTGCACAAACTCCTTGCATCATTGAAGGACATGCTTATCTTGGAATTATCAACATAACTAAATCATGCCTGCCTGGAATTTAAACTCATTTGTGCTATGCCCTTAGGCTGCAAAGAGGAAGTTTCATATGAGAAATCATAGATACAAGACAGCACATGTTCTAGAAGTCAGAGACAAGACCATACTGGAGATTAGAACTGTTTTCAGTAGTTCCACCAAAGAGTAACACTCTTCAGGTCCTGCTGCAGGGTAGGATAATAGTTACATGTGAAGGGTATAAATTTATTCCCTGGCAGTAGCTTACAAATTTCATTTAGAACTTTAAACCATGGGGTTTAGGCTTAGAACAGATTTAGGACAGCATTCAGGAACCAATATACTGGTTAAACCAATGTACTTGATGAATCCTGCTACTAAATTCTAGGTGAGGTATGCAGTGCTTAGAAGGAACAAGTTCCTTAAAGAATAGCTTATCCCGTAACCAAAAGCCATAACCAAAATCACATTATCCTAATACCCTAATCAATAACTAGCTTCACATAAAGCATCAACTCATGCTTTAAAACCTTGATTTCACTTTCATAAGCCTTCATATTACTGGTTTAAAATATTAAAAGCAACTGTAATCTAGACACCTATCAGTAATTATATTCTTCACAAATTACTACATGATGAAATTACCAGTACCTTCTAATTTTCCTGTAGATACAGTTTTTAACTGAGAAATTACAGATCAATAAAACATATTCTTCCCACTGAAACTAGAATTTGAGAGATTTAGGATTGTAAGAAACTGGATAAATTCCTACAGAGCTAGAAATTAAACCAGAGATCTTGCAGAAGTAGTACATTGTAATATATTTGGATTCTACACAATAAGGCATACCATTAATCATGTGATTTCAAGTCAGCAGAGACATTACCATAGGAGCTTCCCTGAATATCCATGACTGTACTGACAAAAGAAGCAGTTAAGCAATCTTATTATATGTGAGTTCATTAGAAATTTAAGAATTCTAAAGATAACAACCAACATCAGATTACTGCTTAGAACACAAGAAGACTGAAATTACCATCAGGGGTGCTTTTCAAAACTTTCAAAGATCTGGGGCGATTCTCTGTTTTGTTAAATTCAAGCAGTAGCTGTCTTTTAATTGGAGGTTCCCCTAGGGTAAAAACACAGATTTTTAAAAGTGATGTTCCTTTTAATTTCAGTTTCTTACTAATACTGTATGACTTACTTATAATTTCTAAATAAAACATTCAAGAAGTCAGAACAAGCAGAACTAACAAGTTTTCAGATCACATGTCTGTATTAAACGGCCTTTTGGAACACAGAGCTACTTCACCACAATTTGCAAGTTTCTTACATACAGACTGAGTGTATATTGTGTTATATCAAGAATGATTTCAAGATTCCATATAATGAATTCTCTTGCAGAATCTTTTGTGGTCAGTAGGTCTGTTCCATCCAAATCAAAATTTGTGAGCCTTAAGTTATCAAACATACTCAAGACAGTCTGCCTCAGAAAGTGCACCGCAGTAGACTGCAGCAGCACAGCTCACCTGCATCTTTTTTTGTACTTTCAGTTATCAAAGGGTCCCTACAGAATTCTAAAAAAGTGTGTAACACATCCTTTACAGAAGCTGCAACTAAGGGTATGGTTTAACTGTGGCACAGCCATTTCAAGTTGAACTGATAGAATCCTATCTGCCTTTTCACACCTACCCAGACCTTCCTGCACTAGCCTGCCTGATCTTTACACCTGAACTTGCGCAGTTAGGCAGCAGATCTGTTGCAATCTACCCTTCCCTAAATAGTTTTCAGCTAGCCCAGGTTCCAGAACAGTTCTGCATGATTGCGCAAGCATTAAGTACCAACACTTCAGCCCTGAGACAGATCAGTTTTAGATAGTGAGAAACTGTGTTCTTAGACCAACAACTATTTTTCATATCAGACTAGTAATCTCAACACAAGCGAAACCTTGTCCTCACGTACAAGGCACAAAAAGGTGAAAATGGAAATACTACTACACATTTTTTCAATGAAAAAACACTGGATCTGTGCAGAGGGAAAAAAGTCTGCTGAGAGAAGAAAGAAGCAGTAGCTTGCTTCCATAACTTTATGATAAAGCAGCAAAACCTGCACACCTTCAAAATTAGTAATCATGAGTTTAACTTGTACTATGCATTTAAGGCTGGAAAGAGTGGATAACTATCGCCTGCAGCAAGAATTTTTGTCATTGACACCTAGAGAAAGAACTTCAACTTCTATATGACCTAGAAATCAACGTGACATGCAAAAAACCCTCAAACAACCCACTGTGAAGAAATAGGGAGTTGAACATATATAAGATAAAGACCTACCGAGGGAGTTTTCTTCTTCAAAGTGCCTCTTCCCAAAGGTCTTATTTTGAAAGTTTTTATCCAGTCTGCCACTGAAGGACTGTGCAGCATTCATTTGTACTCCAGGATCAGAAAGATCATCTTTCATAAAAGCTCTTGCACTTTCTACAGCCTCCACTTCCAAGTAATTTTTTGGAGTTTGGAGAAGATTAATATTCATTTCTGCTTTAGCATTAGCACTACATGAAATTGCTTCAGACTCTGTTTTCATCTCCAGATTCAGCTGCCCTTTTCCGAAAGACCTAGTCTCATCTTGCTGAAAGCTATTTTTAAATGATGTTAACTGCTTGTTTTTCTTACTACATGGTATGTACTCGGGCATTTTGACAAGGCGAGTGCTTGGAAAAGACTTCATTTCCTCAGGGTAGATGCTTTTTAAGTTTAAGTCTTCACTGTAGCTTTTTTCAGTTTTGGATTCTGAGATCACTTTATCAGTTAAAGATTTTACATGTTGATGACTCTCTTTAGAACTAAGTTGATCTGCAATGCAAAGGCCACCGCTCAAAAAGTCATCAGATTCTTTTAAAATAGCCTTTGCTTTTTGATAGGCATTTTTAGAGACTGTTACCTGCTTTCCACTTGCAGTGCTGAACCCAAAAGCAGGATCTGAAATCAATTCAGTGCTGGCATCTTCTTCCCCTTTTGGTAACACTATCTGCATTTTCCTAGGAACTACTTCACTGCACATTTCAGACTTTTCAACATCTTGCTCAACTAAAAATGCTTCTTGTACATGCGCTGAATGATTACCTTCCATTTCAGAGAAGAGTTGTCTAGCTTTCCTGAGTGACTCTTCCGATAGTTGTACAGGCTTACCGCTTGCTGTACTAAAAAATCCAAGATTGCTTGTAGAAGAATGTGACTGCTTTATCTGCTCATCTGGAACAGGCAAGTGCTCTGAATGCTTAATACTCTGTTCAAAGCATCGCCTCTGAGAATTTGAAACAGACTTTGCATCTGCAAATGTGTTTGCATCTTGGTGACTGTTTTCACTAGCACTTGCATTTACTTTAATAAAATGGGATGCAGCTGAATTAATCTCTTCGCTTCTTGTAGCATTCAAAAACTTAGTGGGATTAGGACACTCGGCATGAATGACGGAAGATGAATTTCCAGCAATTTCTCTTTGATTA
Source organism: Astur gentilis (assembly GCF_929443795.1). Taxonomy (NCBI): domain Eukaryota; kingdom Metazoa; phylum Chordata; class Aves; order Accipitriformes; family Accipitridae; genus Astur; species Astur gentilis. The sequence goes on from NC_064898.1 coordinate 3,670,944, forward strand.
GTTCTTAAATTATTCTCAATTTTATATTTTACAGATTCACTGTCGTCTTCTTGAAACATTTGTCTGACTCTTGCTAATGCGCTTTCTGAAACAGAAACTGCTTTACCTTTTGCTGTACTAAACACAAGTGCTTTCAGATCACACTTTTGATTTTCAACATTAAGTGTTGTTTCTTTTAACCTGGTTAAATTAGTTTCATCTTCAGGAAGTCTGACCAGTGACTGGTTTTGGCAAGCATTAACTATGGTGTCTGTGAAGCTGTTTGTATCAGCACAAGGTTCATTTAAGTGTTCCAAGTCAAATTCCTTACTATCACAGTTCAAATAAGAGGAGCTACTTTTTGAAGTTAAGAGAAGGGATTGGTTAGATTTATTGTTACTATCCTCAACATATAAAGTATTCTTCATATCTCGAGGCACAGAATTATCTTCAAGGTCATTTGATACCTTCATTAAATGCAGAGATGCAGCAGAGTACACAGGAAAATCATGCATGTTTTCTGAATCATCCCTCTTTTTTGGCGAATATTCCATCTCTCTCTCTCCAGACAGTTTTCCATCTTCAGACAAACAAGTTCTACTTAAAGCATCACTCCGCTCTCTGGGAAGGGACTCCAAATCTGACTTTCCAGGTCTGACATCAGCTTTTTTATGTGCATATGAAGTTACCAAACTTCTTTCACAATCTCCACCTAGATTAACAAATGTATTTACTTTAACAGTGTCAAGAATCACACTGTGTTTAATGGGACTGCTTACTACTGCCTGCTTAAAGTGATCTCCAGGTTCTTCAGGAACAAGTTTTTTATTAAAATTAAGTTTTTCTGGATCACATTGAGCAATGCTTTCAATACATAAATCACAGTCTTTGACGCAGTTTTTACCACATTTCCCCTTTTCTGTGGAGTTCTCAAAATTGTCATTATGTTCCTTTCCTACATCAACATTTTCTGCAAAAAAAAGTTCAGCTTTAGCCAAAAATCCATCAGCAATTGTTATTTTCTTGCCACTAGCAGTATGAAAACCAGTCAGATAACTCCCTTTCACTTCTTTATTTTTAACATCCACTTCTTGCTCAAAAGGTATTTGATGATGATAGTAAGAACCTATTTTCATTCTGCTTTCATTCACTAACAGGTTCTTATCATGGGTGGCGTCTTCTCTTTCCATATTTTTACGATTTCTCTTTTGTTTATCAGAGCTCTCCAAAACATTTACATCTCTCTCTCCACATTGTACATTGAGCAAGCGTAGAGAATGATCCAAAGCTGCATCAGAAATGGATATATCACCACTAGCTAGAGTTCGAAATTTTTGTGACAAGTGTTCATTTTCCTTTCTGTCTTCTCCTTTCTGATTAGGACACAGGTTTTCCATTTCACCTGATACACTTAAACTATGTTCTTCTGCAGTTATAACATGTGTAGGAGATGCTGTTACATCTACTGAGTCTTCTTGCAAACTACCTTCAACTTGGCAATCTCCTTGATTCAAAAACTGTTTGGAAGTTCTATGATTCTGGTTAGGTTTTTTAGTGGATGACAGACTGTTGATAGTGTTAGTACTACTGAAATTAACATTTTTGTTATCATTTATTGATCTTTTTGTTTGATTTTCCATATCTTCCTTGAATGGTGTACTAACATTTCCTGCATTTTTTTGCTGGGCGTGGTGGGAAATGGCACCTATGCTTTCGAAGCCTGAAACACAAACTGTTTTTCTGTTGTTTTCTTTTGTCAGGCATCTGACAAATTTACAGTTAGAAGACATATGCCCATTTGAATTGCGGCATCTAGTACCAGTTTCAGAAGATTTAAAAAAATAATTATCATCATCCAAGTCCCTGAAGAGCTCTGCAGATCTGGTCAAAGCCTCCTTAGAAATATTTATTTTTTTACCTCCAGCTGAAGTAAAACCTACAAAATTAGAAAAGCTGTCTTGGTTAGCCACTGGAAAGCTCCTGTCAGATATTCTACTTTCATTTCTGTCTAAGTTAGCAAAAGTAACCTTTTTATCATTTTTATGGAAGACGACCGTGTTTTCATTTTTGTATTCCACCATTTTAGAGTCTTCATTTATGTCTTCCTGCTTACTACAATACCTGTCATTTTTCACTCGTTTTTCAGATTTAAAAGTGCTACAAAAATCAGCATCTTTCCTCATCTCAGAAATATTTTCCACATTTGTTGTTCCACGTGCTTCTACAGTTACCAAATGTTGAAAGGCCTGACTTGGTATCATGTTGCTTTGCTTTCTAAACTGTGTAAATTCAAACTGACTACCTGTTTCTTCCAGGATACTAGAAAGTTCAGCAATTTCAGCTTCTTGGCTTGCTGTCAAAGTTTGATTTGTTTCTTGCAAGGATTGTTGACTTCTAGGAAAGCTTTTACACAAGCCAACTTTTTGTGGAATAAACTGTGTATGCCTGGGCTTGAGAAAACTTGTCTGTGAATCTAAAAAACAAGAAAAATTACTGCCTAACTTGCTTTCTGGATCTGAGGAAAATGTATTCTCCTTTTTAACTTGATTTGAAAAGTTTCTGACTCTTTCTGTGGAAGAGGCTTTGAAGTATTCATTTTCAATATCTTTGAACAGCATTCTGCCTTTTGCTACACTGACTTCAGAGAATTTAATCTGCTTATTGGAAGCAGTCTGAAAGCCAACAAAGCCCATATTCAAACTGCATGCATTAAGATTTCCTGATGATTTCCCTTTATACCTCAGGTTCTCCTTCGACTTTGTGCCAGAATTCATAGGTGCTACTTGTTTATCTTCTCTAGAAATAACTTCATTTAAAGAATTATCATCTATACAATCTAACAATTCTTCAACAATCTCTACAGCTACATTATTGCAAGCAGCTGCTTGAGGGTTTTCACTGTTTTCAACTGACTTTGGCTCTTGATTGTCAGCTATTACTTCTGAAAAGTCAGCTGCATCTGTTTTCTCCCCTTGTTTTAATCCAGTACAGTAACTTTCTGAGTGGTTAATTCCCAAAAGTCCAAGTACTTCTCCAGAGTCAACTACTGACCACTGGTCTGTAGTGTACCTTTTGTCAGTTGATATTTTATTGCAACAATCACTACCGACTCCATTTATGCCTAAGTTGATCTGACCCAAAGTATTATTGAAACCACTGTTTGTCACAGACGTAGAGTCATGGTGCATATTAATCAAGCATTCATTATCCCTAGGAGAAGACCACACAAGTTGTTCTTGAAGGCTCTGAGGTACAGTAGCTCCATCATTCACATTAGCACTCATATACTTGTCTTCTTTGCCTTTCTCTAAGCAACAGCCTTTAGGGAGCAATCTGGAACGCTTTCTTGCCATTAGGCATGCTGAAGTTAGAGCTTTACGTTTTATATTTGAAATTATTTCACTATTTAAAGAATCTGTTGTGTCTTCTTTCTGTGTATTAGATACTTCTAAGCATTTTAATGATGCAGCAGGTTGATCCTCTCTTGCATTTTCCCCCAAGACTCTCAGGTCTTGTTGCTTCAACCTATCACTGAAAGAATCGTCAGATGAGTTATCCATTATATCCATTTTTAAAGTACAAGCGCTGAAATTATTTTCCTTGCTATTCGATTGCAAATGCTTTCTCTCAGCAAGAAGCAAGCAGTCTACAAGAGAAGACATTAAAGAAAAACACGTTAATAAAGTAGTTCTTATTTATTCAAACAAGTGCAAATTCAGATTTTCACAAAATTAATTCCTTGTGTCTCAAAATAAGGATTTTATTTTTTTTTTTAACTTTAAAGAGAAGTACTTCAATTCCTAATATTAAGTAATTCTTCTAGCAAGAACAGCAGCTTTTAAAAATAGGAATATGTGGTTGCTTTCATTATGTAGTTTGTTTTTTGAAATATTTTGTGCTTCTGGAAGAAACAGATGTACAGTCTTAAACGCCCTAATTTTAGAAAAATAATAATACAACTTTACCATTCTTTATGATCTCTGAGAATTTATCAACTCAGACAGGATGGCACTTGACACTATGGATGTCTAAACAGCATTGACAAAGATAATTAAGTTTCTCAATTAGAATAATGGTTCAAGGTGGAAGTTTCTATTCCAGAAACTACTCTAAGACTAAAACTGTAAGTTAGCACCAGACTATTTGAAAATAACGCTATTCTGTCACTATTATTATAGCAGACCAATTCAGTATCTCAATTCCCAGACTAGTCAGTTGCAAAGCTACTTTATCTCAAACACAAGATTTTACACAATATTATCTGAAATATTTACATAAATGGTTCTTAATAAATAAATACAGAATCCTCCATAAATGATGAAAAGCTTAATAATATACCTTGCTCATCAACACTGGCCACATGACAACCTTTAAATTCACACAAATCCGAATCCAGATGTGGTAATACAGGATGAATAGGCAATTCAGAAGTTAATTCTTTCTGCATTTTTTCTTCTTGATACAGCAAAGTATTATTTATCGTGTAAATAAATCTCCTGGATCTCTTTCTCAAGCTGGATAACATATTTAGGTTTTTAAAGCCAGACTTTGTAATATTGTCACTATTTGTTAAATGTAGGTCATAGCAATTATCTGGAGATGCAGCACTACACACAAGTGGGTGAGACAGAACATCAGTTATGACAGATTTAGAAGTTGCTTTTAAATGCTTGGAAAAGCTGCCATTATAGACTACAGAATACTCTGTGACATTTGTACTTTCAATTAAAAAAGAATTACAGTTCAAGAAGCTCATTTTGGAAACCTTCTCAGCTGCACATCCTTTTACTAACTTTGGATCTTGAACACTCAGAGACACAGATTTTACTGGAGTTATTTCTGATGTCAGGCTGTTTTCAGTGTTTTTCACTTCATAGCACTTTTCTGACAAATTAACACTCAACAGCTTTTGTGCTTTTATCAATCCCGAAGTATTCAGTAAAGATGTTTCCACAGCATCATCTTTGGTCATTACTACTGAATTGTCTTCTAGATTTTTCTCTCTATGTAAATCAGAGGGTGGAGAGTTACATATAGACATTTCCAAGTGAGTTACATCAAGATCAGATAAGTTCAGTTGAGACCACTGGCTTGATGAAGATTGCACGTCTTCTTTCACAGGCTTCTCATTTTCAGATGACTTGTGTTTTCTATAACCTTGCACATCTCCTGTGATCCTAAGTGACTCCAGTTCCATTTTGTGTCCAATTAAACAGCCATCTTTACCATACCCTGTATCTACATCTGTGTTTTGGAGTAAAGAATCCTTCATTTCAATAGAGTGGCTTTTTTCAGTCCAGCTAGTTGTTTTCACTTCCTGTGAAGTGCCAATCTTTCTTCTGATGGACTGCTCAGAAGGAACATACCCCTTTCCTTGTGCTTTATCTGTGTTTATTTCACATTTCTCTACTGCATCCAGAGCACATGGCATCAGCAGAAGAGGTTCATTGGGCTTAGCAGGCATGTTGAATGTATCCTCAAAGCTATTCATCTCACCAAATAAGCCATCTAACATCTCTGACTCTAAATAATTTAGAGAAGATGGGAAGAAGAAAAGAAGTAAAAAATTAAGTTTTAGGAAATAACTTAGGAATAACATAGTGGTTTTATAAGTAAGTATAGCTTTAAACTTTATGGCAATTACCTTTACTCAGGAGTGAGTTTGGAAAGATAAATCTACATGTCTTTAAAGTAGCTTACTCTCCAACAGCAGCTGTTGGAGGAAACGGGAAGCAAAGGACATACATGAAGCCCTGGCCTCCTGAGACTATGGTCGTTAAGCAGGGATGAAACCTAGCTGTCTTGAAAGATTTTTTTTTTTCCTACAGATAGAATGAGTAGTAAGTTTTACAAGATAAACATTTAGAATTTTTCCACGAAAATTTAGACCAAATGGTAGGCACCAAACACCTTAAAAAGCTGCCTATTTTTGTCTATAACTGGGACCTAAGCAAACTGTTATTTAAGGATTAATTTATTAAACTGTCTTTTACTTTGCTATAGAATAGTATAGTATCTAGAAAGATTTAGAAAAGATACTCAATTTTTTTAACTGATTAGGAAGTTTTTAAGAAGTTGATTGGCACAAATATTTGAAAAATAATGAGAATTTTTTTGCATATGGAAATATGCAGTGGGGGAAAATAACCTCAACTCTACTTTGTAGACAATCTTAAAAGCTTATACATACCAAATAAAACCATTACCTTCTCAAATGTATGAAACTAGACTGACCTATCAAAATATCTCACGTTCAAAGAGATAGGTAGGTTTTATTTTGAGAGTACTTTTTAAGGCTTTTTCATATCAAAGAAATTGTAATGAATTACCTAGAAAACATCCTCGTCCTCTGGTTTCCTTGGGCACATAACCAATAGCTTAACTTTTTCCATGAGCCTTTTTTAGGTACAATTTCTATAATGTAGAGCTATTTTCCCTATTAGAACTTTTAAATAACGTAGTGTCCAAAAGATTTTTTTCCATTTGGAAGTCCATAGAACATTTCCCAATACTTGGCCACACACATCCAACTATTTGTAATAATTAAGGGTTCATGCCCACACTATAGGCATAAGACCACCTCTCCCATCACATCTCTTGAACAGTTACTCATTCTCTTTACTTTCTATTTTTTGCCTGAGTGGCAGAAGGTACCACTAAACAAGATCTCAAAAAGAAGAAAATAACACTACAGATTGAGTGTGCAGGTCCTTTTTCCATTATTGAAGGGCATTCCTCTGGAGTAACTTCTGTGTCCACATCCTTTCATCCTCTAATAATTTGTCAACAGAGCTTTCTAAAAAAGACACGGTTGCATTTCTTTTTACTTAAACAGGAGCCATTACCTTTAATCAAAAAAGAAAACCAGGAGTACCTGAAAGATTGTAGAGATACTGGTTGTACACTGAATACCCCAATGCTGGGGGTGGGGGAATATAAAAAAAACCAGGGACGTTCATTTTGACTTCTAAACTCACTAGAGGGTCAGGGAAATGACAACCCCCAAAATGAAGACTGAACAACAGAATTCTCCTGTTTTCCCAGTAAGTTCCCTAACTAGACAATAACTACTTAACTTGTTTTCTCAGAGGCTCTCCTTCTGGGTAAATAATACAATACAAAGGAAAAAAAGAGGTTTAACATTAGATGTTTCTGCTCTGGAGTCACATATTGACTGATTGTTAGAACATATTGCCAAATTTCAGGTTGCAATCCTTATAAGCAAAGAGTATTGAACCCATTTCTCTGACATCATGAATAGTTCTAGACACTGAGGTTAAAGATGAACCAATTACTCTGATCAGGGTTATAAAGGGACGGAATTACATCATTTTGTTTTAGGAATTAAAGAGTTTAAATATTAAATTTTGGGCAACAGGCCAGGGTAAAATATCTAAAATGTTACAGAATTCCATGTTTCCCATTAATTTTTCAATTTAAATAGCTTCCTAGTCAACATGCTGATTACAATATATTTGAAGAATCATAACTCTGAATCCAGGTTATATACCTACAGCACAGCTGTGAGTTCTGCTACAAGGGCCAGCTGCCTAAATCTTCATGTTACCATGACCAGGCTTAGACTTACTTAAACTAGGCATATGAACCTTAGGATAATTAATGATTGGGTTATAAATGAATATGCTTAACAACTATATGCAAATTGAGCTCCTTTTGTGAAATTCCAAAGTGTTAATTCATGACAGTGCACATCCTGCAGTCCATGGTTACACTAAATGTAAAACAGTTTAAAAGTTTTCCTCTTCCCCCCAATTATTATAAGTAAAACCCCCAAAAATCCATAAAAAAAAAATCTTTGAAATATTTGGTAGTTCTTGTACTTTGGACTGAGTGCATATATTCAGTCTCACTGTTAAGGACACAACTTGCACAATATGAAGAATCTCTTCATATCCTTAAAATCATGTATTCAAAGCAGTATTATGATCTCTCCCATTTTCTTACATACAAAATATATACCTAATAAAACTGATAGCCTTTCATGATCATACAACACTACTCCAGAGAAAACCAACACTTGAAAGATACAAACGTGGAGGTGCCAAGTGCCAAGTTAACTATTATCAAAAAGGGAAGACACCTTTGCAAAAGTCATTTTGTACTTTAAAAGAAATGGGTTTCTTCCTCTTATTTTTACTCATAGACATTGTTTTAACTAACCTTTTCTACTATGGTATGGGATGTAATAAACCACGTTGGAACACAGAACAGGACATTAATGGGTCCTTAATTTCTGAAAGTATTTTACTGACTACAGATTACTCAAATATGTTTGTTACCAACTACACTGTTCTCAGCATGTTTGAGCCTACAATAGAAAAATAGCAGTATATATCATTCTGCAAACAACAAGGGTCCCTGACCCCAGCATTCTCAGCCCCCCCCCCCCCCCCCCCCCCCCCCCGGTCAACTTCTAAACTGATGCTTTCACAATTCCTACATGTATGATCAAAAGATATTTTTAGGACAGTCCATTCAATTCGGAGACATACAATCCTAAGGATATATCGTCCTGTCTAGCCTGTGTCAATCTCTACAACAGCCTTTTACCCCCACACATGCTGAACAAATATCTGTTAATATTCTTCCCTTCTGCCATCATTTCTCAACAAAATTCAAAAAGCTCACACTGAAGTGTACATTTTCACTTGTTCACTAACATGATCTAAGAACATAGAATGAAAACATTTTATTCCCTTGGCTGAGTATTTTCTGCATACATTTAAAAAAATTCATTTCTTTTTCCTAAAGGGTTTGTCAGGTTTTGAACTACTAATAGATGAAGTAAATGAAGAAAGGATTTAGCAAGATTAAAAAACAAGCTCACCACAGAATAATGAGTATTGGGGTGAAACTTCATGATAAAGCGAAACCTATTCAATAGCCAGAAGTAGTAGTCTTGCTCCCCCTTCAGCCTGTACCATTTTCTCTCTCAGCTGTCCCATACAGTCTCACGCCTAACACCAGTACTAATCTGGTTTTCATCCAGTGGCATGGTAACCTGATTTAATTCACTAACTCAGCAGAAACCGATTCCCTTTTTTAAGGCTAGATTAGTTTTACAAAGTCAAATCAATTCAGGAACTGGGAGTAGACAGCTGTCAGAGGAAATAAGCCATAGGATCAGCTCAAGACATACAATGTAACTTTAGCCTCAGTCTTGATTCACAGTGTACTCAGTAGTAAAGTATCAACACATACCAGAATCTTTGATGTCATCTTCAGCATTGAGCTTTACTGTCTCTGGTATGGACAGCATGCTTGCATAACTCGTCCCAGGACATTTATCATGGCTGGAAAAGGAGTTGTGCAAAACCTGTAAACCAAAGACATAAGCTGTTATAGATATTACATAGCAGTAAGCGTCACTTTAACAGTAAAGCAAGCAACTCTAAACATTTACTGCAATATCTGAATAATTCCTCATCTCTTAAAATAAAAGGTAATATTTTCACAGGTACACTTGAAAATAAATAAGCAAATAACCCCCTTTCTCAATGCAAAGCAGGTTCATTCTATAAACAATTTAAGGGCAGCAAAGGGATTCAGCAGTTTACTATAAGCAAGCCTCTCAAAGGAACAAAGGAGGTATGAGGAAGGAGAAAGACATTTTGCTTATTTTAACTTGTAACAGTTTGTTAACTGTAAGTTTCAGGTAGTTAAGAATCAAATGTAATTTATAATTGAATCCTTAGTGCCATTCTCAGTTTTCAGTCTGAATAATCAAACAGCTTTCATATACACAGAGTAAAATTACAATTTTGCAGGAACACTCCCTTTCCTAACAATATCAAAAGACTGAAATTAATACTCAATTTCAACTTTTGGTATAGTGATTGAGCACAAGAAGTTATTGGACAATATAAACCAAATAACAACTCCCAAAACTTAGACAAAAGAGGAAGAAAAATAAACAAGTCAATCCTCATAAGTAGCATATTGCAATTCCTAAGTTTGATTTCTTTTTGAATGACTCCCACTGCCACTATGCCCAAGTAATTTTATTTTTTTAAAAAAACACAGCAAAAATATTCCTCAAAGGGGGTTATTTGTGAAAATACAGTCTACAGCCAGGTTTTGCAAGTTTAGTTTTGTGAACGGTAACTTTTAAAAATAGCCAGATAGGAGGGCTTAGAAAGAAAATGACAGAATTTTTTATTCTTGGCTCAAGGAACATAAACATGTAACTAAATAGCTTAACTGAAATTAAAGAACAGCATACCTCTTAAAACTACTTACTATCTCAGCTCTTTCATCCTGTTGCTTTGCTCCAGAAACAGAATCATTCTCTCTAGCTTTAGAAGACAGACAGACAAGTCAATTCATTTGCTCCTAAGCAATTTGCTGAGTGTGTTCAAATATGGTTGTGTTTCGGGAGTGTTTTCTTTAGATCATTTTAAATGCAACTGAAATCTGTAAACAAAAATCTACTAAAAACTAACCAAAAGTTCTAACTAACAAGTCCTACAGGTAAGGCTGAGGGACAGTGTACAAAAGCGGTTTCATAACAGCATCAAACGCTCTAAATCATGGGTTGCAGTTGCTGCTGTGTAGGTAGACTGGTTACTGCCCTGAGCCCACCGTCGCTACCATTCCCCTTTCCAGCAGTTATTCATGGCAGTACTCTCTAATTTTTTCTGTCAAAGGATCTGGATGAGATCTTCAAGCCTCTGACAAGAATTTGGCTTTTCCCATTTCCTCCCACAGGAACAGTAATATCTTTTCACCTACATTACAATAGGAGAAAGTGAACCCTATTTTTAAGATGCCTAAAGAGCAGTATATTCAAATAACACATTTCATAGACATGGCATGTAGGTTCCACGGGGCAGCCAAATGACTCAGTCTTCCCTTTTACAGGTGCCAGATGGCAGAGAGTGGGCATCACCACCATAAAATACGAGGCTTATCCAGGAAGTGGGAGAATGAGAAGGAGAGCTCAAACCACAACCTATCTCCCAGAAAAACAACATTAAGCCATGGATACTTTCCCCAGCCTTCCTTTTCAGGTCACGTCATTCTGAACCAATGAACACCCAAAATGGCACAACTTGGTAGCCTTGTGAATAGTACCACCCCCTCCCTGCCAAAAGAGGAATCGTAGAATATCTCAAGTTGGAAGGGACCAATAAGGATCGCTGAGTCCAACTCCCTGCTCCTCGCAGGACTACCGAAAACTGAATGGTATGACTAAGAGTGTCATCTGGATGCTCCTTGAACTCTGGCAGGCTTGTTGCTGTGACCAATTCTTGCATGCGTTCTTAATATGCTCTACATGCTTTATACAGTGATAGTTTAACAACATTAAAAAGAGCAGTGTCAGGAGGTAAGCAGACATCCAGGTCTTCCTATTTTCTCAAGTTCTCATCAACAAATCATAAAGTCAAATTTCGTTTTGCTTATCATATGTTAATGAAATCCCACTTACAGCAACACCTTAGGTCAGGGCTTGATGTTTAGCACTAGTGCCACTTAAAGAGTTATCAGCCACTCATTCTCAGTCACAGTTATGCTGGCACAGCTGTTTGTGCAGCTGTGCAGTAAACGAGGTCCAGGAATTGCCCTGTCCAAATAACCCAGGAAATATGGTCTTCAATTGGATCAGTTATCTCCGTCTGTCTCACTGCATCAGTATGATGGTAGGCACAGTGAGAGGGGTTAAAAATGCTGAAGCCAGCACTGCTGCTGGAAAGTTTACTCAATAGGCTACCTCCTTAGAATTCATAAACATACTCACATAACTTAACCTAATAGTATCTGGTTTTGTGATAGTGCAAAGCAATCATTATCTAATCCTCTTTCTATGCTTTGCTGTATTATTTCTAAATTTATATTCCCTAATCCCTTATACAAAGGAAGAAAAGTTTTGAAAAGCAATGACACATTTAACTTCATTTCTTCCTTTTAGGGCTCATTATTTAAAGTCACCCACTAAGCATCACCGTAAGAGTGTTGTCCTTCTTAATTTAAAAAAAAATAAATAAAAAAGATCAGTTCACGCTAAATGAACTTCCAGTGTCAAAACCAGAAGTTTTTAACCCTTAGCAACTGTTCATTTTTTGAAATACCTATTATCACTGTCGCACCAAGTGTAGGAGGTGTGGCTAAAGAACTTGACCAGGACATATCTGGATCCACTTCTGCTCCCAGACTTTCAGAAATACGTTTTGGAGTTCTGACCTAGAAATATATTTAGCAATAATTATTTCTATGTAGAATTCTAAACGTGCTGCTCATGAAAAAGAAAACAGAATGCAGGAATAAAATATTTACCTCCAAAAGTTTTGGTGTGCAAAACAAGCTCCCATATGGTCCTAAAAAACATTATGTAATAAGGGCATTAAGTAATACCTAAGACACTAGGATTTATATCCACAGATATTTTGTAAAATCAGAAAGTGAAAACACAAACCAGGAATATTACTTCTCTGAGGTGTTCTGTAAGTATTCCTTAAAATAGTTGGACTGCAAAATAAAAGAAAATAAAAGAAATATTAGTTTCACCTCCCAGTTTCTGAAAATAAGTAAATATTTCAGACATAACATATATTATGGCCTCCATTATTTTCTTTCTTTGCAATCACGGCTATTTCCCTAAGTAAAATGTAGATTTTCCCTAACCATCAGTCAGTATTTTAAACCTCACCGTAAGTTTATTTCAAACTGTAAAATGCTTCTTTTGTGAAATGTTAATTTTCAGTGATGATTTGTCTGACAAACAGCATAATAGATTTCAATATAAACACGCATTTCTTTATATGCCGTATGAAACTATGGAAATTTGCTTAACTGATTTTAACTAAATGTTTAACTGTTCTTACATCAACATGAGTACTTCAAGCAGATTTATCTGAAATATATACATTTAATTGTAGAAATCAAGGCTATTACTAAAAAAATCTCAGTAAATATTGTAAATAGCTTTACAGATTACTACTTGAGAAGCACATGAAACATCACTACTACTCTTTCTTTTGCCGGATGTTGAGGATTTGAGAAGCTGAAACAAAGTCAATAAATGCTATACACCAGTAGAAAAATAGAAAGGAAGAACACCTGGAAGCAGGGAAATTTTCAAAATTAGCTAGTGTTTTATCTTCAATTCACTTAGCAACCTGCAAGTATCATAAACATACCAGACATACAAGATTATTCACTGCTCTGAAAAAGTCTACCAATCAAATATGGTGGCTTTAATATTGCTTTTTGCTTGACATATTTAGTGTACCTAGCAGCGAGGCAGTTGTGGCAGGCACCAGGAGGAGAAGCAAGTATTTCATTTTCTTGATCTATTTTTCTTCTTGTGATACCTGGGCTTATCAAATTCTCTCTGCCTACAACACAGAATATAATAATCAATACAACTTTGCAAAACTACAAGTAACAGTTTTGATTTTCAAGTTTAAAGACAAGCTTTAAAAAAAATTATGCAACATCTATCTGATTTTTAGTAAAAAAACCCAACAGTACTTTCTCCTCTAGTGTTTTGAACGTTCAAATTCCATATCCAAACAATGCTAAGCACATTTCAAACGCATAACCAAAAAAACCTCATTATGTCACTTTATCCACTTGATATAGATGTGTGTCAGTATATTTCCTTGATATTATTCAAGTCACATATTTCACTTCAGTTTTAATATACTGTATTGTGCCTTTCTTGCCATTGCAGAAGTTATTCTTAGGAGAAACTCAATACATGCAAACATGCATTTGTACCAGCTTTCCTTCAAATTTACTTAAGATGTAACACTTCTTGCTTTGAATAAGCAGCATAAAGCAAAAATTCTTTCTGGAACTGCTAGTGGAGGCACTGTCACTGACAGCAGTAGCTATTTATATGCTATGCATCTCCAGGAAAGAGAAAAAGCATGCCCACCAAAGCAGCAGAATCCTCTGAACAGTGAGCCTCTCCTGTGAACAAGCAACTACTCAAAAGAATTCCTACTCAGAAATATCCAAACAACTTCCATATCAGAAATTACACCTAGGTTTCTGCACTTCTCTCTGCTTCTGAGTTCCTGAGTCCACATGCACAGCACAGCTGCATCTCAGTACCGTACCAGGGTGAAATCCATCAGCTTCCACTCACGCTCTTGTTTCCACAAGAGTAAAACCTAGGTACACAAGCCAGTTGGCTCTAACCAAGAACGCTAGGAGAGGACCTCAGGCCAGCCACAGGTAAACTTTGGTAATAGTCATCTTCCCTTCCCTAGGGAGTGTATACAAACATCCACACGCACAAACACAGAGTAAAAGTAACCATTTTGAAGCAGAAGAATCATAAGGCTCCTTTGTTTGCAATTTATGAAATGCTACCAAGAATTCACTAGGGACTTAACACTGTGAAAGTCCAAATAGCTAAATTTAGAGGAAACATGTTCTCAGCTGAGAACAAGTTGAGCAGAAGTTCAGCAGTAAACTTAAGAAAAACAGACAGGGTAACAATATACTTTATAACCTTGCTCCTATAGAATATTTGAAAAGTAGCACAGTTCTATACCTTTAAAGACTTTGCTTTAGGATCTCAGAAGAACTCTGGTAATAAAAGGAGTTTTTTGTGTTTGTCTGTAACCTGGTTAGAAAAGCTTATCTTATTGTTAGAAGGGCACAGACACAGTAGATGTACAAACTGGATATTGCAGGAATGGGGTTAGATATTCCTCCACAGAAAAGATTCTTGTATACAGTCTTGCATACATTCTCCACAGAAAAAATTCTTCTCTCTTTCCAAGGAGCATAGGTACTATGGCTTGCAGGTACATCAAAAAGGAGCAGTGTTACATGTACTTTCAAGATGTACGTGGGATTTGGAAACAATGTAATGAAAAGTACCTCATAAAAGTGGTAGAATTCCTTGTTTATAAATGGAAAAGTGTAACTTCTTTCCATGACTTACAGTTCTACTAACTCAGAGCCTAGTGCTTCTAAATCTTTCTAAGAAAGGTTAAGGAGTGCCCTATAGATTGCCTCACATTTCAGCACAATAAGCACCATTCTCTCTCTTGAAAAGATTTTCAGAGATTTTGCATAAAACAAAAATCAGACTGCTAAAAAAGTTCACCCTGACTCTGTCAAGAGGTTACACTAATAAGCTCTTATGCTCCTTATATTAACAGTATTTAGAGTAATAGGACCATGACAATATCTTTTGTACAGGGCACTTTGCATATACATTACCAGTTTATTGCAAGGCTGAATTCATTATTAAGATTAATTCTGCATTTTTATAGGTGGTCTTCAGAAGCCTACTAAGGTAAGTTTTTTTAGTTATAAAATTTCTGCAGTAGCATTATCTATTAAATTAATAATCATCAGCTACAACAACAAAAGGTAAAAAAAGACAGTCTCTTGCTTCTGGAGGGCACAAGCAGCCTTTAAGTACCACTTTAAAAAATATAAATAAAAATTACTCACTTGCTCCTATTTTTTTCTCATCCAGTTCTTTTCCAGGAGAAGAATAAGGTGGCAATATTGCATTTTGTTCTTTAAAAATCAGCGGAGTTGATGCCAGCTGACTGTACGTAGAGGGTTTTGCCCTTGGAGTTTTAAAAGATGTTTGATCAAGCCAGCCAAAGGGACCATCAAGTTCTCCTAACAGTTTAGGCTCATACGGGAGTGCTTCTGCACTGAGTTCTTCAAACCAGTTGAGGCTGATAGGCCCTAAGTCTATGAAGAAAAACATACAGAAAACCGCATGAAAAGGAAAAAAGAAAAAAGGAAAAAAGGATCCTCCATACAGGATGTGAAAATACATTAGGCATTTAAATGCTAGCAGCAAAACCCATTGCTCCTTCCATTGTCATACTTCTGTTTATTTTGTTTCTAGATAGCTTTGAACTCCGATACCCACAAAGTATAAAAGAATGCCTGCCCAAATTCTCAGACCATTAATAAAACTAACCAAAGAGCAGATAAACATCCATTTTGTTTAAAATTAAAAGTGTACCTCTGGCTTTTAGTTTATCATTTCTTATTTTATTCAGACTGGCAAGTTAAACAGGTTCCTTTTAACATTAATAAATTACACTACTACAGGTGCATTTGGCAAAAGACTAAACCTGGTCTGCATGCGGGTACACAAGGAGGCCACAGCTAAAAAACTGGTACAAAAAAGTAACTGAGCACACATTGTGAAAAAAGCTACAAATAAAAAATTAAAGAAATATATAAACAAGTCGATATTAGCAAATACACATTTGGGGCAAGAAGAGCAGCTAACAAGTTGCATAATGCTTTTCTGTGGAACATAAAGCAGATGTGTATAAAACATCAATGTCCAGAAAGCAACCCTACTAAAAATTATTTACTGTGGAGGAGCTGTACCTGATTCACTGCAACGTGCCTTAAATATTTCAAAGAAAGTTGGTCTTTCCACAGGTTTGCAAGCCATTTTCTCATCCATAACATTACTGTTGAAAAACCTGAGAAGAAATAAGAGAACAGTTTCACACAGTGCTATTCTAATGCCATGGGGCTGCAAGTCTTAAGTCTGCTTTCCTGCATTTCTTGGTAGGTGTGTCATAACCCAACACGTTTAGCTTTAGGACCGTGATACTTGTGTTCAAACACCGCAATGATGAACAAGGTATGAAAAAAACAGACAAGAGCAGCATAGGGAATTATACCAGAGATGATAAAAACACTCAGCAGATACAGGAGAAAAATCAAGATGGAATGGTCAGAACACCGTTCTGAGGTATTTAAAACACAAATAAAAAATCCACACTCACTACTATATGTTAGGAAAGAATATACATTATTACTTATAAACTCTCACAACCATTACAACTTAAGTGCCAAGAATTTGATTTAAAATTGCTTTCAAGGGGAGCAGACATTGCCAGTTTCACAGTTCTATTAAAAAACAGGCATAAGTAAGATTGCCACAGGAACTTCCCTGTTTACTTCAACGCATTTATTGTTTCCACTGTAAAATCAGTTTCTGAGGCGATGGCCGTTTCTTACGCACGTGCCCTACCAAAACGATAGGAAAGACAGGCGTTTAAAAAACAAGGGTGAAAGCTACCCTAAGACAGAAAGTCAAGAAATTTAAATTGCCTCAGAAGTACGTTTTAAAAGGCGAAGCGACCTATCCACGCTGGGGAGACAGCTCCTGCCGGGCAACCGCCCACGCACGGAGCGCTGCCTGTGAGGCCGCCACCGGGTCACCCCGAGGGGCCTCAGAGGACGAGGACGAGCCCCTAACCCCAACCCCGGCAGGCCGGTAACCGCAAACCCCCGCGCAGGCTGTGAGGAGAAGGGCGGCAGCGGGAGGCGACCCCCCACCACCACCACACACAGCGGGGTTGAATCCTCAAGGGGCAGCAGGGACGCCCCCCGACCACCCTCCCCCAAGCAAAGGGGCAGCTCCCAGCGCAGGGCAGAGCCACAGACGGGACATTTACCTCCCTCGGGCAGCACGGCGGCCTCAGCATCGCCTCACACGCGAGGCGGCCCGGCCTCCCCCGCTGAGGCGGCCCGGCCGCCCCGTTCGAAGCTTGGCGCCAACACCCCCCCCTCCCCTCCCCAAGGCGCCTGCGCACTGAAAGCGCCCGCCCTTCCCGCCTTCCCCGGCCCACCTGCGTGAGGGGAAGGAGGCGGCCTGAGGGCGGCCGCCGGCCCGCCTCGGGGAGCGGAGCCCCGCTCCGTCCTGCCCAGCTCAGCCCAGCCCAGCCCTCCTTCCACGACAACAGGGCGACGGAGAGCGGTGCGGGGGAGGGAGCCGCCGGCGGAGGGAGCGCGGCGTGTTTCCTAAACGCTTTCCCTCCCCGGCTGCTTTCTGGCAACGAAGGGAGTGTGCCGCGCCTGCGGTCACATCCAGCTGCTTTAGTTCACGCGTCCCCACGCACACGAGAAATGGAAGTATCGCATCCAAGGGTGGCATATTCCATCGTACTGTTTTCATAGCAGTTAGTGCCAGCGTCCCAGGAAAAGGCTCCAGAAATCTTACGGTGGGCAGCAGTACGGTGATGGAGTGCCGTTGCCTGCGGAGGTCTGAACCCCATCTTTTTAGGTGGTTTTGTAGGCCTTGACACATGAAATTATTATCATTGTTGGTGTTTATAATAAAGAGAATATTACTAATACCATATACATGTCTACTCCCATTTTGATAAATTCTTGGCCTCAGCAACGAGTCCGTAAAATAACTTCAGGTTGGGTGGATAAAGAGGTTATTATTATCCTCAATACATGTTCATTCCTGTTTTGACTCCTGATACAAAACTCTTAGCCTCAGCAATGAGTCCATAAAATAACTTCAAGCTGGGTGGAAAATTCTTCCTATCACTGATTTTGAGTTAGCCATCCTTCATTTTAGCCAGATGTTCATCTGCTTTTGTGTTACAAAGCGGTGTCTTCCTACCTCTCCGTACCAGTCCTTACTTTACAGTTTTATCACACCACCTACTTACTTATCTGTCACCTTCTTCGGTGCCTCTTCATACAATAATTTTTCCATGTCCCACCTCCTTTCAACAAACTTCTCTAACTTCCAATCCTGCAGTGTTCTGGGTTGCTGCCATCGCTGGTTCTTCCCAAAGCATTTTAGAGAAAGCCACAACATTGTTTTGAATGATGGCACGTAGTTTCCAGTTTGATCTCCACCCACCTCCCAATGCACCCTAACAACTTACTTTTTTTGCAGCCACACTGCAGTCCTAAGTTTTAACCTGGTCATCTCGATAGCCTGTTTTTGCTTTCAGTTGGTACAGACAGTGCTTTGAAAACCCAAGCGTAACACGGAGCCTTGAACCATTGTGCTTTTAACTACGATGAATGTGTGTTTCCTGAATCTCAACCCTTTTTTGTTCCATAAAAATGTTGTTTCTTACAGATTTATTTCAGACACTTGAAAGGATCTTTCTCAAATATGCTGTGAATGTTTAAAGACATCATCCCTATCAGTCCTTCTCTAGTCCTTATCTTGTTGGCCCATTGAATTTCATAATGCAATGCTTTTATAAAGGTGGTGAGGAGTCATGCAAAGAAACTATTTCACATCGCAGCAGGTCCAGGGATTTGGGGATTCTGCAGTCTCTAAGGACTCACATACACAGTTTGGGTGATTTAATTATATGATTTTAACTGTATTACCTTAGAATTGAACTAAAGTGATGTAATTATGGAAGAAGGACTATTAGTCTAATGTGTAAGTGCTTGTATTGCTAACATTTATTTCATTATACAGGTATTAAGCCACTTTTCCCAGCATAACTGTTTTCCCTCTGGAGCGTTATACAAACTGAAGTATATCCCATCTTTTCCTAAACCAATCCAGTTGATAGAAAAGCTGCACTTAGAGTCCCTAAGTAATGGAGCAATGGGGGATGCTCGGACCTTTTAATACCGATAAAGACTTCCTTTGCTCAGTTGTCTGTGAGGTACCCAGTTTGGGGCTTTGTTATTCTCCCACCCCCACTTTTCCTTCTCTTGAGACCATGAACAGGAGGACTTGTGAGCGAGCAGGCTTCCCCTCACTATGAAAGCCGTGGTTGTCCCAGCTACGGCTGAATTACATCTGTTCATCTTTACAGGGTCTTGCAGAGATGTGCCACTTTTTGAGCACGGATTGCTTCTCGGGGCTTACACAGCTCTGTCAAGCTCTTCACCGATTTACAGCTACCCAACCAACCGAGAGTCCGTTCAGCTCTGGATTTCTTGTTGCAGCTTCTAGCCCTGTGGCTGCGCTTCCTACCTGAAATCACAGACGAAAGCCTCCACGAGCAGGGCGAGCGGCACAGGCTTCGACCTTCTGCAAAGGTCTCAATGAGGTAAGGAAGGGAAATCCTGTGTGTGATGGCCGGAACAGAGGCTTCATGGTCTGCATGTCCAGGCTTCCCGCGCAGCACGCTTAGAAACATGTCGGCTCCTGCTTCAGCTCAACCACCGGGGAAAAACTCTGGGAGCGGAGGAGGTGAGGGCAGTCCCGCAGCCCTCCCTTCGCCATCGATCGTCCCCAGCCAGCCCCACAAGGCTGGGGCCAATTTCCCCATCAATTAGAAACAATTAGCAGCAGCTCTCCAGGTGAGATAAAGACAGGGCAGGGAGGCAACCAGCACTGACTTTTCTGCAACTATGACCATGGAGGGCTTTGTCTATCCCCCCTTCAGCACCTACCAGAGCTTCAGGGGCAGCCTCACACCAAGCCGCAGCGGGGACCAGGCGGTGAAGCAGCCCAGCTGGAAGCAGAGCAAGAGCAGCAGCATCAGCCCCTTCCTCGGGGGGTCCCTCACCCCCGTGCCCTCTGACTACCTGGACGGCTACCGACGGGCCCAGCTCCAGGCCCTGCTCTCGCAGGTGAGCCCCGGGCTGATGCCGCGGCCACGCTGGGCCAACACCAAGGAGGTGGGCGTGCAGGTGAGCCTGCGGGCCGACGCCGCCGTGCAGTGCTCGCTGGGGCTGTGCACGCTGCCCGTCGGCTGCCCCGTTATCCCTGCCGCCCTCCGTGCGCAAGGGCGCCTTGCCCTCTACTCGCCCGTGCCGGACCACCGTCGCCTCTTCACGTTGCCCAAGTCTGCTGGACCCCAGGAGAAGGAAGATGGCTCTGAAATGAAGCTTGAGGAGCAGAAGGTGGCGGAGGAGGGGAGCAGAGAGCAGCAGGAGGGTCAGGCAGAGGCTGCTTTGCTGAGCGAGGAGGCAGCAGAGATGCCACAGGAGGAGGCGGCGGCAGCCCCCAGACACCGGGCTGCCTTCCAGGTGCGCAGTTTGGGGACAAATGGGGCCTGAAGAGAGGCTGGGACCTGCCACAGCCCATGCTGGGTAAAGAGGGATGCGTGGGAGGGCGAGCTGTGAAACAGGTTGGAGAGAAACCTGCTCTTGAGGAGCAGAAGGTATGGTGGTCCCCACCCTGGCTGCTCTTGCAGCAGTGGAGCCTCCTGAAAGCAGGTGGTGTAACGAGGGAGCTGGGCTGGGCCTTCTTGCGGTGCTGGGGGCTGCTCAGTGAACTTTCTCTCTGCAGTTTTTGGAGCAGAAGTACGGCTATTTCCACTGTAAAGACTGCAAGACCAGATGGGAGAGTGCTTACGTGTGGTGCATTTCTGGAAGCAACAAGGTAGTTAACAAGTCATTTCTTGCTCCGGAGGCTTTGTGAGAATGGCACCAAATCTATAACAAATCAGATGTTTTAGCATGAATTTAGGTACCTGAACTGAACACCCTGAGTAAGTCTCTATAGTAACTGAGAACTTGCTTTTTTCCAGGTGTACTTCAAGCAGCACTGTCGCAAGTGCCAAAAGGCCTTCAATCCCTATCGAGTGGAAGCGATCCAGTGCCAGGTAAGTTAGATTGCTGTATCCTAGTAAGACTGCCAGAGTTTGTCACACCCTCTAATAGTTTACAGTTGCTGAATTAGATACTGACTTTATCTGGAAGAGAACTTGCTTCAATGAAAGTACTAAGAAATGTTATTTGGGAAAGGTGTAAAGGGATAGGACTCCTCTTCCTGCAGACAGCTTACATGAAAGGTTTTGTGTTCATATAGTCTTACACCCAGCTACACACAGGGTAGGGTTTTGTTTGTGCTTCTAGGTGAGAAGGCTTTTGCAGCTTAACTCTGCAGGGTTTTTACCACAAAAGCTCTTTTAAATGTATCAGCCCAAATGTGTTGCTATGATTAAGGAAAACTAAATGTCAGTCTAACGTGAAGTGAGCACCTTTCATCTACTACTAACGAAATGTCTTGTTTCTTCAGACCTGTTCAAAGACTCGTTGTTCCTGCCCTCAGAAGAAGAGACACATTGATCTCAAGCGACCTCATCGCCAAGAACTTTGTGGCCGCTGCAAAGGCAAGAGGCTGTCCTGTGATAACACTTACAGCTTCAAATACATTGTCTGACCTGCGTGCCCTCTGCTGTTTTGCACTTTGCACTTTGTCAGTCTCCTGCAATGTTTTGACTTTAGGCTTTTGACCTGGCATTGGATAATGGATAAAGACTTTTGTATTATTTATGAAGGATATAAATTCATTGTATATAGGCTGTGAATAAAATTCAATAAAAGTCTGCACTAATTTGTTACATCTTGGTTTCATCTTGCTGGGATGAAAGAGGAAAGTGTATCTAGAAGGAAACAAACTATTTGATTTCCTGAAGAAAATGGCTTTTGTTTTTAGTCTGCCTTTGGGCATGCTAAGGTTAAAACTGCAATAGCAAGTTTTTCCTTCAGTCACTCAGACTCAGGTAGTGTGGAAGATGTGAACATTCTGGAGCATAAGGTCTGGGGTAAATGCATCTGCAAGAGTCTCCTCACACTGCCTCTGTCAAATGTATTTAAAAAAAAAAAAAAAAAAGAGAATCACAGCAGTTTGATAATCAAAGGCTGTATGCCAGCACAGGCTATGGCTGTAACACAGGAAGGAAAAGTGTAAGCTTCATGTGTTTTCCAGGTGAAGAGGGGAAAAACCTTTAGAGCTGGGGTATCTGGGCTGGAGTATAACAAATTCCCTAGACTTAATGTGTTCCAAAAGAGGCAGAACAAGTCCCTGTGCCCCTGATTCAAATACAGGTTTGTGCCTCGGAAGCCTTCCAGTCAGGTGAGGTATCTCCAGGGTAGGTGGCTTGAATATAACTGAAGGGAATAA
This sequence comes from Astur gentilis, assembly GCF_929443795.1. NCBI lineage: Eukaryota > Metazoa > Chordata > Aves > Accipitriformes > Accipitridae > Astur > Astur gentilis. The sequence continues at coordinate 3,693,526 of NC_064898.1, forward strand.
CTGAATGTGCTTTCATAGAGACAATGCAGTCAGGGGAATCCTAATTAAAGTACTGGTGGTGTAGAAGCACACTGGGGCATTACTGCAGGTTGCGTTGTCCTAAGACTTCAGTGAGACGTTGTTGGGGATATACTGATTTCTATTCTACCTGTAGTTTAGAAATGATGTTAAGAAAGCTAGATGGTTACATCATGGGTTTTGTTATATCTGTGAAGAACCACAGAATACTTTAGGGTGGAAGGAACAGCTGGAGGTCTTTGAAGAAATTCCTGCCCCTGGACTGGGAGAACCCTTTGCAGCGACACGGACAGGGGACTGCCTGGCTGGGGGGCAGCTCATCGGAAAGCGCCCTTGGGGTTTGGTTGGTAGTGAGTTGGCTGTGGGGCCAGCAGTGGGCCCTGGCACCAAAGGGTGGCAATGCCATCCTTGGCTGTACGAACAGCAGTAGAGCCAGCGGAGCAGGGGAAGCGATTGTCCCCCTCTACTCAGCACTCACTAGCCCACATCTAGATTACCGGATCCAGTTTGGGGGTCTCTATATGACAAAGATGTTGATCAACTGTAAGGAGTTCAGTGGAGGCCACCAAGCTGGTCACAGGGCTGGAGCACTTGCTCTGTGAGGAGACGTTGAAGGAACTGGGCTTATTCAGTCTGAAGAAGTGAAGACTTCAGGGGCACCTAACAGTAGCCTGCCAGGTTATGGTTACTCAGGAAAGACAGAGCCAGACCCTTCTACGGGGCTTATGGCAGTGGGCTGAAAGACAACATACATAAAATTAAACAAGATCGGTTCAGACTGGACGAAGGAAAAGCTTTTCCGCCACAAGAAGAGTCAAGTAGAACAGGTTGTCCAGGGAGGCTGTGCACTCTCCACCCCTGAATGTTTTCAAGACCCAAGTGGACAAAGGCCTGAGCAACCTGACCCGATCTCTCGGCTGACCCTGCTTCAGAGCAGAGACTGGACTAGACGACCTCCTCAGGTCCCTTCCAACCTGAATTTTTGTGTCATTCGGTGATCTGTGCACTATCCATGATTTTGCCAAGTGAGATAATTTCTCAGCTTTCACCAATCAATAAAATTTTTGCAGACCACCCCAATTACAGTTCTGAATAGCTTTCAAAAGTGAAATATATAACTGAAATTTGAAGACTTTTCGAACCATTTTGGATTATTTTACTCAGAAAAATAGCTGTATGATTTGTCGTGCACCTATTTTGTCCTGCAATTACAACTGTGCTGCTGAACTCTGTGGACTGTAAAATCAGAAAACCTGTAAAAGAAGTCGATTTCACCCTTTTTATGCATCAATGCAAGTATTTTTCAAGATCCAAGTAAAATTGTGCAAGCACTCTGAAAATGAAAAGGGGGTGAAGGGGAGAGGGCTTTACTGGATTCTCAGAGCCGAGGCTGATACAGCAGACTGGACAGCTTTTCTTTTACTTTTAGCATGAGAAAAAACCCCCACCAGAACTCAATGCTGTAACAAATAGGACCGCTACTGATGTTTTTAACAGAAACAAACCTTCACCTCCATTTTGGATGTTTTTTCAGTTATGAAACTGCTTTAGTCCACGTACTCCTCCTGGTTAAGTTTTAACTACAGATTGACCAAAAAACTCCTTACGTTTCTCAGCGTTTTCTTTCAGTGTAATGGGCAGTTTCACCATAAACGATGAACAAGGTGTCTTTTGGGGGCTGCTGATCACGGATACCATCTGCAACAGTATAGATTCAGACAAGAACACAATCTTCACAATAAGCACATACTGTGTTGTGATTATATATGACTTTTATATTTTAGTTAAATGGATGTACTGATCCAAGTATCAACCAAAGTTACGTCACAAAAACGGTAAGTGTATTTACAGAGTGAATAAGTTACATAGTTGTCAGAATAAAAGTGTCTCAGATGTGCAACAGATTTACATGCATACATTTAACACTGGACAGCAGTTAAATGTAAGAAAAAAACGATACATGTATGACTTTTATATATACATTACAAATAAAATAAGACATCTCTTTAAAGAAACTTAAAATGAGAACTTGCATTTCACGTTAATATTTTTACTTTTTATACTCAAAATTTGTATTAAATAAAAATATGCATGCATAACAGTTCAAAAGATTTGACTCTGTGATGGGACTCTCTCCTAAAAAATGGCAAGTTAAATTAGGTCAACCATCCTTTAATAGTATAAATATATTCATAAAAGCAACCCTCTAGTAAAAAGCAGCCAAGGTCCTTTAAAAAAAAAAAAAAAAAAAGAAAATCTACCAAGACCATTCATGATGCTTGGGGGGGCCTAAGAACAGACCTCTGTGATATGATCCAGTACCTTCAGAGACAGTAGCCTAGTAACATTAGGAAATGTACTTCATAGCAGCTCGTTGTTTTAAGATACAGTAATCATATTCAAATTACAGTGTACATTAAACTGTAGTCCATTTACAATTTGTTTCATATACACAGGCTCTCAGCTTTTGACCAACAAGTTTGTGAGATTCTGTGGCCAGCTTCATTCTGCCCATCTTTCACTCAACCAAATAAGAGAAAAAGGAAAAAATGTACAAGTTGTTTTTTTTTAACAAAAAATACTATTTCGTGAAGGAAACATTGCACTTTTGCCAACCTAAAATTAATTTGCTATAAAGGAAGTATTGTTCAGTGTAGTAGGCTTTGGTATGCAATGGAAGTCACTTCTTCAGTAGTGAGTTGCAGTTGCTCAGTGAAATGCTAAACTGATTTTTGTGCAACAAAGGATGTTGTCCCGGATGCTCTACGCTACCTTTGTCCTTACAGTATTGCTACACGTTTGAAGTTCAGCCCGTATCTTTTTAGAAGAAATCCTAAACGTAACAAGAGCGAGTACAGTTTGACCAAACCTTTGTAAGGCTGAGAAGACATTGAGCCACCTCACTCCAACAGGGCAGCACTCCCAGCTTGCAAGAGGACACAAGAGTCCTGTCAGAGACTTGTGCCAGAAATGCTGGAGTCTGGAAGAAAAGTATTGATGACCCGGTAACTCTGAGCTCTGCGAATCATGTCGCGGATCTCTATGTTCAGTTCCATTAATTTGGTACAGATTTCAGTCAGGCTCTGGTTGGAGCCCACCAGTGCATAGGTGCCCGTCTGACCCAAGGTTTGGTGCCGGAAGTAAATGTTCAGTAGTGTCTGGACTTCATCGTCAGAGCTACTTCCAAAGATATCATTGGGCCACAAAATCCTGCAATCAAACAGGAAAAGAATGTGCGTATCATTATGGGTTTATTAGCACAGACGGAAGCTAGGTGGTAGAGATCGCTAAAAGGAGAACTGGCTCGCACACGCTTATAAGCCGAAAGCAACTCACTGTTTTACGCTACTCATTTGTTACTCAGACTCTGGTGCCAGGCACTGAAAGCACATAAAAGCGCAATTCCTATTATCTAAAAAAAAAAAAAAAGCTTAAGAAAACTCATTCAAATAAGTGAAAGTGAAGCTGGGCTGAATGTTAGCTGATGCCAGTGACATACACCTGTAAGGAATTAGCTCTGTAGAAAGATTCTTAAGAGCCTCACAGAAGTACTTTCGATCTACGCAATGTCATTAAACATCTTAATTGCTGCAAGCGTACATGTTTGTATTGCTGATTTGATATTGTTACTTGTGGAATACAGTGCAAAAGTTAGTAATATCAATGCCCCCACATACCTTGTTGAAACATATGAAGTTAATTATGCTGGCTCAGCACATTACATTTAGTATAAAGATAGGAAGATAATAAATACATATGTTTCTCATAACATGAAAGTCTAATATGAGCCATGTAGCAAAACTTGCCTGCATTCTCTTATTTGTCGGACGGCTTTAACAAGTTCATTGTTCTTCAAACACTCCAGCATGGACTGAATTGCTGCTTCGGTAGAATTGAACGTGGGCTCAGATTCTGTCGTCAGAGGCTCAGCTGCGATTGCAGCAGTAGCATCCTTAAGATTTTTCTTCAACTCGCTCAGTTCTCTTGACATATTTAACAGCTGTTCCAAGGAGAAAGATGAGAGACGGGCATTTTCATTCTCCATAGGCATCAAAGGGAGTAGGTATTTCAAGTCTGTTCTTACTACTGCTTTGGATGTACACATTATGCAAAAGACCCCATTTTAACACAAGGACATTTCTTGATCTCTGTGCTCTGTACAATATAGGGAAAACACAAACTACAGATTTTTAAGCTTTGTGCTTCCTTTAACCCTATGCTATATTTTTGGCTTGCTAAAATGCAAGAGCACATCTAAACAATCTTTTATTTTTCACCCCTGCTACTTTTTTTCATATCGTAGTGGAAAAGTATAAGAAATCATGATTAAGAAATCAGGATCTGATATGATTAACAGAAGGACAGGAATTGTATAACCCTTTGTGAGGCTGAAAAGTTAATACGGCACAAGACTCATAAATAATTTGTGAGTAAGTGAAGAGTTCATTTCTCAAGATCTACCTTTTCATGCTCATACATGCTAAAAATAGCCACCGTCACATGAACTAATCAACGGAACTTCCTTTAAATAATAGCTTATGGCTCCAGCAAAATCTGCGAATTTCATGGTGAAACAGCTATTTCTCATATTATTGTTCCCCAGTTTCATAGGCTGCGTTATTCATAACAAAATCGTAACTGTGAAATACAGTTACAGAAATTATCTTCTAAGGAACACAAAATATTTCTAAAATTTAGACTATTCTGAGAGTAGATGCCTACTGTCCTGTCTTCTCTTAAAATTGAACAGCCCAGTCACATTACGAGCCAGCCTTCAGAACAGTACCTTAAGATACAGCAAGTATTCCAAGTCTTTGTACTACTACAGCACATCTGATAAAACAAACTGTTTCCATTTATAGAGAATCTCTGAACTACTAGAATCTGTCATAAAATAGATTTTTTAGCTTCAAATTTTGTTTTACAGCTACAAGCAAAGTACAATAACTTCTTCCCCTCAATAGTTTAAAATATCAAAATGATGATCATTCAACTTAAAGTGATCACCTCAAAGATATTTCAAAGTATTACACATTTTATGCAATTGCTGAAAATAAACTTGACTAAAGTATTGTGAAGTAAGATACATAGATATGTCTAAAAACAAAAGGCCGTTGGGGTCAAAAGCGATAGTGTACTGTGTAAAAAATACCTAAAGAAGGAAGCGTGTAAAAAATCACAGAATTAAAAAGACGTATGACATTAAGGTATCTAGTTAATTATATTTTTAAAACAGATTTAATACTCGTTGGAAACATTAAACTGATTTTGATTTGTTTATCCAGAGAACAAGATCAGGCAGTACACTTGCAGTCAAAATATAAAGTAGTTCTACACCACGCACCTTTGCTTGCTCAGGTATGAGAGGATGCAAAACCATTTAATAGATGTTTGTCAGAAACTGCTGCGGTCATTTCCAGTCTAATGCACATGCAACGGAGACAGTTTATATGGCTGGAAATCACAATGCATTATTCCAGCAAAAAACTTAATTTTGCATCCACATTAAGATCATTTTACCAAATTATTTTGTTACTGTCATGCTAACAAGTGCTCCTGGTCTAAGTGTCTCCACAAAGTTCAGACAAATTCAGTCATGATCCAGGAAAAGGAATTTTTCTGTATGCATGAAGAAGGCTCATTTTCCCTAAAAATTAAGGCCTCAATTAAAGTAAAAATAAAAATAAATATAAATCACTTGCAGATGTTCACACAGAGTGAGCCCTCCCTACGTGTAAAGTGTGTGGGTGAGGTTAAGATTTCGTATATCATTCTAGTTTTGTTACCACTGACTGAAATGACTTTTGAAGACTGAATGTATAAAAGATCCCAGTCTCTGAAAGTACAAGCAATTACAAAAAATACAGCATCTCAACTATATTTTAATGCGGATGCTGGTGTATTGAAGGGTTTTGTCTGCAGACTTATATTCAGGGTGAAATAGTGTAATCTTTGGTGTAAGCTCTTAGAAAGAAAAATAAGAACATGAAAGTAAAGTGGTATTTTCAGTGTAAGACTTTGTAGTTTGTAACATACCTCTGGCATGGAACTGACTTCATGCACTTGTCCGATAAGTTTACAGTAGGACTGAAAAAGCAACAGCAGCTGGAAGTGCAGTTTATATAATCGCTGACACAGTTCCAATTGCTAAGGAGAAGGTTTTGTAGGAGAAGAAATAATTAATAAGATCATAAGTTGCAATTCAATAACTAATAAAACACATTGAGATAGTTCCATTCTCAAACCCCGTGATTTTACTTAAGTATGATCATATACTATTTCAGAAAACAAGTAATGTTGTTTCTTCTGCAGTAAGTCATATATGACATTGAAAATCAGAATTATGATGGCTAGCTCTCACATAGCACCCATCAGCATCAATCTCAAAGCAGTTTATATAGGTTAGCTTCACTGTCTCCAGTTTGCAGCTGGAAAGCAGAGGCAGAATATGGGGGAAATGACTTTGCTGCATAGAACATAAAACTCTAAAAAACTTCAGAAACGGTCAAAGACCTCTTCTAAGATGATGGAAATCCAAGAGAGAAGCAATGAAGTAGTTGTCCAACAGGGTCAAAGCTCCTGCCTGCTTCTCTGAGGGCAGAGGAAGAGAAGCAATAAATCCAGCCAGGAGCAGGAAGAAATGCCAGCTCTTCAACTTAAACCCCAGCTCAAGGATTTTCCACCACCTTAAAGAAACCACACAACAGATGGACGGAGTTTAATGGGTAAGAGGACATCTGGCTTCTACAATTTGTTCTCCCAGATTAAGTGGATACTATTCGATGAATATTAAGTTTTTTCTTCCAGTGTAATGCGCAGCACCACACAAAAGGTGTCAGACGCATTGAAGTAACGTGCAATGGGCACGTCTGCCGGAGAAGTCAAGTTAATATGCTTATGGTCCTGGTATCCGCAGTTCCACAGCCGGATCATGGTGCGGAAGGGAGGAGTACTTAATCTTTGGCAAATTAGGGAAGAAGTGAAAAATCTGCGAGTACAAGTCAGGAGGCCTCCCGACCCTTTGGCAGGAAAGCCTTACAGACTTCAAACCAGATTTGATTTGTCTTCTCTTACAGACCCAGTGACCAAGGGTGGGCTCAGGGATCTTTCCAATTTGCTTGGAGGAGCTAGAGCAGAGTTTCATGCCAAGCATGGCAGAAAAGAAGAAGCTATTAATGTCTTTGTGCTTTCCTTAAAGCACTTCATACATGCTTAGCTACCAGCATGTACTTCAGCTAGTTGCTGAATTGGGGTTTCTGCAAATGCCAGCACAAATACTAATAAAAAGTACTTTGAAAACATCATAAATGTTAATTGGACTGAAGTGTTTATTTGCATATGGTTCAATATTTAAGTGCCAGGGTTTTTATTAATAAGCCAAAATTAGAACCATATACTTAGTGTTCCAGTTCCCAAAATTTCTGTACCAGCCAGAGAAGGTTTGAGGTCAAGAGAGAGAGGTTCTTTGGCAAATTTCAGCTTTGTTCGTCAGGGAGGGGTGGACACCACCTATGAACAGTCAGCCAAGGGCACTGCCAAAACGAGGTAGAGCTCGTCTCCTTTGGAAGGAGGTTTACGGAGGAGAGGGGCAGCAGGAGGGGAGTGCCAAGCCAGCGGGTGTCAACCTGGTCCTGCTGAAGGGCAGGGAGACGGGGCTGCTCCCACCTCAGCGTTGGTCTGCAACGGTCAGCACCGTGGATTTGCCCACCCTGAGCTCTGCGCCTTTACGGATAAACCGTTTCTGGTATCTGAGTCCGTACGTTTAACGTTTGTTGCCGGAAGGGAGGAATCCCGCCGGACCTGATCCGACAGCAAAGACCCGCGGGAGCTAGAAGCGAGGCCCAGCAGATCTGTGGTGGGGAAAAAAGGGAGGGAATGGGTGTGCGACACGCTAGGACAAAACCTATCTGTGGCCGAGAAAATGAAGAGTTAGGGCGTGAGGGATGCTGCCTGTTAAATAAACCTGCCCAGAGGCCATTCCCTGTAAGCGAGGCCATGGCGCACCGCCAAGCTTGCATCCCTGTGGCTAACCGTTCTCCTCCCAAAATAAAGAGCGACTGTTTGGATACAACCTTCTGGAAACGGCTCTGGCTTCTGGCTTCTCTTGAACCGTGCTCGGGCATGTCGGGGGCTGGCTGGCACCCAGCCGGGGAAGGTGCGGACCGCTCAGCCCTAACGCCAGCCCGGGGACAGGGGCTTGCTCCCCGGTCCTCTTTAATTCACCGGCAGAGACTTGGCCTGAGGTTCTCCAGCAGGCACCAAACTCAACCCTGTTCAAATTTTGGAGAACTGGCAACACTACGTAGCAGTTAAACACACCTGTACTTGAAGTTGTCAGGGAGTTAAAAATTAATTGGAAACCAGGACAGAGCATAACATAATTAAAAAACAATAGTCTCATGACAGCTTGGCATGTAACATGATTTTTTTTAGTCCTTGGAGAACAATAATTCGGTTTCACCCTTCTGGCTGCTAACCTGAATGAAGGCAAACTAAGGTCAAACTGAAGACTCAAGTTTGACTCACTCAGTATTGAGTTACCATATCAAGCAACTCGATTTTTGTTATTCCTGAGTAAGTATTAGAAACCAATAGTGGTGAAACTATTCATCAACGTATAAACAAAACCAATCTGAAACATAACTGTCAACTATAAATTGTAGTTTTTCATTAGGGCAAATTGAAAATTATAAATTTTAAAACAACAGCAAATTCTATCTTCCACTCCAGCATACTATATTCCCTTCAAAGGCTTCATTTTAAAAAATTTATGTAAATGACCATTTAAAACAGCATATGAAGGTGTCAGAATTTTGGCACAGTATTTTTAGATTTCACAAAACACACCTTAGTAAATTATTTTAGTCACGGCATGTAGGACCACATATTCTACAGGAAAATTATAACGAAAAAGGAAAACATGCTTAGAAGTAAAACAGTAAAATTGGGGTGTATTAGTCCATCTACAGATGGACAAAGAATATGAAAGAACTTCAACTTACTGCAAGAGATTCCATTTGCTACACAGCAAGCATGGCACAGGAGAAAAGGAAAGGAAAGAAAGTATAGTGTCAGTGTAATGCATGCAATAGGAAGCACAGCCCATCTTTAATAGCATAACTTGTCAGCAGTATTAGCAATGCTTGCCTCAACCTGATAACTGGTTGGAAATATCACGTACAACATGCACAGCATTCTTAATAAAATCAAGCTTTAATTCTAATGGTAAATTACAGTCTAAATATCCTCAGTTAGATCTTCAGATTTATTAGTTTTGATTTATCCCACTCAGTAGCTCAGGAACTTACAGTGAAATTGTGTTAGAAAACTGTCGAAGTAACACTTTTCTTTAAATTTGCTTTCTCTGTTATTAAAAAGGGCTCATATTGCAAAGTACTCAAAAAATTAGGCAGGGTTTTCAAGTGATGAACAGAACTGAACTTTGTTATTTACAAATACTTTGTTATTTATAAATACTTCTATTTTTGGACATAACAGATCTAATGAAATTTCCAGGATTAGCTTTGTGACTGCCAGATTTATTACTTGGCACATTACAATGGAAACATTTCGCATATAACTTTTAAGTTATGACTACCATAAGAAAAAAGAAATTAATGGAAAATGCCAGTTTGGTTTCACTACATGGCAATGCCACAAGTTCAGACAGCTTTGTATTCCTTCCTCTCACCAGTAATGATTCACTGATTCCTAATTCTGGAGCTATTAAAATGTCAGTGTAAGTCCTGTTGCAATAGTAATAAAAATTCTAGTTGACCTGCATTAGCATTTCAAAGATTATGGAACTAACTTCTCTCCTCAAAAAAAAGTGTTCCTCTTTTCTTTGCCAAGAACTAACATTTGCACTCTGTGCACTTCTAATGCAGCTTTCCTTATTTTATATATATTACATTCTCAAGACATTTTAGATGAACAGAGTTGTCGTAAAAGCTGTAATTGACAAACACAGTGCATCTGCCCAGTTACAGCCTGATGTCAGTGCATATGCACAAGTGTTAATAAACATTTGGAATTCTTATTAAAATTATTTACCTTACCATCAATAGAAAGGCAGCAAACGCAGAAATGTGAAATAATGCTAACTTGATATAGCCCAACAAAGTATTTCAGTCTGGCTTCTTTCCATGGGCCTTACTATTAAAAAATGTATAAAAAGTATTATCCCAAATCCTGCAGTACTCTTTCATATAGCCATGACAAACTAAGCTTTAAGCTCCTGTGAGCTTTAATTTTATGCCTTTAACATTGCTTGAACAGTTTTTTTCTTCTATTTAGTACTCTTGAACAAAACCCTTGATATCTTGGCTTCCATTCAGTTCATGTAAATTAAGCTTTGTAAAGCTAAATCCAAGATAAGAAGAGGACAAGAGCAGACAGATCACTGCGCTCTAATAAATTCACAGGTATGCTGGCTTGTGTTTTCAAACCTTGTTTGTTTCTGTCTTAAACTCCTCTGAAATTTAGCATGCCACCAAGTTTCATTTGGACCTTCAAAAATACTGGAATCCACATATAATTTCTAATTTGCCATGGAATTTACTTTAAAGAAAGGGGGCGGGGGGGGGGGGGGGGGGGGGGGGAAGCAACAAATAAGTGAATTCCATGGTCTTTTTTTCCAGAAAAAGCTGTCTTCTCTGTACTGCTTCCAAAACCAGGGCAAGCCAAAAAAAGGAGTGGGGAAAGGGTTTCACAGTACATGAAAAACCCTTTCAGTCTTCACTGAAAGAAAATATACTGGATAGAAAATCTCCCTAAACTACTGATGCTCAACTCAATACTGCTCTACAATTTCATGATTGTAGCTTATCTTCCTCTCTCTTTCAGCATAAAATGAAATATTCCTTGGAAGTTGAAAAGACATTAATTATTGGACTAAGTGACATTTCTTTTAGTCCCCAGCAGCAAGGCCTCGGGGGGGTGATCCTAGCCTTCACTCTTCTTCTCAATTTCTAGTTTAATTCCTATAGTAAGGGAAGTGTTGTTTTAGATTAGTTGATAGACACTACACAATTAGTGGGTTTGGCAGCTGAAAATAGCAAATGTTTAGAGTATTTGGATCACTTGCACAGTCCTTTATGCAGCTAGTAAATGCTACACATAAGAACACACCCCCTAGAAGCAACGCTTCGATTTAGTTTTTTACTGGGACAGAGAATTACTGTTCTGTACTATTAGCAGACCAGGAAGATAGCAAAAGTAGTAATCTGTAGATCACAGGCCTTCTTGCTTTTTTCAAGGAATCATTTTTACATACTGAAAAGAGATGAAAGTTACACAATTATTTCTTAAGACATAAACGCTTTGATGGCAACACAGTCTTTAGTCGTTTATTGGCACAGGAGAGTCCCACCATAACAAGTAACTGCTGTGTGCAAGGGGTTTTAATTGCAAGTGCATTTTATTAAGGTATTCTATGTGACTTGACATTCCAGCAGACAAAAGCTTTTCCCACAATCTAGGAAAGTGGGTATATATATATATACACACATACAGATTTGTGTGTATATGTCTATATATCAGAGAGAAAAAGAGAGATACAGCATATGCTGTGCATTCTTAAATATGCACTGGACCTGAAGGATAGGAGAAACTATTCTGTCTGGAGAAATCTAAACCACAGCTGTGGTCCTCCTTTAGAAAAGCTGCCTACCCAGGCCAATTTTACCTCATTGTCAACCCATGGATCTGACAAACAGTATTCAGATAATTGATTATTAAGAATTTCTAACTTAACAATGAGACCCACTGTGCCTCGAGCTTTGCTGTAACTCAGCTCAACTCCAGATGACTATGGTCCCAAGAGGTACACCTCCAGTCTTATTGGTGGCCTAGAGTAACTGAACCTTTAGCCACAGGGAAACCCATAGAAACAGGTACATTCTGAATTTGGGGGGCAAATTTTTATGGGGTGCAGCACGTTTTAAATATCCATTAACAGTTTGAGTTTGCAAAGCCCACGTCCATTAGCTTGTGGTGAGCTTTGGGATGAGGAAGGTTTAAGGTAAGTGTGTCCTGACTGTGGACGTAGAGAGTAAACTGAGTATCTCATGAGGAGATGGACACTTATTTGAATTAGCAGTGCTAACTGACAAGAAAAATAGGATCTTCCATGCATGTCTTTTCCAGAAAAAAACAACTACCAAACAAAACCAGTCTTTGACTAGCTTAGGCATTGGAACAGGCTGCCCAGGGAAGCGTTGGAGTCACCATCCCTAGAGGTATTCAAAAAGCACGCAGACGAGGCACTTCAGGACATGGTTTAGTGGGCATGGCTGATGGTTGGACGCGATGATCTTAAAGGTCTTTTCCACCCTGAACGATTCTATGATTCTAAAAAAATCCCCTTTCAGTAAAGCTGAAGAACATACTGATAGCTGTACTCATCTAAGACTGTTACACCTGGACAGACAGCACAATAGTATGTGTGTTACCTTTTGTCTATAAATTGACTCCTACGTCCTTGAGACTCTGTTGGCCAATGTAGCATCAAAGCTTACAAATCACAGACATATCCAAATCATGTCATCTGTTGCAAGAATAAGGGGGGGAAAGGTATTCTGGGACATGAAGCTTTTACCCAATTCAGAAAAGTTGCTAGCTCTAGTAGCTGAGCTGGACAACTTCTATTTCAAGCTTTGTTAATGTCAGAATAAGCAATTTTTGCCTTTGCCCATTTTCAGTAACAATAACAATGGTCAACAAGTCATGTGCAATTATTTTGAAATAAGATCTGATTAGAGAAACTGGTGCCAAATGAGTTACCAGCATCAGCAGGCATTTGTGATGCAACCGCTTGCGCTAACGCTGAATTTGGTCTTATGCCTGTCTTGTCTGTAGAGGGGACTATTTTCACCTCAAGCTTCTTAGCAAGTGGGGAGTTCTGAGAATCTAAGATTTCTGCCTTCTGTAGAGCAACGTGTTGCTTTTTCTTCCTTACAATAATTTCTGCTCCTTTTACAGAAGTAGCCTGTTTTTGTGCTTAGCTAAGCAATTTTTTATGCCAGAAGTTTTCAGCAGGATTTCAGGCCCTAGTCTAATCCTCAATGAGTTTAAGAGTTCAGGCATGTTCCCTTGTGACTACCACTATAGGATAGATTTTTTTTTCCCTACAATTACTAAATTCTTTAGCCTTTCAGGTTGAGGGAGAAGAGGAGAAAAATGTTAAGAAAACAAATACTTGCCACTCTAGGAGTAATTTTTCCTTGTCACATTTCCTCAGTTTCCCTGGACTCTTCCTCCCATTACAATTTTGTTGAATAAAGAGAATGTTCCTTTGGGAAAAGCTGCTTCAATTGACAGGTGAACGAGAAGGGGAAGAAATACGCTTGCTGATCAAAGACCTACCATCCTGTCAACTTCCAAGGAATAATGCATTTTGGGATGAAGGAACAATGCTGGGGAGAGACCAGGGATTCCTGCAGGAGTGAGAAACCCTTCTTTTCAGTCTGTTTAATAAGCAGTAAGAATACTAACCCCAGCTTCACAAAACACACACTTAATTCAGAGACAGAGAACACCTAATTAAAAAAACCCACAGAAGTGGAACACGACATTATTACCTTTTAGATGCATTTAGGCCAGCTATATGAGCTTACATCACAGTTTGTTCCTTATCCTCAGCATTCTCTCTCCTCTACTTTTTTTAAAAAGAAACAATGCAGATTATCAGCAAGATGTGTGATCCTCCATCCCATTCTATGGGTTTTCAAAAGAGGGATGAAGAGGATAAGCTAAGCTGTATACAGTAAGACATGTAACACTACAGTCTGAAGTCACTGCTCACGGGGTTGTGCATCAGTGGGAAAAGAAAGCCCATGCACATTCCAATAGTTACACCTCCCTACGTATACCTAAGCTCCCTCTCCTGATGTACTTGTAGGAGAGGTAGTAGCATGTATTCCAGGCCTCTCTTTTTTAGATTTGAGAATAGCTCACTTGCAACTTCTCTGTACACCATTACAATTAGAGAAGAGAGACAGTATCTTATTTAAATGCACTGGCAGGTGTCTGTAACTTTTGCTGGTACCAATGCCAGGTGGGGGAAGATTGAACAGTTTTCCCACTGCTTGTGATTGCAGCCAGAGGATTTATTAGCAAATCAGATTTGCTAATAAGGTCAAGGAAGCCAAAATGCAGGGGTGGCAAGGATTTGGGATTCTTGGGAAATGGCATGAAAAAATAAAAATCAAGGGTGTTCAAAGAGAGGAACACAAATACATAGAAGTGAGAAAGAGAGGTTAAGATAAAAACAGAAGAAAATAAAGTGAATTGGGGGAGAAGACAGACAAACCAACTTATGAATAAAACAAGGTATTTGAAAAAAAAATGTTTACAATAGGCAACTGTGTTCTGAAAATGTCAGCATTATCTTTTGTAAGCTAAAATACACGGAAAGAGGAGATGTCACTTTTTTCCACATGCTGTTGCTGATCCTGACTTGGCTAATTCTCCCCAGCCCCCTTTTTTTCCCATCCTTCCACTCTTTTTCCTCCAAAATGAAAAAAAAACCCACAAAAACCCAACCCCTCCCCTAAAAGATTTCTCAACTCATTCTACACCACTAAGATACCAGCTGTTTCCTATATTAGTATTACAAATAACAGGAATGCCTGCTGATGGTGCTGATTTCTGAAAAGATTGATTTATTAACTGGAATCAACACACTAAATATATATATTTATGTGTATATATATATATGCATATGTGCGTGTAAAACTTCTGTTCAAAAGTGATAAAGAGACATTTTGCCTTAGGTATTAATACTTATCTACAGCATAAATTATTGGGCTGGCCATTTTACAGTCATTATTTCGTAACTACTATTCTAAGCGTATTTCAACCAGGCAAGCCTCGCAGCTGGGCGGCCCAAGCCTGTAACAGCCGTAGATAAAATGGGTGTAGTGTGGAAGCACAGTACACCAGGGGTGACTTTCAGAGACACAGCGCTGTGGGAAACTGCTGCAGCAACATCTTTCTGAAAGGGAGAGCACACACAACCCGGGCAGGGTTAGCTCTGCTTCCTTGTCTACACTAGGAAGGCAGAAGGATTGCTTCTGAATACTTCCCCTTTCCTGCGGCCAGGACTGAGGCAACAACAATACCTTTGAGCCTTAGGTGTGAAAACTGGATTACGCCTAAGCCCAGCAGACAGACAAGGAGGCGGCACAGCAGGTTCTTGTGGGTCTGAGAACAAGATATATCACACCTGTCACTTTACAGGAGAGAAATAATACTGCTCATTCATTACCTTTTCTTCTGAGTCCCCTGGCTGGCAGGTAATAACTCCATCTCGTGAGCCCCCAGCAAACGTTGCTTTGCAGTTTGCAAGCCACTGTTTTCAGAAAGAAATTAAAAGAAGATATGAATAAGTGCTATAGTTTGAAGAAAGGTAAACAGTATTTTAGTGTCACAGCACAGCATGTAAACAAATAAAAATTTGCAGTTGCACTTTTTATGCACGCAGACTGTGACAATTTTAAAAGTGTAGTCTTGATTTCTATTAGTATTTGAATTGCATAAAGCAAGAAAATTAATTAATTACTGAATAGGATAAAGCAGAGACCAGGAATATTAAAGATGCCAATGTTTCTAAAATTAAGGGATACAATAGCTATTTTTTTAGTTCTGGTTCGTATGTTCAGGAAGAAACATTTAATGAATCCAGTACCTGAAACATGTTTTTCTACTAAACATTAGTTTAAACAGAACTGAGTGTATCTGCAGTCTCCTGACATAGACATATATATACACATACAAAACCAAGGACATAACATAATCTAGCATACCGAGAGCGTTGCTTCTTTCCTGTTGTTGTATGTGTCCAGGTACTCCTGCAGTTCTAAAACACTGAACTTCAGCTTTTCAAGAAGGCCACAAGAGAGCAGCTGGAGAAATGAAATCAAAATATCTAGTAAATGTCACTATAAAAGAATAAAAATATTAGCAGAGTAGAAAGTATAGTAAAGATCTTGCAAAAGAATACTTAGATTTACAGACACAAATAGTGAAAAATATTTATATTTGTGCAAAAATACAGATAGAATACTGTACTGCAAACTCAACAGCAAAAGTTGCACCTGTGATAATGTGGAATTGAAATTGTGTTCTAACAGCTTTGCAGAGGACTTCCCTAAAATAAAATATTGCACAAAGCTTAATTAGTTAATCTCCACAGCTCTCTGATGATGTAAAGCACAGCTCTCCCACAGTCACAGCAGTAGGCCCAAGATTACATTTTGCAAGTTCCTACCTCCATCCTTCTGTCTGAGGCCACACTGTCCTGATGCTGTTCGATAAACATGGGCCAGAATAGAAAACAATGGGAAGGGCTATCTCATTCATTCCTTAACACATATTTTTATCATCCAGCTCACATCACAGTTGACTCAAATGAAACCACTAAACATGTTACCATCTTTCATGCTGAACTATGTAAAAAATAGCTTCTCCCTTTCCAGTTATGGAGCCAACTGGGTCTGGTAGGCACCGGTTTTAATTGGTTTTTGGCACACAAGCTCAACATATCGTAACTATTCTACAGTTCTATGATTCTGTGATTCTATATTGCCCATCTGCCAGTACTTGCCTAATAAAATAACATGGAAACATGGTTAAGAACAGCAGATAAAAATTAGAGATAGGAGGTGAGTACCTTTTTGACATATCTGTTCAGGAGTTGCTCAAAAGTGAAACAGCCAGTAAAATAACACATTGCAATGCAGCACACACGTTTTGAAAGGAATATACTCACTGTTTCTGCATCTACAAAAAGGGTGGGACATTCCGAACATGATGTTAACATCTGAGAAGACCTCACAAACTTGGAGCCTATTCCTCGCAGGTTGTCTCCCAAGTAACTAGCTGCATCACAGGTTAGGAAGCAGAATCTTTTCTGAATATTCTGGAAAGCAAAATACAGTTTATTACATTCTTTCCTCAAGTACAAGCTTCTTTCCTTTGCAAACAAACGGCAGGCTTTTTTTCCTTCGCACAATAACACATGTAAAAGAGACCATCTCCCTGTGGAGAACTGAACGTCTGCTCAAGGATACTGGATAATAGTTATTATGCTGGAGATGGTGTACAGCTGGGCAGCTGTGAAACTAATTGAAGAATTCATAATAGTCTACTACTGAAATACATTCTTTCTTGTAAAGACAATTTAATCTTTATAAAGTCTTTTACCCGCAGGTAGCTTTTTTCCTTGGCTGTTCAGAGTTAACAGAGTTGATCAGCACATTACTTTTTCTGCCCATTCCGGGCATTGTTTTGTTAGTATTCCATGTCAAGTGGCTAATCAGATAATATAATGGACATCCTAATGCCAAACAGCAGCATGGAAAAATCAGAAAAAACCTTTTGTTTTCCCCTGTGGGAAAAACTTTGTTACTAAAACTTTTCTGCTGCTTGGGAGGACTCCAGAAATACTGCATGGCATCCGGGAATTATTCTTCTCAGAAGATTTTTTGTGTTTTGAGTCCTAAACCAGTCTAGTCTTCAGAAACATTCTCGTGCTGCTACTTTCTTTTCAGTGAATAACATATAAAGTGAATAATAAATAAAAATAATATCTTAAGTTTTGCAGGAACTGAAATAATGATATTGATAAATACACAGCAGGTTTCACTGCCAAAATATATCTCACTAAGGCCAGCTGCTCAGCAGGTGGGAGTAACATGAAAATATTTTTAAAAATAAAAGTATGCAACATTTTTATATGATTCGTTCCACGTTACCATAGGCATTCCTCTGAGGAATGTAGGTTAGGACCTGTATTACCGTAAGCATGCCTCACTGGAGAGGCAAATACCAATCTGGATGCCAGAGATATAAATAGCCTGTTACTGCTCCTACACTGGAGCGCTGAAGTTAAGCACCTAAAATCAGGTGAGCTGAATTCAGACTATATTGATGAAGCTGTTGGATTGAATGACCTTTTAAAAAAAGCTACATAAGCCCTTGCATTTTAGGTAGGGTATACACTATCAATAATTTAGAAAATGTTTAAAGAGAAACTTCCTCTACAGACCAATTTCATAACTGCTTATTTGTGAATCTCTCTCTAAAGCATCTGAGCTGGCCATCTGAACACAGTCAAGCTCGGATAGACTGATACTTGCCTTACTGTATGTTTCTACCATCTTACTTCAACACAGAAACAAAGTGCTACCTACACATGTCGCTCAGCACGTGGTTCAGATTCTCTGCTGCACTGACTCTGTAGTAGAGGCAAGGGGCTTTTACTTACCACCAAACCGGGTAAATTATTATTTTTATGAGCAACTAGCAGAATCATCTGAATCATAAGGCTTGGTGAGAGTTGGAGATTTACTACTATGATGGCTTCTGAAAAGAAAGATTCAGTCCAAGTCTCAGTGAAACTTGCTGACAACTCTTCTGCCAAAGGAAAGAGATCTAGATTTGATCCTAACCAACAGAAAAGAACTAGCTGAGAATGTAAAAGTGGAAGGAAATTTAGAAAAACAGATTATAGAACAGAATCCAAGAGCTGTTGGTTGAAAGGGACCTCTGGAGAACATCTGATCCAGCTTCAACTCAAAGTGGGACTACTGTCAACACCAGATCAGGTCAGCCACGGTTTTATCTAGTTGAGTCTTGAAAGCTCCAAGGTCAGAGCTTCCTCAGGCTCTCTGAGTAACCTGTTTAGGTGCTGCAGTGCCCTCCTGGGAAAGAGTAATTTAGTCTATGAATATGAGGTAGTGAAGGAGACAGATTACAGAAATAATACAACCCACTTCAATGCATTCAGAATTTGCAGGAAGGAGCCCATTAGAAATAACTTCACGGGGAAATGAAAGGTAGCCATTCCTTTAGGAAAAAAAAAAAAGACGGCAGAAGCACATTCTATACCACTGAAAGACAGAAAATATACTAAGACATACATCTGGCTACATCACAAATATTTCACTCCGGCAAATACTCATGCAAAAAAGAAGAACAGAAATTGAAACTGTGTTAAATTACTATCTTGGGTACTAAAAATAGCATGGTGATGTAGGCACAACGATCAGAGAGGGAAATGCCAAATAAACTAGTAAGAGAAAGAGAGAATGTCAAGAAGTAAACTAGAAATAATTAAGAGGAAGGCCAAGGAATCACAACGGAGACAAATAGCTACTAACAGATGCTACTGAAAAGACTGATGTGTTTAATGCCTTCTTTTGCCCTATTGCTCTCAGAAAGGGCACCTGTGTACAGGTAACAATGAGACATCTATGAAAACTCAGGCAAGAACAGATCTTGCTAGTAAGGGCTTGGATATTTTTACATCTTTGCAGAACAGGGAAATTCATGCTATGATAGTTATAATACTGGCCAAAGAGATCTAGGAGCCAAGTATCTTTGACAACTCGCAGAACACAGGGTGTTGTAAAGAACTTGAAGAAAGTGCTTATCTCAAAAAAACCCCAAGAGCAAAAGAATTAAACACAAAGTTCAGGAAATGGGGGAACATGTAAGACATGAATAATAGACAGTATAGATTTGGTCAGAACAAATCATATCAAACTATTTAATTTTCATGAAAGGTTAAAATTTTCTATTAGGAGGAGAAGCAATTGATATGTTATATATTAATTCATTTACTATCTTAGAAGTAAGGGAGAGAAACCTGATCTAGAGGTAACTAGGTGTGCAAAACCAAATTCAGAAGTTAATTATCAGCAGCTGACTGTCCAAGTGGAAAGATGAATTGAGTAGGATTCCACTGGGGACTGTCTCAGGCACTAACCAAGTCATTAATGAAAATACTGATCAATGGAATATGCAACATGCTTATTAAATGCATGGAAGATTGAGCTGCAGGGGCTGCAAACTCCTTGGAAGCCAGAATTAGAATTCAGGCTGATCTTGATAAACTGGCGAAGTGGTGCAGGGAAAAGAAAGAAGGACAAAGTAGTAAGATAAAACAATCCACAGAGCACATTCAGGATGGAGAATAACCAGGAAGGCAAAATTTTGTAGAAGATGATCTGTATACTACATTGGGTTACAGGTGGAAAATGATTAACTGCATTCTACTGCACAGCAGTTAGCAGCGAGAAGTTTTAAAACAGGAATACCTTCTATGAAACAGGTAATTCTCCTACAGTTGGTGCTGAGACAAGGGGAGTCAAAGAGTGGAAACTACCTACTAGCTCTCAAATCTACTTGTCTTGGAACTGGCTGGTCTGCTGGAAGACATTTGATTTGATGGAATACCAAGAGGCAGCCATAAAGATAATCTAGAGATCTCTGAACTATGACTGGTTTACAGGGAAAGTACTTCAATAATTTCAGGAATTTTAAACAAGTTTAGCGTGTTGTCGGCAAACATCCAAGATACCATTAACTTGATGCAGACTGAAATGTAGGTGCTCTGGAAAATGCACTTCTTTCACTTCCCCAAGTATTTAGTTGACAAGCTCCTCCAAACAAGGATTTTATTTCACAGTTAAATATTTTGGCAGTACTTTGGGTTGCAAGCCTAGAACATATTGGGCTTGTTTCTGAAACTTCCTGTTGGTGAGGGTCAAAAGCCTTTTAAGTTAGTGGATGAGTAGCAAAGTTTGATGGTGCAAACACAATGCAATTCCAGACAAGCTGGGATCTTATGAAAAAAATCTGGGGAAATAATACTCCTATGTTTTAACTTTGAAGAGGAGAACAAAAGTTTTTCTTATAAACTAAAAATATGGCTTTGACTCCAATTAGAAAATTCTGGTTTGTTGATACTATTAACACCTTTTTTTTTTAATTACTGTTATTCAGGTTTTGCTGTTGTTTAATTTTTTTGGAGAGCAGTATTGTATCTTTCTCCTCCAGTATCAGCTGAAGAAAATGAGTAGGCTATCTTCTGAATATAGGGCAAGCACAATAGCAAATGTAGTGTGTGCATGCCAGGATTTAAACAGATACTTTACAGGTGATGTTTAGGTCTTGCGTTACACAGTTTTATTTATTTAGTTTTCAGAAATGTGACACCCGTTCCTTTTCACCGCTTCAAGGAGAACAAAAAAGACAAATAACTCTCAGAACACTTGGACAGGGCTATTAACCTCTAGGACTGACATAATGGCTGAAAAGCTCAAATACACATCATAAGGAAACAGAGGACTAATTTTCAAAATTGAACTCTCATGCACTCAAGTCAGTACTGTTTTGTTCTTCCAAATGGGTATTTATCAGTGTTTAAAAGAATGCCTATATGGAGCCCATATATACAGTGCTGTAATGTCTAAAGGAGGACAGAGTGTGCAGCTAGAGAAGACACGCGATTAACTCCAGTGGAGCACAAAGGAATCAGGATGGAGAAGAGATTGTTACTGTATGATGCTTCTTTCTTACAAGGATAGTCTTAAAGATATGAAAAGATCTTAAGATTGCATATTTATTAGCAGGGTACCCTTTGCTAGTAAATAATTGTGTACTCTGCGATCATGGGTACTTAAACTCTGCATGAAGTTACCTGGCTGCTGTGTACACTGCTGCAGCATGCTAAACATCCCGCAGCTGCCTCATATAAAGCAGCAGAAACTATTAAAGAAGGCTTTAAGACTAATTACAGGTAAAACCAGACAATCATTCCTTAGAATGGCTTGTAAACTTGACTCCTTTTTTTTCTTACCTTTTTGCAAGATTATCTTTGCGAGCATACAGTTTTAGAAAGGGGAAATGTATTTCTAGTCTTCAGACTCAATCTCTAGAATTTATGTTACATGATGGCACCTGGATATTTCTATTCAGTTAGGTACAGAATATTTAATAATGTTGACATTTACATGGGCATGGTCAGAATTCAACAGTTTGAGATGAAAGAACAGATTAACAATAGTTTGAGATTAAAAAGCTATTTCCTGTCTCTTACAGTTATTGTTTCAGGCTGTTTCTAAAGTACTAAAGAAAATACTCTTTAAAGTGGGTCCATATTTTATAAGGTTATCTCCAAACATGCAAGTATAAGATACACACTATTTTTATGACAAAACTGGTGCTAGAAGACACTTCTGCATGAAGATCTACTATGGCAATTCTGCAGCATGCAAAATTACAATGGTTATATACCTAGTAGTTCACTACTGGTATTACTATCAAGAATCGTCCTAATAGCCACACACAATCTAAACATTTCGATTTTCTATATTCAACTTATTTTCTCACCTTAAACAGGGAAGAGAACACATGAAATGTATACACTGCACAGGAACCATCAGAGTCGCACATGAGCTGGTTGATATGACTACGCCAGGCTTCTTCTGCATCATCACATGCTGCTGGCTGAAATGCAGCAAGGATGGCAGAAAAAAATGGTGAGGGAGGAGGGGAGGCATTTCGATCAACATCTCCAAAACTGAAGGAGAAAAAAAAACAAACTCTGATGAAAGGAGAGTACCAAGAAGGTGGCAGATAAAATACGTTATAGCAGAATGATATAATCACAGGACCAATTACAGCACCTTTCTAAAAATATTCATTAACTTTCAAATTACTTTTGAAGGTCGGCAAGATGTTTGCTAGAACAAGAAAAACCTCCAAATCAGAATCCCTATCTTCAGGCAGCTATCATCTATCTTCCTCCATCCCAGAATACTTGAATTGTTTTATCGTACCATTGTTTGGAAGAAGACGGCTGAAACTTCCCAGGAGGATAAAGCCCATGAAGAAAAACTCCTCTTCTAGGAAAACTTGGTTTTAATAATGTATAGCAGAAGTACTGAAAAGAATCTCAGCGTGTACAAACTTTATATACACTGACCTGCTTGGTTCCCCCCCAATGTAATGGATTGGAGAAGATCCATCCCTTCTCCACACTGTTCTTAGGACAGAGCATTATTTTGGCACTCCATGGTCAGTGAAACAGGCTGACTACCATTTTTAAAGGGTACTAAGATACTTGAGTTTGTGTATTTTAATTTTGGGATAGAGAAATACTTCCTATGGTTCCCAAGAACAGGAACTGTGATTCTGAAACATGGTGCTCAGACAGAGAGCGAGCTTCTTTATATATCCTCATTCCTTTCCTTTCCTTTCCATAAATACGGGCTAACTGCAGTCTAACTCAGCACTCAAAATCTGAAAGAGCTCCATAAGGCATGGAAAAATCTTGATGCCTTGTTGCAACATATACTGGGGTCCAGCCATGCTCACCAGCACCCTCAAGATGGGATTTTTTACAATATCGTGACTTCCTTATGACCCTTAAGAAATCAGAAGGATGAATACGTGGGTGACCCGCTGAACAGATAACTAAGCAGTATTTCCATTACTGCGATCTTTAAACACCCCTTTTTCAATTTTGATAAAATATATTACATACATAATGACTAACTGCATAGATGTATGTAAAAATCCTATCTTGTTTCCCCAGAAGGAAAATCTTGGGCGTTTTTTGAATTGTGTGATAATTATGCAGGTAATTAGAGCATTGTTTTCTAACTGCTCTAAACTCATGAGAATTCTATAACTCTGGTGGCCAAAACAGCCATTCCATTAACTAACACCTTGTTACCACTTTGTTGTACAGTGTAAAAGAACTTTTATGAATAATAGCAATATATACAAGTACCTAGCAAGAGCAAATTGTTCCAGCCTGTCAACTTTCTCTTCAGTCTCTGTCATATCCAGACTAAGGCTATCACTGCATTCAAATGCTCCAGGGAGCTCATTTGTAGACCCCGAAAGGTCATCCTCATGGACTGCTGTATCTTGCTCTTCATGTACAGCTTCAACCTAGGGGAGTGAATGATGATGTCTTAGAAAACAGCAAATTACTAAGTTAGTTCCACTACTAAATAGAAAGCATTTAATGAAAAAACCCACATGACAACATGTTAAATTGCACAGATATATATAAAGCCACAGATTATAAATGACATGAATCAAGTTACACTTCTTCAAAAATATGCTATTTGCTTAACTTGCTGTCTTGGATCAATATTCTTCTCAAGGCATTTCTTCAACTTAATTTAATTGTCTAGCAAAATTTCAGATTTCAATGCATTTGGTAACATAGCAGGGGAGTGGTTTTTTCAGGCACAACAACTGGGTTCTTGTTACTGTCAAGCTGTCGTTGTCACTTACCACTTTATAGTGTCCAAGAGTGTATTAAAGACTCTCAAAATATATTGAAAACAATCACTGTCTGAAAGACTATATGCATGTTTAGAATTGAGAATTATTTTTATCATGTCATTTACATAATAACTTCCATTCAAGAGGAATCCAAAGCATTCTATAGGCCATTAAAAGGATTATGCTTCTATCATTTCCTTCCTTTTTCATCCATTAGCACCTAAAGCTCTTGATTTCTTTTTGAAACCTTCCAATTTCTCTTGCATTTTTGGTCTGAACAAATTTTGTTTTAATCTTTTGGCTTTTGTCTGCATCATCCATAGCATCCTGCAAAGCAGTTTGTGTAGGGATGGATGACTGCAGTGGGTAGCTCAAACTCTTTATCTTTTCTGTATGGCCTATCTCATAAGGTATGTTTTTCTGCACATACGCATATGTGCATGTACATACAAGTGTTGGGAGTGGGTAGGGAGGGAAATCCGTGGCAAGTGGAATTAAACGAGAAAAGTGGCCCTCTGCAGGTTACCAGACCTGCTTGGATCCTACAGATAAATTCCAGGGATTTGCATTTCTAAAAATTAAACAAAACTGTATCAAAAAGGACAAGATCAGAAATTAAGTAGGAGAAAGTTTTTTTGGCTTGGTTTGGTATCTAAGGGAAAGGGATATGAATATTCCTGAGTCCAGGGTGGATGAAATGAATCAGAGCACAAACCATCTTGAAAAGAGAAAGGAAAGCTATAGGGCTGAATTACCAGAATATGAACCAGAGCAGCTGGCAAGAAGCGTAAATGTTTTATGCCTCTTCAAGAAGTAGTTAGTATTAACCACTTTCAAATATTAAATATTAGCTTGAAAGAACCATTGGTTTGTTCACTGTAATGACAGTGTTCGTATGAGGAAAACACATTTTGATGGGTAAGGGAGGAAGAAAGAGGAACCAAACACCTCTCACCCACTGGAGTCCAATATGATGCCCAAAAAGTAAAACAAAAAAGTGGACTCCGAATATTCATGCAGGATTGGAGTAAACTTGCAGAAATCGGTGAGTTTCGGTAACTTGAAAAATATATAAACCAGCATCGTCTGAATCTTTGTATTACTCACAGCTTTATCCATCACTGCCTTCTAATCCCTTATAAATACTATCTTAATTATTGTGATCACTCTCTTTAACAGAAAATAAGTTTAACTAATTGCATGCCGTTAATATAATACCTGGGTTTTGGCACTGAAACATTTGAGAAGAGGCCCACTTAATCGGTCTGTTGCTCCCATTCACTGTGTCTATTTAAAAGTTGAGTTGATATTTTTGGTTTTGCTTATGATGCAACAACTAAACATTTTTGTACAGCATTAAAAAAGTAACAAAAATTTTCCTCTGCATTGCTGACATACCATTAGCTCTCTGAAAGTAAGAACTCAGAGGAAAAGAAAAACAGGAATGAGCTCAGATTTTCTGTTATCAAATTAAGTAAAAATTATTTAGGTGCAAGTTTCAAGTTTTCTGACTAAAAATTGGATGGCTTCTTCCTTGAAATAAATAAAACCCCAGGCATTCTAACATTGTTTATACTGAGTCCAATTTGTTTGGAGTAAAAATACAGAAGTATGCGTACTAGAAGAAAATATCTTTGAAGCAAAACCCACCAAGGCGGCATTCTGTGTAAAGCTTATCAATTCAAACATCTTTGTAATACTGGCAAATCCCCGTCAGCTTGGGTTATGTATTTCACCAATATCAAACCTGTCTCAGGACTAGCTGAGTTTGTCTGTGAATTCCACAAGAAACAGCTGTGATTTTACATTCTTCACTTATTTACTTTTTCCAAAGCTTTTCATTTTTTCATGAACACTGGTGCATGGGTATTGGGACATTAAAGACATTTTCACAGTAAAGATTCTGAAACTCATGAACTGTGATTTGCAATTCGTAATGTACATACCATTAGCTGCTGCAGCTGGATGCATGAGATTAGCTGCAGTCACCACCTGCAAACAGATCTGTTCTGACTGCAGCTTCCTGAACTGAAATTCTGCCAACTTCTGCTGCTTATGGTTGTTATGTGGTAACTTGCCTACCAACAGTTGTTTTGACAAATGATAATGAGTTTACCTTTCCCACAACCATTATTTTGAGAGGTTCCCCTCCTTTCCTATCCTTACCCACATTTCCCTCCTCCCGTCCCTTCTTCCTCCTGGGGAGGTTTCTGTTCAATTCAGCACAATTCCAACCTCCTTTTCTATGACCTCTTCACTAGAAGAGAGGCCGACGATTACACAAGACATATTCTTCCCCGGCCCCATTCTCCTACACTGCTATTTCTGCAGAAGTCACCCAGTTTAGACATGACAGAGAAAGCTTTACTGGTAAGGCAACAGCATCATAAAGCCACTAACCCCCACACACACACCCTGCTCCAGATTATATTTCTGGAGAG
This sequence comes from Astur gentilis, assembly GCF_929443795.1. Taxonomy (NCBI): domain Eukaryota; kingdom Metazoa; phylum Chordata; class Aves; order Accipitriformes; family Accipitridae; genus Astur; species Astur gentilis. Next base: position 3,720,075 of record NC_064898.1, read on the forward strand.
ACATTGAGAGGGGTAGGTTCACCGGATCTCCCACAAACAAGTATTATCAAACAGAAGATTAAAGAAATTGTCCCCACATTGATAATAACTTACCAACCTTAGTCTATGTTCATCTTCCGATACAATTGTCTGAAATAAACTGTGCTGAACACGGTTGTTGTATCCTTGCAAATCCTGCCTCCCCACCCCCCCCAAGATGGCTTAATATTGCGGTCATGAATTTAAAATTTCTGAGTGTCTGCCAAAAGGCAGGAACTGAATCCAGTGCACACAACTGTAGAATAGGTTCCCACACACAAAAAAATCTCAGAGAATACACGCATACACCCACCACAGGAGTTGGCATATCGTTCTTTTAAATCCCCGTGAAGAACAAAAGAATATTCCCCTAGGGTTGTAACTTGTAGCCAGTTCATGAATTTGTCTTCCAATGAGCTTGTAGTATCTTGGTGTATATGTTGTGCAACGTACTTAAGAAACAATAAATAAAATCTTTTAATTAAGAAAGTATAAGTAGAAAGGAAAGAGTATGAATGAGTGGGAACATATGAATGTATTGTACTATGCCATACACTGACATACAGGAAGTCAGAATGAACTTGCTTTCACAGATGAAACCTTTCATGAAAGTGTAAGTAAAATAAACTTGTAAAAGTGTTATGTAAAATACAGTCCAGTTGGGAAAGAAAGTAAAAATATGTTCACCTTGGATCCTTCAGACACTTGGAGATTATTCATATCAGGCAAAGACACATCAAAGCTGGATGCTCCTATATTAAAATGATGAGGGTCTGCTGAGGCTGTGCCACACGATGTAGAAAGCGAGTCAATATGATTCGTATCCTCAGACGGGGAAAGAGTTATAATCTGTTTAAAAGACAACAAAAGCACAGAAGTGAGTATACAGCTACCCTACTGCACACCGCTTTTACGAACATGTAAACCAGACATTGTCTTGAAGGGCAGTCATGGTGGCTCTCTTAGTTTGTACATGCAGCCACGTAATAACCCTTGTGATGTTTTTATCATAAAAGTCGTATGCAAACATCCCAGAAGTGAACAATGAAAACCTGACACAGTTTACCAAACTGGAGTCTTGTCCTATTTCTTTAAGTATTAGATACATCAGAAAGATTTACTACTGGCCAGTTGTGCAAAATTGTCACATAGTAATCTGTGGAAAAAAGGGCAAATAATCAGACCTGATGTTTCCTGTGTTTCGAACTTCCCATTAAAATTCCTGTTTACATTTGCAAAGAAGGGAAAATCAAGCAGCGACAAAACACTGCATTGAGTGCCACCCCCCAATTTCAGCTGATGAGATCGCACCTGGGCAAGAGGAACCTCAAAGCCCAGCTTATCTAAAACCACAACCCTATTTTTTCTTAAATTGCAAGTTTGCAACTTACTAGGTCTGAGTTCTCCAAGATTTGGCTGGTGGTCAGGTCCTCCTCCTCCGATGACTCATCGGAGTCCTCATGGTTCATTTTGTTCAGGCTGGGCGTGCTCCCGGAGAGCTGGCTCTCTTCCAGCAGCTGCATGTCACACTTGTCCAGGCTATCCAGGGACCGCCTGCGTACGCCCCAGTTGAAGTTGTCCATGCTCTCACCCTGAAATCGGATATAGGGTCAGCGCCTTTCATCTGAAACTCATCCTATACAAACCACTAATCATTAGATCACAGTTAGGTCGAGAAATATTTTTATGTAAAAATACATACAAACGTGGTATAAGCATTATTTTACTTGTTTACCTGGAGCTAAGAGCAGAAGCATGGAAATGACAGTTAAATGAAGATTCATTCTTTTCAGTATTAGATGTTTTTCATGCATTTGCTGATTTAAGAATTCATTTTTGTAAGTCCACATATACACACACCTCAATACCAGTAGAGCAATGACAGGCAAAAGAAAAGTTTGGAAGCAATTTTAAAGGATTTTTCCATGATGTTTAAAAGTATTAGGAGCACAGTTCATAACAATGGTTCAATTGCAAAACATATGTTAAAGATTTTAGATTCTTTGCATTATATACATAACCACAATGTTGAGTGGATTTGAATGAACCTTTCATTTACACACACAATGTAATAGCTAAAGCAGCAGACCTTTTTAAACGTTTATTGTAGGACCACCTCGCTTATTTTTGTAACTTGAATTTATCTGAATTATTTGAAACTACACTTTGTGAATAACCTGATTAGCATTGCCTGAGAGTTCACGTTTTAAAAAGGACACAGTCAAATGGACCAAACATTTTGTAGTGACTTTCAGTTCTGATCCCACCCGCAGCTGCATTAAGCTGAGTGCATTAAGCAAATTGCCTAACTATTTGTTAGGCTGGTGAACTGATACAAAGATCACTTGATTTCTTTCATGTATAAAAACGACAATTAATCTCCCACCATTTTTCCAGTTGTTCACGTTATGTATTTGCCAGCGGACTCTATCCATTTTCCCTAACTGCGCTAATTTTCTTGCTCCCTTCTCCAAGGGTAGCCAGGTTCCTGCCTGGCAAATGCAGGAGCGTGTCCGCAACCGCCAAAGGGGCCTTACACAGCATGAAGGGTCTACCAGAAGTACCCAGTTGCAGTTTTGAACACTTTATCTAGATGAAAGTCCTCAACCTTGCATCAACATGGGAAGGAAATTTTATAGAGAAAAATGTTTCTGCTTAAGGTTCAGGGCTGACCATTTTAAACTCTTAAGACCGTAAGATGCAACACTTAAACAAGCAAACCAACTGCTCAAAATTCAAGTTGACAGGGAACTTTTAAATATGAATTTGACAAAAATATAGTTCTGCCTAAAAAAATCATAATGAGTATCTCCTGGGTTTACGCAGATTAAAATTATGTGCAATCATAGAGAAAGAGGTCTCGGTTCAGTAAGGTCCTTTAAGCAGATTCTTAATTTTAAACACTTGACCAATCCCAATTCAGGACTACTCAGACATTTACTGAATGGGGACCAAATTGCATAAAGTGCAATTAACTAAATTGCAATCTTACCTCCTTAACAATCGTCAAACTTGCACAAATAGATCTTATTTTGCACCATTGCCCTTTATTGCAATGGACTGTGGAATATGATTAGAAAACGGGAAAGTTCAGTTTCATGACACTAAGCTCACCGCTCACGAACAAATATGAGGAAAAAATAAAAAAATACTTTTCAGGAAAAAGACAATCCAGAAACGCAAAACTGTAATCCACAAGAACATTTAGAACTAAGGAACACACTACATTCAAGAGCAAAGGAACTTGAAATTGTTATGAAGCCTGACACTTTATTGGAAGAACCCTGTGGTTTCATCCTGCGACTGGGATCGTATGATAGTTTTGTGCAGGAAGAGAACAGAACACATCTAAGATTTAAGAAATTAAATCTCTTTAAATCATAAAAATGTTCGGTCCCCAACTATTTATTTTAACAAATTCTTTGGCTGTCCATCCTCCTCCACAAAGGCTGGAAGACACATGCAGCAATGAGCCGTCCTCCACAAACGTACCAGTTACTGAACTGCCGAATGACAGAATGACATAAACGAGCACGCAAAGATGACCGTCATCACACCCTGACCCTCAGGATGCCTGGTACAGGTATCAGTAAACTTGCAGCCCACGTTTGTGGGAATAGTTCTTGCTGCAGTTTTATTCTGCAATGTCTTAAAGAAGGAAGCCAGCAAAAAGAAGAAAAATTAAAAGGGACACTTCCAGGGCATGCGGTTAGAAGGGGGAGTGAATTACAAAGTGAGGGAAAAGGGTAAGAGAGATGAAACACAGTATTTGGGTTAGCGTAAGCTTGCTACAGGGGCACCCAGAATCATACTGAATTTAAACAAGAGGTCAACACATGTCCATGAAGATGGAGTTGTTGTTTTTATAGTCTGTTAAGCAATCTTTCTTTCATAGTTAACTAGGAGGGAAGATGTACTTGAGAGGCTGTTCATTTTTATCTACAGCGGCAGCAAAGCTATCTCCTACCTGCCCGAAAAGCCACCAGTAACATACATCAGTTCAAAAGAAAAGAGTCACGTATGATAAATGTGTCTGGCCAGCAGTGAGCAGGTACCACACAGGACTTCCCACAACCACCAACCTCTGGTAAAGGAGCAGACGTGCCCTTGCAGCCACTTTAAACATTGCAGCAACCCAGGGGAAAGGAGAGACGCAGAAAGGGCAGTAAAAAGTAACCCTACGTGGGGGAGAGCAGCATAGCTCCTCCATAGAGCCGGTAAGAATCATGCAAAACTTCTTTCACGCAAGTTTTTATCCTTACTGTATTGACAAAGTATGCACAGTTAATGGATTTGCACAAATATGGTAGGGTACAGGCAAAAGTGTTGTGGAACTGCATAGTAAGGCACTACTCCCGTATGGTTGTATCTCTTAAAGTACAGGCATTTTGAGACAAAGATTTTTGGGGGGTTGTGTTTGCATAAGAACTGATGTACAAGCTACCAGAAACAAATACACAAAATACTGTTGTTGCTGATTTTCGTATCATTTGTACAACTCATTAACAATTCTCTGTCATTTCAGTTCTCTCTATACATTGATAAACTGCACGTTTAGGTGCCGAACTGGCAACCGCTGATGGTGCCTTTTCAGTTTTCTTCACAGGGTAAGTAAGTCCAGCAAAGCTGGTGGGAGTATATAGCTGAATTAAGTTAAGCTGTATGAATGAATTAATATCTTCAATTAAATTCAGGCTGGTAGGCAATGACGTAAACTTTCTGAAGAGGTCTCAGGTATCAGCTTTAGCAAGATGCTAACAGGAGTCCATACACCACAAATGAAAAGCTGGAAATTATATATAATTTGCCCATGGAAACAAATGGCCCAAACTTTTCTATATTGTAAATAATGAAGTTCTTTTGTTTCTACGTATTATTCGCACAAAGATACTAAAAGGAGAAATGGCTCCATTTGAAAAATGCTCGTACTAGAATTAAGGTATTTTAATATTTGTGGAGACTGTTGAACATGTCAAAACCAAACTCAAAATGAAGCAGAACTTTTGGAAAAGACCTCAAAAATATTTCTAATACAAGACAAAAAATGAAGCACCTGCCAGAAGTGCAAGCACACGCACACCAGCCACCTACGCACACACTGAAGAGGGGGAGGGCAACAACAAAACTATGATGTTATTCTATAATACAAATTTGCAAGAAGGCATAACATATGTTGGCATATCTGAGTTCAAGTAGCATTCTTACCTGAAGTTCCTGGGTAGCAGATATAACAGATAGAAAAACAAATAGAAAGAATCTATGTAAAATTACTGTATTAAAGACATCATACACAAACATTTGCCTACAATTGTAACTAACATTATCACAGAAACTTCAACTCTTCAGCCTATCTTTTAAGTTTGAAAATAACCATTACTCGCTTTCTGTTTGAAAATAACCATTACTCGCTTTCTCCAACCTTTCTCCTCATTGGAAAAAACCTAAAATTCAGATGTACATGAGTTCACACCTGAGGGGTCTGTTACCCACACCTGAGGGGTCTGTTACCTTAAAAGTATTTTACTACTGTAATTCAACTAGGGAGAAAACTGATTATTTCTTCGTGTATGCATGTTCTTCTCAGGGCTAAGAGCAATGCCTGAGAGAATTCATGTTAAAATCGAGTCCAGATTATGACAAGACAATTTATGAAACTGTTAGGTTTGCTGAACATCTGCACCTTAAATTTCAAAAGAGCTAACAATTTCTGAACTTCTAAATACCAACAAAATTGTTAGACTTGTTTGACAATGGATATTCATTTTTGGCCTTTCTCACCCAAAGAGAAAGAAATACTCCAAGTTTGATATAAGCAAGATTAAAGGGTGTAGCCCCCCAAAATTCAGCAGTTCTTCAACTTTTTCCCTTCATCAGCCTCAGCTCAAGGTGAGCTGACAGGCTTTACCTGTCAAGACTTGATCCGGGCCCTCAGGGTTCTGTTTAGCTCCTGCACAAAATGATGAAATCACGGACACCTAAGCAGAGTGGAAGGCACATCTCTCGAAGCACTAGTGATTTCATCAGCAGTTGCCGGAGTTAACAACAGCCCGAAGGCCTGAATTCATGTTTTGGAGGGTTACTCATGAACCAACAGATTGGAACAGTTTCATTTTATGGGGTTTTAATCAGCAAATATATTTTTGTTAACAATTTAGGCCTTTAAAAATTGTATTTAAAATAAATTCACTTCAGAGTAAATTCACTGACAAGGTACTAGAACAGAGGCTTTATCTTCCAGTAACAGTTTTGCAGTGTTTCCTAAAGTAGATTCAGAAAGGAAGGGTGTGGTAGCCTCTTACTGTTATGCTACTGAAATAAACACTAAGTGAACATTATAAATAATCTGAACTCAAAACTAAGTTTATAGTTACACAGTTAAAGTTTTATGTTACAAGAGCATAGTGTTTAGTACAAAGAATATCAAACTGTTTTAATAAAAAAGCTGTTTCAGAGAAAAAATACCGTACCTCCCCATCTTCCAGCTCAACATCTAGGAAATCAAAGTCCCTAAAGACTCTGAATTGTTGTTCACTGTTTGAATCATCCATGTTCTCCTGCTCCCTTGTTCCGTCTTCTGAAGACACCAAGCTCGTCTGGTGCTCAATCAGATCCAAATCACCACAGGAAGAAAAAATTACCTACAAGTCAAAGGATTTCTCTTGTAACAAACTGTTCCCTCTGGTTGTTTCTTCCTAAAAGCTGTAATTGGTTATTCGGAAGACTGTATTTCCAGTACACACCTAATTCCTTCACTGAGTATTTTTAGAACACTCTTTATTATTTATGTTGGACAGGTGCCTTCAGATTAAACTTGTACAAAGAAACAACTTCATACTGCAGGAACACGTCCAAGAATATTACAGCTACCGCCTAACGGCTGCAGATTGATGTTGCCTGGATGTTTGCATACAATTATAGGAACAAAATTCAGAGAACTTAGCAAAGAAAATACTGTCAAGGGATGAGATAGTAACTTTATAAAAAAATCTCTAGTTAAAAATGACATTCAAAAATATGTCAAGATTAGAAAACACAACAACCTGTAATTTTTCCTTTCCTACTAAAAATAATTATATCTGCAATGTAGTTGCAAAAATGCAACGGTCCCTGTGTTGCAGAAATGAAGGACCTGTTCATCATAACACAAGTGACATACAACGTATTTGAAAACATTCAATGATCTTCCTTTCTCTGTAGAAAATATTTAATAACTATTTTAAGAGCTTCCTAACCTGGATGACCTATTGCCCATCTCCTGGCACCATAATAAAAAAAATATTAATTTTTAAAGAATAACATCAGAACTACTATCTAATGGCAAAATAAGACACACACACCCCCAGTTTCGTTTCTGTAATTTAATTTTTTACTTTATAAAGGCCCTAGATTGGTAATACTAGAGGTCATTACTCTCTACCCACCGAGATGGCATAAGTAAAACCTATAGCATCACAGATCTCTCACAGCAAAACCGTATGTAGCTCTGTAAGTAAATCGCCTTTAAGTGAGAGGGCCATTCACTCACTGGTCTATATGCTGAGAAATGCAGCGTGGGCCAGTACAAATGACAATGATAGTAATGTGACATGAAACTATGCAAATCAGGTCAGCAACTCTGGAAAACAAAGTTCTCCAAATTTAAAGTTTAGGACACAATGAAACAAAGAAACGGTCAATACAAGGCTACTTACTGAAGGGTTTTTACTCAGCCCGACTTCCTGACCACACAGAGAAAGAACATGCACCAGTTTTTCCTTTGTCCTTTTCTAGAAAACAAGACGTTTCTCAAGTGAGCATTTTTTTAACCACATTCTCCCGGTGGCTAGAAACATACATTAACAATCTTTAATTAGGAGGAACCAACCAAAGAATTAGTCATTAAGTGCTCAAAGGGTTGCTTTCAGAGCAACTATGCATACAAGGAAACAAAGAGAACTGTTAATGATTTTGGTGTTTAATATTTTTAAATTAGTCTATTAATTCTATTGAGCATAATAAGGAAACACTGGATCGTGTGCATCACTTCAAAAGGACAGTTCAGAAGCTTAAAATTAAGCACATGCATAATTCGTTTTTATGGAATTGGGCCTCAGTCACTGTTATATAATCTAGGATATTAAAAAAAGGAGCAATAAATACATTTATTCTGCAGGGGTTTATTTTAACTGGCAAAATCAATGAGCTAATCAAACATCACTTTTAGGAAAATTGTTCCAAGGACTTCTTTTCACCTGATTTCCCAAGAAAACAACCCTTAGAAAGTTGTACATGCTGTCTCTCTGCTCTCCTTGCTAATATCGGAACTCACCTGTCATTCTTCGCTACATCTGACCTAGACTTAGAGTCTTAAAGAGATGCAGTCTCTGCAGGTTGAAAGGAGAACACAAGACAGACCTAACTCAGCCCATTTCTGAGTCCCAGGCAGACACGGAGCACACACAGTCAGATGCCGCGCTGCTGCTGCTGCCGCCCCAGCCAGCCAGGAGCACTGCGCAGGGCACGGAGGACAAGCCTCTACGAACCAAAGCGTGTGTTACTTCAGCTGCTCCCACTGCAATTTGTTAATGAGTAGTGGGCTACTTAAAAGGAGTTTACCTGAGAGTACTGGGGTCTCTTCCAGCTCACAGGAACAAGGACATTGGAGTTAGATCCCGATGAGGTTGAAGAAGTGCTTCGAGTGACAGCCATTGCCCTGGGTTTACCATCTCGTCCAGAAGAACTTTGCAGCTCATCGTACCGTCTCCCAATAATTGGAGTCTTAAACAGAGAGTAATTATTCACTAGTACTCTGCTCCAGGATGAACTTACAATGGGCCATATTACTTCAGTTGCAGGAAAAGATTACTCTGAAGATCATATACAGGGGTAGAACAAGGAATGCACCAAATTTCATGACACTTGGTATGTATGTTATCTTCCACTGTGAACGTCTGAGTAACAACTGCCATGCTTACTAGCTAGTGCTTATGTTCATGAATAGCTAATACTCAAAGCGACTGTCAGACTGGTTTCTAACATCAGAACCAGCAAAAAACCCAGAAAGCGTACGAAATTTATTTCAAATCCGCATTTCTTGCACATGTTTTTTAATGTCTTTTTTCCTAAGAATGTTGAACACTCTGGCCCTGTTCCAACAAACATTAAAATGTTTTCTTGGATTGATGATAGGATGCTCAACATTTTCTAGAACTATACCTACATGAAACAGCAAGAAGAAACTCTTTACACAAATAGTATAAGGTGCCTTTTTATGTTCATATTTCCTTTTAACCTCACAGTCTCACTATTATTTATATGAAAGAGACTATAATGCTGCAAGCAGCCCTGCAGGTTCGTAACTATAAATAGAATGAGTTGCCCATTAAAGTCAATAGGCCCATTCAGTTCTACAAAGTTAAAAGGTGTACAGGTTTTGCAGTATAAAGACTGCTGTAAAAGAGGTCAGTCAGAACTCAGGCAGTACTCCCTTAAAGGACATACTTCTGTGTTTAATAGTTACAGAGAACATTGGCAGCCAAGTCTAAATGCTTGGAGGGGGGTTTTATACATATAGTATACTTATATATTACAGTTGGCATAACTGCAACACAGCTTTTCCACCAGATAATTTTAAATACAGCTAATAATTCCTTCACAAAAAAAATCTAGTAAAAATTCAGAAAGAGCCCTCCAGCATGGGTCATTAAATATGTCATGGTGAATCGAAAAGAATTTAAGAGACTTTCTTTCCTAACTTCTCAGCTTTCTTAAGGAGCTGCAACATATGTTTTAGGATTATCAAATAATAGAATTAGGTGTTAAGTAGCAGAATTACAAACAGTACCTCTGAAATATCAAAATGAAACTCTAAGGTCTTCCCTGGTAGCTCCTTGGAGGCACTGTTCCACACTCGATGTATTTCCATTTTTGAAAGATCGCTGTGTTGATAGGAGGGTAAAACTAAACTGGCAGAACGAGAAACTACCAACTTCAGGATATTCAAGGCTTCTCTCCAGTGAATGCTCTAAAAATAGGTATATTTAATCACCAAACAGAGTCACACACATTTAAGATTATTTACATTTTACAGTCATACTTTTTGCCACATAATAAAAATGTAGAATTGGAATATCACTATGCTTTCTCTCTGTTGGCCAGTGACAAGGTATGTACCTGCAGAATAATTTCAACAGCAGAGACCAAGACTTGCCAAGGTGTCGTTGTTAGGGAACTGGCCTGCAACCTGGGGGACCTAAGTGCAAGGCCAACTTGGCAAAGGGTTTAAAATCTCCTACCCGAATGCCTTAATCAGTATGAATAAATATAAGGGCCATTGCAAAATCCCCATTTAACAAAGAAGTGACTTGACACAGGCTTTTTACAGCCGTGAATTCCTAGTAGAAATATGTATTTTCCACTTGCCAAGAATTAGGTGCAGAAGTCTCTGAAGAGAAGTGCTTATGCCACATCTCCCTCGTGCTAGTAATTAAAAAGAGTGATCAGTCAGGCTCTGCCTGGTATTACGCTTGCTCCCAATGTAGTGTAGCTGTAGCCTTAACCCTTCCCACCCAGTGAATGCACAGCTGGGCACCTTATCTGGGGATGCGCAGTCTATGAGGCATCGGGATGTTTACAAACTAGATACCACACTGGACAGTCACAGCCCTCACTCCTAATCTAGTCTTACATTCTTATAAAGAAAATCAACTTATGATAGTAAATACTGCTAAGTTCCTGTGTTGATATAAAGAAGATAGGATATTTACCTGTACGTATTTTTCAATGGTTTTTAGCACTTCCATGTTAAACTGTTTGACAGGAATAGCTGACAGGTCCATATAACTAAGAAGACTGTAGATCATCTGTAGGAGGGACTGCTGCATACTAGGAAGGCCCTTTTCTAGTAGCTGTTAAAAAAAAAAAGAAAATAAATAAATTTTGAGACATTTCTTCTTATGGAAAAAGCCACTAGTTTCATGAATACCACTTGTACTGTTAATCTCTCTTCACTCACTGATTTTGCAATGCCATTTTATAATCATTTTACAAGTGATGATGATACAAGTGCGAAATAAAAAGGACCTTTGAGTTGGGAGCCAAATGCTAGCCTGTTTTGATAATGGAACATACATTTTATATACGCCTGCCCTAACTTATCCAGAAAACACATTCAGTAGTTGAGTAAACTGGTAGGTAAAATTTACACTGTAATTGGGGAAGCACATCCAATAAAAACAAGGGAGTATCTTTTCATGTCTACCTTTGCTGAAAGTCAGTGAGAAAAAAAGAAAACATGCTGAAGAAACAAAACTACTACTATTCAGACATCAATATATATTTATTCAAATATACTTCACTGCCAGTGCTCACTGGCTGTAACTGCCAAGGAAATGTTTTCTGTTAAGGAGGAGATGGAGTCCCTGGGCTCTCTTACTGTAGAGGCTAATACAAAGAAGGGCTTGATCGAAATCCCGGAATTTTGGAACACCTGAGTGTAGATCCCAGAATACCACAATGAACCTTGGAAATGCAACTGCGCTCATATACATACATGACAGTAATTCAGGAGGCATAGAGACAGCCATGCTACGTTTGCACATGTGTGTGAAATATCTCAGCTGAAAATTTCCTGGAAGGTAGCACATTCTTTCATCCCTGACTGGTACTGTCCCACCCCACAAATTTCAGTGGGAATCAAATGTTATCGCTGGAGGTTACTATCAAGACTAGACTCTATCCTCCCATTCAGGCTGACAAAAAAGTTCTTCTAACATTGGCTACTAGAGATATTAGGATCTAGAAAACAATTACTTATAAAAACTCTATGCTGCCTCATGTCTTCCATCAGAGAAAAATTTCAACTGTTGTCCAAGTGGAGTGCAATAATTTATGAGATGCCCTTGCCAGCCTGAATGACAAGGCTTCTCTTTTTATTAAATGAGAACACTTCATGCCAGCCAAAATGGAATGATCAGGTAGGACACACACCTATCCTATCCTGCTAAATATCTTCTGATTTCTTTCATCAGTAAAAGTGAGTACTAATTAGTGACTCATAAAACAAAGGAGGCAAATTGCATTAACAGCACAACTGATGGAACTCACTATGCGTTATCTATTCCTCTACAAAAAGACAGCAAGAATTTTTTCATTAAAGGTACTATGAGGTAACCTGCTTCAGCCCATGGATACCTTTACTGAGAGATAAAATGTGCTTAGCTTCTTCAAAACAGGGTTATAGACTTTTTCTTGCCTTCCATTAGGATCTTGCAGTGGAAGGTTTGATTCCTTCCTTGTAAATAGTTTGTATGATCCAGCACATGGGCCGGTATACAATTTCAGTACAGGAATAAAAGATTAGAAGAAACTATCTGGATGAGAGAAAGCAATTTTTCATTCTCTGACAGAAGCTACTGCATCAGATAATCACTTTTGTGATAGGAAAAAGAATTCTTGGCAAATAATGGGAATTTTGTCTCTACTTCTGGTTAGAAAGCTGTTCTAGGAACTTTATCTCTGAAAACTTATAATTTCCATTCCAGTTTATATAAATTTGTTGTCAGCAGAATCCTTTGACTTAAAATAGTTCTAGGCCCTTAAACTCTAAACATTTGTGGACTGTGCCGGTTTTCACTTGTTCAGATGAGTATATGCGGTAGTTGATAGTCCAATTGTGTACTTAAATACATTGTGAATTTGTAACAAGAAGGAGTATTTCAGTTTAAAAAAACAACAGCAACTTCAAAATGCATTTAGTACTGTAAGAATTCTTTTGCTGCCAGAAGTAACAAAAAATAGCAGCAAGGTGGAGTTGTGGTAACACATCATTTGGATCAGTGAATTCCAGGACAAAATGTTTCCACTGTATTTGTAAGAAGAAATTGTAACTGTTCTCAGGTTTTGGGGTTTTTCTGACTCTGGTCCATATGAACTGTTCTGAAGAATTCTGCATTCCTCTCTTGTTAGTGTGTGGTAACTATCTGGGTCTTATCTGGCTTTAAGGATCCACATTCCGTTCGCAATGTTTGTCCCCTTCCTGAAGCAGCAACAAACCTAGAACTAGGTGGAGAGCCCAGCCATCTCCTTCAAGGGCTGCCTGGGCTGGCTGCTGCTGGTTGATGCAGCTGCTGGGGTGCTACCGCAGGAGATGGTTCCCTTTGCCCCTCCAAATCTGGCAGCAGGTGAGAAGAGAGACTCAGCTCTCAGGCTATGTTGGTCAGTCAAACAAATGTTTTCGGTGTCCACTGAGGAAATCAAGAAGGCATTTCACGAGCCATGTCTGATAAATGAGCTGTTACTGGGATAGTGCCTGATCTAGGACATGCTTCCCCTTGCAACAGAGGTGTTTTAATCTCTAGCGATTCCTTGGTTTTTAACAGGTTATGAATGCTCATGCTTCTATCACAAGCAATCCTCTATCTAACAGGGAGGAGGAAGGAGGAAACATCCACTGTGAGCACATTACTATGCACTATGTGGTTTCTTGTCCCTTCTTCTTTATTAATAGCATTAGCTATTTAAGCCCAAGCATGACCCTGGACTCAATGAATCACTAGTTTAACATCCGAACCATGTAAGTTCAGATATGCTCCTCGAATGATTGTGCTCTCATGGTACAAGGTTGATTTTTAAAAATTCATATGCAAAAATCTAACATAAAATTGAAGTTAGCTTTCAGTAATGTGTTTGTATGCTGATTCTGGCAGTGGAGGTTCAGAGTTCTACTGCACTTTTAAATAATGATTTTTCCTCAACTGTAGACTGAGATCCCTAAGTATTTTTCTAGAAGAAATGATCATTTTTCATGGATGGAGCTCTAATATGTAAAACTGAGTAAGGAGCACTGCTTGTCACTGTAAGGTCTGGATAAGAACACAGTTGAAATGTCTTGTCTTATGCCAGGATCACACCCCTAGCTGACAAGCAATTACCTGCCATCAAATAGGTTAAATGCAAATTTTTGTCTGAATGGCAGTAATTGAAGCTTTTACCTTCTGCGGGGAGCTTTTGTTCTCACAGTCTTAACTTGTGGCAGAAAGTCCCTTTCTGAAGGTATACCTGTGTGTTTGGAGGGGTCACTGTTGCAACACAGATTTCTTTTGTTATTCCTAAACACTGCATGTCTCACAATTTCCCTTGGGCCCAAGCACTGGGGACTGAGCCAGGATTGTTAAAGCCCGAGGCTCTGTAACCAATGGCTGTAACATTCAACTGCGGATTGCCCAGTGGGGCTGTTAACCCTTTTGGCTTTACCTTTTGCCAGTATATCCCACAGCTGGTTTATAGGAGATGGGAGCACATTGTTTATCCTGGTCTGGGGATTAACTAAGAAGAAAAGTGGAAACATATTCTGAATGCTGGAAAAAAATCTTTTTCATGGCCATAGCAGGCCGAACAAGATGGTTTCTTGTCTCTTGCTCCTCCTGCAGACGGGCAGCTGCCCTATGCCCATACAAATATTCCCCAGACATGACTCAACAGGGTTGCAGTCAATGTAAATACAGAGAAAGGAAGTCGTGCTTAACTACTCTGTCATCCTGTGATGATGGTGCTATGTGAGAAATGTGACTTAATTACGGTCAAAAACCTGCCCGACTTGCTGTTAATATAGTAGCCTGGTGGCAATCTACAGCAAGGGGGAAGTGCAAAGAAAGAGTCTTCAGATGGACATCTAAATCAGCTCTTGAGGGGAGCAAGAGCATGTGCAATGGCCTCTGCGGAGATGCTGCAGCACTAGTAACTGTACATAGAGCACTGAAGGGAAAACAGAGGGGCAAACGCTTTCCTAAGGCTGGGAAAGCAAAGGAGAAAGAGTTTAAACCTCAATTTTTACAGCATTTGTTTATTAGGCATATAAGTTTCTGCTGTGAAGGAGACATTTGACTCTGGAGGATTCAGTCATGTTTGAAAAGCTGATGTTCTTCAGAGTCTTTCAGTTTGAAAATAGGCTGAAAAACCTCAAGGTCCTGTTTCAGTCTCCTACAGCAGACTCATGGCTTTCACCATCAGTTAAGATCTGATATGACTGTTTACTTAGAGACTCCATGTGCAAACAAGGTGAGGAATTGCAGCTTGAGGCAGCAGGGCCACGTTTGCTCTGAAGTCTTGAGTGAGTGTGGGAGCACAACCTGGCCTCTCAGGCTCCTGAAAATCTGTGGATAGCCAGTATCAGAGATGCCTGTGGAGTTTTTGTACATCCTTTGGCAGAGGGGAGAATGAATCTGCTGCAGAAAACAAAGCTGCTCTGAAGAAGCTAATGAATTTATGTCATGAATACAGAACTGTCTTCTCCCTGGATGACAGGGGAGAATGAAAGCATCTCACTACAGCAGGGAAGTGAAGGGATAAATCTGACAACTCTACAAGAAAATGTTGTCCTGATACTGATCTGACACAGGAGGCAGAAGATCAAGTGGCCTTACGCTAAAGAGCAGAACTGATTCCCAGCAACAACACTGCATCAGCGCTATAGTCCACGTGTGAGAAATACCAGGACTGAGAGATGAGCACAGGGGAAAACCTGGGCAGCAAGATGATCCCATTCAGAGTTAGAGGAATGCATACAAATTTGTAACAAGAACCAGATCCTTATACAGCAGATGATATCTTATTTATGCTGCTACACCCCTTCTGGAATTAGTCCTTCTCTTGTTTTCCTCAGTGGGATCTAAATAAATGTTGTCCAGTTTCTCCCTCTCTCAGTGGAAAATCTGACTGGCTGATGACTGAAGCTGCTTTAAGATGTATCAGCCCTGCAGACCTTTGCTGGCTTTTGGTTTAGTGTTCAATAGTGATATTTTATAGTAATTCCCTTTCTTTCTGCTAATTTCTTCTATTTATTCTTTATAAATAACAGCTACAGAGACTCCCAGTAACCTGCAGGCAGATTCAGCTCTTTGGGTTGTTAGGCAACAGAAGAGTTAAAACAGTAAAAAGTTTTTGGAAACTTACCTCAGCCAAATACGTAACCATACTCAAAGTAATATCAGCAAATGCCTCATGAAGGTAACGGCAAACCACATTTACCCAGGTAGCGCAGTCCCTTGTATAGCTGTGTGTTTTATAAAGGGTCATGACATGTGCAAGATTTGATAGCTTGGGGTTCTTCTCCTCCAAACAAACCTAATTAAATATAAATGTCAAAACACATTAAGAAGAAGGCAACTGCTTTTACAGGGTCTGAGGATGTACAAAACAGTAAAAAACTTTGATACCTGAGCAATCCTTTCGGCTATATCTTTACAAAACTGGTTTGGGCTGTCAAAATGCTGAATTAAATGGGGCAGGAGACACAAAACATTCAGTGGAAATCCTAGAAAAGGAAAATACAGAACAAAATGTATATTTTGGACAGCCAAAAAAAAAGAGCCACAGTGATCCTTGTATTTCATGGGAGGTCATGGTTTTGATATTACATTAGCTGTAAACTCACACAGACTCTGTCAAGTTGTTCACTCCACTGGCCATGCCACATTTATCTTAAAGTTGCCTTAATTTGAAAATTGAGATTATCATTAAGGCAACAGTACTGTTTTAAAGCATGAACCTATTTCTGCAAACACTACTGCACAAACAGGTATTTACAGGATGAAATATCTCACAAAAGTACGTATTTTATTCCTGTTAGAGAGTATGTTTATCTTTTCCACTTAACTGGATTACTGACAGTCTTAACCGGTGGCATTTTCATTATTGCTGCTAAAACACAAAAAGAAATTCAGTGAGTATTGATAAATGAACAACTGTTTTGGTCAGGCAGCCAGGCACAGCTTCCATTGTTTTATACTGTTCAAGTTAATAATGAATCGAAATTCTGATATAACTGGTCAGATGCGATTACTCAAATGGTTGTTTCTGAAGCTAGAAGATGGCTCCCGCACCAAGTGCCAGCCACTGTCATTAGTGTAAGGCCTCTGTCTGGAGCTGCAATTCAGCTTTTCTGCACCACGAACTACAGGCAGCGACTGTAACAGGGAGCTATAACAAAAGCTGCTCCAGTTCAAGTGGGAGTCAAGAAATTGTATCCGGACACAACCCGTTTTTTTGAAAAGAAGAACCTGATCTATGAAAATAACCTTCTAAGCATTCGTTCCCTCTTGTTCTACACAATTAAACAAGTTGCCTAAATTAGGAGTATAATTTCCCTAGGCTTCCTCTACACTTGGGGAAAAGAAAAGGTACCTCCAGATGGAACCATCACAGCCCAAGTGTGAATGGCCCAACCAAAGTCTGGAACGCAGGCACCACACAGGTGCTTAGAGATGGGCAGGCTGGTCACGGCATTCATGCCCTCACTCTGTGCCTGAGCTTGTCGTGACTTAGTTGTGAAGCCTGCACAGTTGTCTTAATATCTGTGTTTCTGACTGAAACAGGGGAGTAAAAATCTGGAACAATACAGAAACTCTCTTCAAGAAATATAATTAAGAAGTGGTCACAACCTCAGCTAAATAATTGGGAATTTCAAAATGTTACCTCATTTTCTTGTAACCCAGGCCTCCCTCCTCACTCACTAATGTGCTGTTGTAGTTTATCTAAAAAGTGTACAAGAGTTTTCGATATTTTTATTTCTACGGAAAACCCCATGAAGCACTAATTTAAAATAAAGTAATTTGAAATATTCTGAAAATAATTCAATGGAAAAACCAGCCCAAGTAGATTCTAGAAAATTTGACAGTGTCTCCTAGCATATATTTAGTTTGTCAGCCCTCAGAAATTTTAAATGCTGCTAAGCCCTAGAAATGAAATGCTAAATAATACATGACCACCCTTCTTCAAAATCTTATTGTGTAATAGATTCACTTTTCAGAAACATGTTATATTGCTATGAAATTTCCAAAAAGCTCACCCAGCTCAAAGCAAAAGTACAATAGGCTACATTAGAAGAGAAAGAAAAAGTGCCATTTTTGGTTTTGTTCAGATAGCCTAATGAGGTCTGTCACTGAATGTCAAAGCAACATGGTTTTACCTATAGCTTGAGAGGAATCCACCATGGATATTCGAGACACCGGTGTCAGCAAACTAAAAAGCTGTAGCGTGAGATCAGTGGTAGTGAGGGAGGTGAATCCTTTCAGGAGTAGCTGCTGAAGCCCTGAGAAGTCTGCCCACTTCAGCTGCCCTTGCAACTTCTCTAACTTCTCCCGGTTTTCAGCTTTATCTAGTGGCAAGTGAGCCAGAAGTTTATTCAGTAACCGCAATGCCATTAGATACTCAAACTCAAAATCTGATTCCATCAAAGCCACAGCCACCCAGAAGATGGTGGCCAGTAGGTTGGTTGGATTGTTAATATGGGATGGGTCAGTCAGACTGTCCTTTAGAGAAGATGAGCTTCTTGTTTTAGAGGACAGGCCTTGTTGGGTGCACGCCTGAATTCTGTCTAGTGTGGCACTGCGTGGTGGGTCCGAGGACTTGTCCACATCTCCAAACTTTTTGGGTACAGAGAAGCTCCTCTGGTGCCTGCTTCGTTCAGCAGTGGCCGTGTTACCACTTGCAGGATTGACATTCAGCTGTCCCGTGCTCTTTCGGTTTGCGGTCAGTTTGGTGCTTGACGTTAAATCTGGCGAAGATGAACTGAAACCAAAATATATACCATACATTGCAATGTGGGAATGCACAGCTGAAACTTGTACGTATTGATGCAAGTTAAGTATTTATCAAACTGTAATTAAGTATTTAAATAGGGAAAGTAAACCACCACACTGTCTATTGTAGCCTGTCTTTTTTTTCCAGAAGTTTCCACAGACATGACTGAAGTGAGGTTCACATGGCACTGCACCAAACCAGAGCAGGATAACCTACAGTCCAGACAGGTAAGAACGACATGGGTATAAGAGATGCAGAGCTGTGAAGTGACTTGTGGAAATGTCCATATAATGGGGCAGTGGCAGAATTGAAAAGAAATTTGGTCTTTAAAACACCCTCATCAATGGAGCAAAACCCGAACTTGGCACAGCTGGCAGGCAAAATGCACAATGGCTTACTGGCTAATATAATAACCGTGGGCAGAATATCTTAAGCAGAACCACAGATATGCCACATTATGCTCAGGAAACCTGTCACGTGGCTGCCTAGGTTCTTGGTAGTACAGGCCCTTCAGAAACCTTGCTGTCATTGCACCCTCCCCTGCCTGTATCCTAAGATCTCTTCAGGACGGTTTACAGAAAATGGAGGTGTTTCAATTTCAGTGACTGATGCCTCCTCATGGACTACTGTGTGATGATCCAGACAATCTCTATCAATTATCTGTACAGATGAACATGCTGCATTGATACATGCAAGGGAAATTTGTTCTGCAGAACTGCTAATTCCTGACTCTCTGGTCCCATTCCTACCTCATATTACTGTGAGTCCCTACTGTCTATAATATTTAAAGAGGATCTTATGGAATCAATAGTGTCAGGGTAAAGAATATTGCATCCCACTGCTTTCTGGAGTGTTGATTTTCTGCTCCATCTTGCTCTTTCCTGCAATGTGCACTGAAGAAAGGTAAATAGCTTTTAGTTTAGAAAGTAGGAGCTGTATTTCCCCACTGCTACTCTGTTACAAGGCAATACTTGTGTTCCGCCATTGCAGTATATAATACGTAGCACCCTGCCTACTAGCTTCAGAAATGATAGCCCTTGTATTTTTGTTCTGCATGTAAAGCTTGATAACTTAAGACATTTTTCAAAAATGTTTCTATTCTGTTGTTGCTATTAGGAGTCAGATGGACATTAACCTTCCTCAGTACTGTCAACAGCTGTGTTACGGAAAGAGTCTGCAATTTCTCTCCACGTACAAAGGTCTACTTTAAGGCCAAGTGTTTCACAAAGATGGTCTACACATCTGGCAAAATCCATGGGTTATGTACACATGGGACAAAATTCTCCCTAGTTTTATTAAGGAAAACAAACCATGATCATTTACTTCTTGGGGAATACTTCATCTGAGAATGACAGGTTGTATGAAACCAGTATTATAAAAAACATATTTCTTCCCAGATATGTTTTCAAGTATATGGTACAAAGGTGCAAAAAATACAATATTTTTAAAGGATGTTAAAGTAAGTTACAGCCAAGTGGCAGCAAGGCAGAATTTACAATGCATGGAAAAGTTCCATCGGTTGTATCAACATTATTTCAACTATTGCAAAATTTGGCTGAGACATGCTCTTAGTCTAGTTCTCTGAAGGTTACAAATGAGCTCAGTCTTATCAAAATTATTTTATGCTGTCAGACTGCAGAACTGAACACTTAATATCATCAGACATTGAAAAAAAAAAAGATATAGTTAGGAGAACAGGCTCTTACCGTGATAACACCGTCAAAAGATCACTGTTCTTCAAACAGTCAGACAGGTTATCCACAGCAGCTTCCAAAGTAAGGAGTGCCTCCATTACATACCCCTATCAATGCAACCATTTCAACAAAGACATTCAAAATAGTGAACATTTAAAAATCTTCAGTTCATAAAAAGAACAGGCACCTACTGAAAACCTATAATTTCTCCTGAAAAAGAACAACATTCCCATCAGTGCCACTGCCCTGAACATTAAAATGTCATGACAAATGTGTTTTATTTTCTGCCTCTCAGTGATCTATGAAGGCATGCAAGAGGGGCACATATCTCATCAGGGGACTGGTAACGGCATACAGAACCTCTGACTTGCAGGTCACTGATTTAAATTCTGCACAAGCAGTTGTGACAGAATATTACTGTCATCTTGTGGCAGTTTCATTACCTAAGTAAAATATGGAGGTGATGTCAGTCTATTTCTTATTAAGAGCTAGCAGTTCTCTTTATTAAGTCTTGAATCTTGCAATAAATAGTCTCTGATTGTACAATTTCAGTCTGGTTAGCTAAACCAAGTGAACATCATAGGTCACTAAGAGAGGACTGGATCAAATCAGGCCAGTCTAAGTTTTGTATTGTCATGGATGGTGTGGATTTCTTTATTCCAAAAGTTGTTAACGTTTGAGAAATGAGATGGTGTCCACTTCACGTTGTCAGATTACATCAGCAGATAGGATGATGGGTTCCTTAAGCACAAATTAATGATGTGAAAAGGGAAAAAATGGTCATCAGAAAGATTTCATTTTGAGTGACGTTTACTAGATGTTTTTCAGTTGTTCTCTTTAGAGCTATATAAGATTGTTAACAGCCTGACAAAGGCTTTGATAAGGTACATATGGATTCAGTAAACTCAGAGGTAACCTTTTCTAAGGCCACGTTCTACTTTGCATCACTTTACTCCAGAACAACTTGTTAAAACAGTCATTTTAAATTAAGTATACATTAAATCAACAGTACTACGAAGTATTATGTACATGCGCGTACCTGAATCTCATCTCCATGCTCTCCAATAACTTCCACCAATCTTGACAGGAGGTCAGATAATGCATGTGCAGAAAGGGGCTGCTTTAGGGCCCTGAATATCTGGAAAGAGCGACCTGCGTAATGTCTTGAAGAGCTTGAAAGAGCTGTTTGTAAAGCAACTTCACTCAGATGCTGCTCCAGATGAAAACCTAAGCAAAAGAATAGTATGTAAATTATTTTCTTTTAATGACAGACTTTACTGTGGGTCATAATCGGGCTGAACCAACTCTGTGGGGAGGATAAGCACTGTAGTGTATTCTGCAAACTGTGAGAAATGGAGATGCAGAAATGTCTGTGTTTGGGAGAATTTCCCACTGTTTACTTTTATTTGACACAGGTAAGAAAATAAACTGCAAACCCAAAATTCTGAGTCTGCAAATGTTTGTCAGCAAAACCTGAAATTATTAATGTGATTTAAATTTTTTTACAATTCCTGGACAAACTTTCAAGCTATCCACTATTTTTGCTGGCAGCAACACAGTAACTTCTGAACGCTCCCAAACCTAAAGCCAAGCTGAATTAGGAGTCTTTAGATTAGCTTCAGAAGGCTTTGGGTAAGATCTTAAATATAGCTACTGATGGTGCATTCTGCTTTGATCTTGGAAGATATTTAATTAGTGACTGTGTTGGTTTTCAAAATACAATCAGTACATTTCCTAAGCTCTAAAAACATAATAAATTAAAACTAAACTTTTATTGCCGGAAGAAATTTAACAAAGTACATTTACTTAGTAACTGTGATCTATTTTACCAACAGGACAGAGGAGCTTTTATCTGGTAGAATCAATCAAAAGGCTTTCTACCAACAGTTTCAAAGAAATGTTTGATTTAACATTCAGCCATAGTCCAATCTAACATGATTTTTTTAAAGCAATTCTTTCATATGTCATACATCCTTTTATCATTACACTTACATTTATGACATTTCATATGTCATAAATACAATATGTTGTGCTTCTGAATAAGCAGATCTACTAAGTCACAGGATAAATATTCAGTGTGACCTTGAGGGAATAGTTTTTACTTATGAAAGAAAAAAAATTTACTACCTGACTTGGAATCTTTAAATACAGATACAACATGACGCAGAAAATTAGTAAGCTGTTCAGCACTCTTGGTGTTCTGATTTTTCGGTGTGATATCTTCATGGCACCAAAGTGGACCAAATGCCCTTAAAGAAATACATAACAAAGTGCAAAATTTCTTTGAGTCATCTGAAATAAATGTAGTAAGTTAAAATATATAAGCTGTACATGCACTTAGTTATTTCCAGGGTCATAGTCTGGAAAACATGCAACTGAACAGAATTCTATGAGCAAAATACAAGTAAATAAATACTCCTACGCTGTATTTTACAAAACCTCTGTTTTAAAATATAACTTATACCATTTAGAGAACAGCATAAACAAATCCCTGTTTTTTAATTTAACATTGCACCTAGGATCTGCTGGCTGTAGTTGGTAGTTAATATTAGTTTCACCATGGCCTTTCCCTATGCCCTGTACACTTCCTACCTAATTTTATAATAATAAAACTGTCTTCTTCCATTAGTTCATTGTTGACTATAATACTATCAGTCAATTAAACATCTTTTATTCCTGTCAGGCAAGATTTTTTTCTGTTGGTCCTGATACTGTAGTGCTTTTAAGTACCTATCTACTTCTACAAGTATCAATAAAAGAGGAATGGGAGTCTGTAATTACTATGAAAGCTTGGTCATTTTCCTTTGAGTCTTTTAAGTTGCTACAGATAATTGTAGAGAAGACATGAAAGTATGCGTTTTGAGTACGAACGTATCCTCTGCTTATCTCTATTACCTGGTTGTCAGAAACTCAATTAATTTGTTTGCTTTCTCATCTGTTTCAGCAGCAGTGTCCATGTCCTCAACCTCTTGTGTAATCTGGGGGAGATTTCCACTGCTGCCTCCCAGACTGATACTGGAGGAGGTGGAGCTGGAGCTCAAGCCGGAGTCTGGCACCGGAGATGACTGGTATTCCCGCAGAAAGTCAAAGCCACCTGCCAGCCAAAAGGGAGGAGATAAAGATGGAATGCCCTGTTGGGCCAGCGTTACGGATGAGAGTGTCTGCCAAGCAGCTCTCTTCAGAGTCAGCAGCAGAAACCTTCTACTGGGAAACACAGGGAAAACCGACAGAACACAACAACCCTCAAATGCCAATGGTACTGTGTTTCTGAACATTCAGGATCAAATATAAAATGAAAAATATCAAAGTCAAGATTTTTTTTTTACTGCATGAGGGCTACAGTACTTGAAAACCAAATGTTTCAGGGCATCTTACATTCAGAAGTGTGACTTTTTGTAAAGTGAATTTTGAAGTTGGCTAAGTGCATGCAAAGTTCAGCTCACATCTCTGGGCTAGTTTGATGAGGAAAAAACCTCTGCGGGGTGGAATTTTTAGGACAATGATGTTGTCCTAATTTTACAGAGGTAATGGAAACCAAGACACAAACGTTTAAGGCTTCTGTTCAACACCTTTAGTAACTGTAAACACTGCACTACTCATACTAAATATTTTCAGCATTAAGATTAAACATCCGAGTAAGAGTTCTGCTAGATCAAAAGCTTGCCACACAACTTCAGAGCTGAAATTAGAAACTACGATCTGTTTTCTTATGTTAAGACTGCTAGTCATCTTAGGCGGTATCTACAACAGAAAAACTAGCCCTGTGAGAAGACTGGGAGCAGGAGGGGCCTCTTGACTGACAAAATCCACTGCAGGTCACGAGACTCTTAATTTAGTTGCCTGACATTATGTGGAAAGAACCAGAGCTGAAGTATTTTCAGTTAGGATTCTTTGCTATAGCTACTCACCCACACTCTCAATCTTTACACTAGCTGCTCAAAGGAGAGTCCAAATACAAAGTTTTGATAACTTCTTGGACTTAGGAGGCCCAAACACAGGGTACCAATTATGTTTTTGAGACACAGGAATGAAAACAGTTTTTCGTTTTGGCAGAAAAGCAGTAATATAATTTTAATGTAAGAATTTTATTCTCTATTAAATAATTCATGGACGTGCATTGGAAAAGAAACCTACACAACTCGAGACAGGAAATTCACGTGTGAGGTAATCTTGCACAGACGTTACTCAGAATGAAACCTCAAAGGCCAAACTAATTCATTAATCTGAAATACCTGTCCCTTCTTCTCATTACTTTAAAACAATTTTTTTGTGTCTCATAAAAGAATAATAATCAGTTATCAAGTAATATTCTTTATAAAGTCAAACTATTTATTCCTTTTGGTTGTATTTGTAAAGAACCACGGAAATGCCACTAATTCGACAATGTTTCCTTTTAATTTCTCATGGTATGGTGAAGTTCTTCACCCTCTCCCAGACAACGAATCCTACCTCCACGACTCTGCATTGGTTCTGTGATCCCTTCCATTCTCAACAGTATGCTTGCTTTTAGCAATATTACATAGTGTATCTGTGATATAAAGGAGGGTGCACATCATGTGAAATTTAACTTAATAAAGGAAAATCTGAGCCGCACATTTTTGCTGCTCTTCCTGTGTTGGAATTATTTATTCATTTCTTCTGAAGGTTGAGGAGTGATTGCCCTCATTTAAAGTAGTCCTGGCTCCCTGAGGGGGAAGTTAGGAAGTTATTAGCCGCATTAATGTTTTAAATTCTACATTATATATTTTGTCTTACATTAGATAGCTTTCTCACTATCATAAAATGTTACCTAATAATAATTTGGGTGCATCTCTAGGGTAGTTCACGTGGAATTAATATTAATGGGAACTGTTCATATTTGCCACTTTACCACTTCAATTTATCAAAACTGTTATATTTTAGGAAAGTAACCTTGACATCCTACTTTCAAAAACCTCACAGTATAATGCGATGTTCTTTTTTTCTTTTCTTTTATTACCTGTATAAAGATATTCAGGTAAGTATGCTGGTTGTACTGTCAGAGTCTTGATCTCATTCATCTCTCTGGTCTGAAGGAGCACTGATGCAATGGCTTGATAGTTGCTATTGCAAGATAATGCAATCAAAAGGTGAAGCAGTAACTTTTTACTGTGTTCAAAGACCTCAGGGCGGTAATGGTCAAGACCTACAAGAAAAGGTTACAGTAATCACTGAATATGAAGTAATAATAAACAAGTTCATATTCCAGAAATAGCAAAAATTTCAAGGCAGATCATGGCAACAGTGGAAATGAACAAAAGATGTAGCATTTCCAGACACAGTTTCTAGTTTTTTTACTTAAATATATGTGTGTATTTAGTTTCCAGACTAAGATCCCACACGGGAGGTACAAAACAATGTGTGGCAATACAACTTAATGCATTCTGTCTCACTGCAGTGTTAATTTGTCAGGGCGGGAAAACCTCTAAAGATAAGAAAGTCTTGGTGGTGGTTGCAATTACATTGCTTACCTCAGTATCTGGCTTTCTTGCACAGACATCAGTTTTACAACAAGTGCAAACTGTAAGAGGTAGATACTGATTTGTTAGGAAAGGAACTGATGGACAGAATCCCTTGCAGAAACTTCAGCCACCAGTGAGTAGCATGAGAAATTAGGCACTAGCTCAGGATGCAGAACTGAAACTGAAGGTCTAGCACTGAAAGACTCTGATCTGGTTAGTGCTACTGCTGTTTGTAAGATTTTAACACAACCTGAATAATTCACAAATTACAAATACAGAGGAAACATGTTTGTAAAATAAAATGCACTCTGTGGTAGTAATCTCTTTTCGATTCTCTTTTCAGTATCTTCCACGATATTTAAAAATATTTTCTTCTGTTTAGAGGCAGTTTTAGTGCTGAAAAATTGGAATTGTTTTCTTCTTCAGCTCCTCTCTTCTCAGGATATATTCCTCTTTAAAAAGCAGCTCCTTCGTTACTCGAAGTGGTAGGAGCCAACAGGTCTTTTCAAGTCAGGTGTTTTCTCATATACTCCAGTCACGCTGGTTCTCGTCTGGCCTGCAAAACTGAAGCTGCTCATACTGCCACAGTCTGAACAATGTGTCCTGCGGGCAGGTCTTTGGAGGTCCTGTGATCCCTGGTGTCACTCATCTTCCCATAGCCTTCTCCAAAAGAACCACAGCCAACCTGCCCACCTCTTCTTCAGCTTCTTCAGGTTTCTGCTCTTATTCTCTTTTCTCTGTTTCCTTCCACCTGCCAGGACATAATGAATCCATCCTACCCTGTTCTAACACACACTGAAAAGGATACAAGAAGTTCTTTCAATTGAAAATAAATTCTATATTGGCAGCACTTGTGACTGATATCCTGTTAAACCCTAGGGTTGTATGAAAGTATTGACACAGATATGCCAGCTATGAAATGAGAGGACAGTTCAGTCTTTGTGCTTGTCCAGTGCTGGGCCCTTCTTCAACTTGGAAGAGTTCCCGAGAGGGTAAACTTCTGTGATGTGGACACATTTCCATGGGAAAGAAGTCTAGCTGCTCAACTCATTTTGGTTGTAAAAGAGTTTTTAAACAGCACTGATTTTCATGCACTAGTGAGACAGGCAGGTTCACACCAGCAGTCTGCCTCTCTACTTCACCATCAGTACTACAAACCATTGCAAAATTCTTTCATTTTAGCATTTTCTCACTTCTTCCAATAAATGGAAGGATACAGGCTCTCCAGCTAGCCACCATACCAGCTTCCAGTTTCCTTTTCGGTCAGATGCATCTGCCTGCTCACATTCCAACAGGACAGAAATACTTCATTTTCAGTCACTTTCATACCATAGGCTACCATGTGTAGCATAACTTCCTTACACCTTCACAACAGAGCCCTACTACAAACATAGAAAAATTTTCCACAGGAGGTATAAAAACTCTAGAGAAACTGAACTTGAAGCCTGGAAGCTGTGATCTCATTTTAGTTACCACTAAACCAGTTACATTAGTTATCAGTTACATTTAGCTTTAATTTCACTTTTGAGAATTGAGAGTTCTTAACCAAGGGACTGTCTCAAATAGTATTCATGTATTTCTATTCATTTCTTATGAAAAACTGTAATGTGGAAACATTATTGCATTAACAAATCAGTAAAGATATTTTTATAATGGATTACTAATATCATGACTCTGTTTCTGCATATGATTATTTGCATGGCTCCCTGATGGCTCCTTAAAGCTGTCTTAACCAAAGTGGCCAGGCTGCTGCCTACTACTCCTGTCTTAAGTTATTCCTTTGCTCTTGTGAGAATTTCTAACTATAAGCACCAGTTTTCTCACGCTTGTTAAAAATCATACTAAAGATGTTGTTTGATCAGCCGATGGTTATTGATTTGAGTCATACACTTATCCAGTTCTCTTTCAGCTCCCTCTTACACTTAGAAAGTTCACAGCAATACAAAAAAGAAGTAAAAACTTGTTACGGGCAGCCACGAAAATAGATCTAACATTTAAGTGAAGAATATATGTTAAATGTCGTATTGAAACTGCTCCTCCCATCTGACACGGTCCTGGCTGTTATTCTTGTGTTTAACTAGAAGTTTCTTGAAATCAATGTACTAATATACAAAACTTGAATATTTGATGAGTGTGCATTTTCCAAAAAAACCTATTTCAACAAAAAATATCAAACAGAACAGTTGGTAACAGAGTAGCAGAAAAGGAGAATGAGGTAACTTCTTCAACTATATATGGAAGTATATCACATACATTCTACCACTGTGCTGTAACCTCCCACTTTAATCTTTTTTGCCTGCTAAACAACAGATTCTTCCCAGATTGCCAGGGAATAGACTTAGTGGTAACTATGGAGACTGAATGAGAAGTGGACTGCAATCGCTAGTTATAATAAATTTATTTCACAAGTGTCTGGCTGGGTTTATTTGTGAAAACTATTATTTATCAACCATGAAAGTTAGGGAATGGCTTTATAATGCTAAATACTCTTGTGTGCTAAAAAATTAGGTCATTCACTTTTCATAATGTTGTTATCAATTAATATGTATAGTATGATTGAAATAACCAGGGAGCTGTGCAGAGCCCCTATCAGTTAATATTTAAAATAGCAAAACAATAACTAGACACGATTTAGGGTTTAGGAACTAACTACTAGACAATGGGGCTTTATGTTTAGGTCAGAAAAGGAAATGGATTGTGGTCTGGTCAATAAACCTTGAAGAACCGCTTGGAACTGCCAAGATTAGGGAAGAAGTAGGTAAAAAGTAATTCCTATGGGGGGAGATCATGACCAATGACTCATTGACCCCCTACACAAATGTTACCACCTACTCAAAAGAAGACAACGAAGAAAGAAGACAGTCTGTGCACTAAATTACATGAGGGGCAAAGAAGAAAGAACCAATCATTAAGGAAAATAACTATGAATATGTATTAGTCAAGTGTGTAAATGTGAGGATTTTTGAGACAAGGGTGTGCTGTCTTGAGACAGGCACCCATTCATGTGCATCAATTAAATTAATTTGAAAATACCTCGACTCTGTGTGCTGTTGGCTTGCACACTGGGTAAAGGAACCTGTCTGTGGGACAAGAAAGTAGCAGGATAATGAAGGTATCACCCTTCAGTTGAACTGTGTTACAGTCAAGAACAGACAGCAGGGGGGGAAAAGCAGTGCCTCTATGCTCAGGGAAGACACCGATGATAAAGTATTCCATTAGCAGTGAAATTAATGAAGCTTGCTTTCCAGTGGTCTGTGTCCTACCTTCACTATCTCTGCTGTACAGTAATCTCGGCTCTCTGACATAGTATTTTTGCAAAGGCAGGAGACAGCACTGCTGTGTGTAGTCCAGGTCTAAGGCATGTGCTGACTGCCCAGCTGCCCATCACAAACCACACTGTACAAAGGCTGTTTCGTCTGCCTTTCTGACGGGTGGGGGGCTACAGGTTTTATAGAGATATTTTAGGAAGTCAATCATCTTTGAATTTCTACTCACCTCTCAAATTTGGGTGAAATTGGCCAAAATATTCAAAAGCTTCAAAGTTTTGAGACTAATTCACAGACTGTAATTGCCTCAGGCTTTTTTTTTTTTTTTAAGAAAATTGTAATTAAAAACTTGTAAGAAACATAACTCTACAGCTTCAGTGAAACTAAACTAAAAGGACAGAGTAGATTTATATTTTATTTCTTGCTCTGTTGGTCTTACCTAAAAAGAGAGCATGTAGCAACAAAGGGAGGTGAAGAGCCCAATCTTCTCTCACACTGTGATCCACTACCATCTCAGTCATGAAGATGACAGCAATATTGCACCTGGAAATTAAATTACAGTATCAGTCTGAAACCTCGTGGAGATGGGAAAACAGTAACATGATGGCTATTTCTGAAGAGATGAACCACCTCTGCATTTTCACATTTGTAGCATTTCTTCTCAGTATGATTAATGCTGAGGCACCTTAGTTACAGTATTAAGCAGGTAAGTACCCATTACTGAAAAGAACACTATTACTGTCAATACAAATTACATAAAGGAGGTATTTCAGAATATGCATAGCCTATTTAGAATAAAAGATCAAGGGGGAAAAAATGCTATGCATAACAGCCACGGAGGCTTGGGAAAGAGAAATTTTCCTTTTCTGTTTTAGTTGTTTCTTCAGGCTGATCCTTATCAAAGTGATGTCCTACATTGTAAATAGGCTTTCTGGTAGAAAGCCTTCATTGCATGTTGATTTTAGCACTGGAAATCAGCAGAAACTGAAGGTATGATTTTCAGATGTTCTGAGTGGTGGGACAGTTGGATTGGTTTTGGTCAACTAGTAAGAGGAAGCATCTCACTTGTTTGAAACGTCAGAATGAGAATCTGCTCACCTATGAAGTGGTCCCCGCGGTGTAATGGTTTCTGGGAGGTAGTCCACAAGTGGTGCCCAACATCCTCCATTGTAAGGCATGGGCAGGGGGTGTGGTTGTTTGGTTTCAACGATATTCAATAACCAGCTTGTATATGGAGAAACAGGATCATCTGTGTGGAAAAGCATTAAAACACAGTGCATAAAAAACAAGTCTGGTTATGTATTTGGAGAAATAATAAAACAGAGTTTATGCTAACATATCAGCTCAGCTGTTTGGAATAATGTGATAAAATGACATGAGGTTTGCAAATTCCTGTGTTCAATAATAAGTGATGCATTTTTAATCCCTCTTTCACGCTGCTGGAAATTAAACAGATTCCAGGCAGACAGCACTGAATAGTAGGAGCTGCAACTGAATCCCTGCTGTCACTTAGTAGCTTTGGATCCAGATCACAAAGCACCAAGCAACAGACATTTTCTTCAAAAATGAGAGAAAAGTTCAGCCAACGAAGCTGCTGTCAGAAGCCATCTGCTGCAAGGAGCCATGTACCAGTGACACATTCTTGCAACTCCTCACCAGTGCCCTGCTGAGTGATGCTATAAAGGCAGAAGTGAAACGTCCTGAATTAGGAAGGAGGCATACGGAATGCAAAAAACATCTTCAGGGTAATTTTCTTTCAACAGGCATGAATTATCTCTTGAATTCTCAAAGATGTATTTAAATTTGCTTCAGTATGACAGCTGCTTTATGTTAATAAGCAATAGGTTTTTTTCTTCCACTTGTTTATCCGCAATGATGTGGGTCAAGTAAGTTATTTGCACTACTTTCTGTCTTCTCTCAGCTGCACAGCTTTGTTCATCCCTCTTGTATTCTGTTCCCTCTCACTCTTCTCAATTTTCCCATTGGTCAGTTTTTATTTCCCAGGTCTGGCAGTCTGTGATACACTGCCATGGAAAGTATCCTTTCCAGGCCTGTTCTTGACATATATCCAAACATTGCCCTTTGTGATTTTTTTAACAAGAGCATTATTTTTTACTCTGTTTTTTTTTGTGTTACAGTTTTGCATTTTAGGTAGGTCTGAAACTCTCGGCACTTTGCCTTTTTTAACAGCACGTATCTGATGCTTGTCAGCTTTGCCAGAGGAAACAAAACTGCTTTGATGCCTCCAAAAGTATCAGAGCTAGCTTTTTCCAATGCACATCACTTCTTGGTTTTAACGTCTTCAGGTTTCCAGATCTTCAGGAGCCCTTCAATGCAGTAGCTGCTCCTCCAATTATTACTAAAATGCCAAGTTTATCATTCCCGTTCTTCAGTGTTAGTCTTGCAAGCAGCACTTTAGATCTTTATGATTTAGACCTCTACTTATTTCTCTCGTCCTCTGGAGGATGATTTATTAGTTACAGATAAAGAAGAATATGCTGACCTAATGTAGAAATGTATATAGCATTTTCACATATTCATCTTCTAAGGAGTAATCAGATGTTTGCCAAATGCTTGTCACATAAAAAGCACCGCACAGTCACTATTTGTTACTATCAACTTAAGTGTTTCACATAAAACTGCTTCATGATGTCCATGCTAAGACCTAGCTCCTCACTCATGTTTTCACAGGTTTATGGGCAGAGTGAATAAGAAAAAAAATAGAAGCATCTTGCACCTTAACATACAAACTTTGCCCAAACAAAAGAGTTTCTGTGCTGCAGAGCTGTGTTCCCTATTTATATCCTCAGCAACACACGTATGCTCAAGTAGAGTGGAGAGAAGAGAGAAGCCATATCACCAACTCCTTCCCAGCCTGGGCTGCCTGCCAGAGGGAGTAGTTGCACTTTCTTAATGGAGGTTGCATTATTTATCTTGTAGAATGACAAATGGTATAAGAATTACTCTTTCTTTTTAGAGTTCTATATAAATGTCAGTAGCTAAGTAAAATGTATTTTATTTTACATCTAGGTATTCATATATTTGCGGAAGGAACCCCTGTGAGAAGCCAACTTTGCATGAATATTCACAGTACTATAAAGCTTGCACATACAGGCAGGAAAAAACATTTGGGCACTGGCTTGAGGAGTCATTCCAAAAGAGCAAAGAAAATTTCAGTATACTTTAACCTTTTATTACTCTAAGCTCTTGTCAAAACCAGCTACTTGTGAAGAATGTTCTGGTAATACAAACATTGTTCTGTTTTGAAAGATTGTTCATGCAGATCAGATTAGCACTGGCGCTCCAATTAACATCTGCTGAAGAATTTTTAGTAGCTGCAGCACTAGAAAGCCACAAGAAGAACAAGACAAGTGTACCAAAACCCACTGAGTTCAATATGTTGCACACTTTTTTGTGTATTTAAATACTGCAGTATGGACATACACAACATTCTGTAAATATTGTGCTTCATAATCATGAAAAATAGTTGTTGATATACATTATTAAATTATCCTATTGTATTGCATTTGACAATGTTTCCACATTTTGCAGAAGAGTACTGCCAAAAAATTACTTGGATTAAAGAATATATAAAATATTTACTTTTTATGTCAAAATACTGTCCCAAAGTGGTGTCCATAGCACCAGGACAAGACTATGGCCTCTACATTATTTGACCTGGCTTTATTAATCCAGAGATGAAAGTCAATAAAAAAGTCTTGCCTTTTTTACACTTGGTTAGGGCCTAACCGAAATCTGTAGATTGGCTTCCTTACAATTCACTCCAGAAATGAAGTCAAACCATCTAACTCCTGAAATTTACACTGTCATTCAATAGTTGACAGAAATATCTTGGTTTTCTTTGGAATCTCTGCTGAGCATCAAGTGTCCATTTATAGTCTGTTTAGCAGAAATACATAAAGAACAACAAGTGCTCTCAGGAGCCCTATCTTACTCTCCCCTCTAACACAGGTTTGCACAGTGCAGCCAGAAACTGGTTGCAGACAGCAGAGAAAAGCCAAAGAGGAGAGAAGACCTCATTTTTGGAAACTCCTGAATGTCTTCTTCATGCTCATATAACACCACTTGATTTGCAGGAAAATACTGGTGAAGGGCACAATTCAAAGTACTCGCTGTAATGCTCTTGGAAGTCTTTCACCTTGCCACGTACGAGAAGTTCAAGGTGTTACTGTCTGGAGGATTCTATGTTGCTGCCTTCTGTGAAGTTCTCTGGCCTTTAAATAGGTTTGACTGAGCCCAGGTTAAACAAAGGAAATTAAATAATGAGGTACAAAGGTAAAATAAGGACACTCCCTGTATGGTGATGCTACATTACTGTTTATACAGAACTTAAACAGAGAGCCTCCACCAATCTTAAGAATGTTTTTGTCTCCCACCAAAACACCAGAAATTTCATCCAATTGAATAATACAACTCACTTTTGTCATCATCATAAGATCCTCCGGAGCTATTACTGTATCTCGATTCTAGTCGGGTATGTGCTCTGATTACATTACTGAACCTTCAAATACAAGAAAAATCTTCATTACAAACACACACTGACATTAAACATCTGGACTGTATGCTTACTCTACAAAAAAAGCATTTCCTTAAGTATGCACCTGCATATGGGAGTAGACAGCAATGTGAATGTAATGGTGTTTCCTTCCACAAAAGAAGATTTTTGCAGCCAGTTTCTGAGAAGTTCTAACAGTGTGCTCCTGTGTCACAAGCTCTTAAAATTTAGCAGAGGGAAAAATTTCATGCTGCAAATGTGTGATTTTCTTGAAGCGAGAAACTGTGCTAAGGCTGAACTGAGATATAAACTGTTCACAGCTAGTATTTTGTCACAGCCCATGTTCATGGGTAAAATTTTGTCAACCTGCTAAAGCAGTAACTGACTGAATAGTCCAAAGTCAGGCCCGCACAGGTATCAAGTGGCAAAAGCTGCAGCAGATCACCCTTCAACAGGAAAATCCAGCAACCGCCAGAGCAGACCTAGCAGAGGAGTTAAGGGATAGGAGAGCCAGAACGAACTGTTCACAGCTGTCCTCGAATCTGCCACAGATCCATAATAAGCTAAGTTTTACTGGTGATCGCCTTTGGCTTCCTCCACCTCCTTGTGCTGTCAGTGTCATCAGGCCTGAAGTGGAGCGAGAGGAGCCGTGCTGGAGGCTCACACACTAGTGAGGATGTAAAAACATCATTGTTTCTGCAAAGCTTCTCTATACAACGTTCAATTCCATTTCTTAGTAATATGCATATACATTACTGCAGGGTATTCATTATGCATTGAGATATTACGCCGTTTCCAAAGCAGGTCTGTCTCATAAGGGCACAATAAATTCATTGTGAAGGTGACAAAAAGACATCACGAGCCATCTTAATTCTGCCATTTTCTGTCTTTCCGGTATCTGATTCTCCTATATTTTAATAAATTCCCTTAATAAATGTGTACAAACTGACAATTACTGACATATTTATCTGGCATAAAAAAAGATAAAAGAAGAATAAAGTTAAGGAAAAAGTTATAAAGAAATATGCAGAGATGAATTCTATCCTGTATAAAACAAATGGAGAATACAGGTCAGAAATTATTTGAGAGCAGGGCATTTTACATCATATTGCATCAACATAAAACCATAACTATCTTCTGATTAGCTTTGTATTATTAGAAAAAATGCCCACGTTTATGAGAATAGTTTGTTTACAATCTATTACCTTCTGTAAACATTATTTAATGTGTCTTGACACATGAAGTCAATATGAACGGACATTCTAAGATTGACATATTGGTTTTGAAGTGCAGATGCACTTAGAGCTTGTAATGTCTTTGATAATGTAAATGCCAGCAATGAATTCGGGCAAATTATTTTACATATTTTTTCTGAGGAATCTTTCAGCAGGAAGCAGAATAGCAAGACCAGAATTTTGTATCTTCCTTTCATTTCGATCATATAGTATCTGGCAGATTTGAATGCCAAAAAACCATCTTGGAGTCACATTTAAAATTTATGTAAGACAAGAAACCCTGAAAACACAGTTAGTTTTGAAGTACGAGATGAAGTTTGCTCAACTTATCCGCAAATCAACTAAACAAAAGTCTAACTTAGAACTACGGAGCCATAAACATTTATGTAAAAAATAATAAAAAAATAATCCAGAGGAAAAAATGGTTTTATCTTCCTTTTAAGTACATTTCTAGTGCATATGCTGAAAACCATAATTTTGAGTCATATCTGCTTTAGTATCAGTTTGAAACCTTACTTAGTACTAGGATGAGTGCCATTTTTTACTTGCATTTAAATTGGCAGACAGATGCAACTAACCTGACAAAACGCTACTCAAGTTTACAACATGCAGAAGGTGAGCAGTTCAAAAGGTACTGAAGTACAGAAAAGTTTGCTCACATAATTGTCTCCCTACCTCTAAGCCCTGAACTCATGGAAGGTGGGCTGGACTACTGAAGTGATACTAGCAACTATCAGGAACAACAGACTAATGTAATACTAATACACTTACTAATTAATGCCATTAGAAGTCATTCAAAGTTCTCTTACAAAAGTAAGTGCGTTTCAGTGAGAGAAGAAATATATCTCTGTCTGTGCTCGAGGATCTGATGCCCCTTAAGCTTTGCATTTATTCATTCATCATTTGTCAGTATGTACCATAAGTAGCAAAAGACTAAATTGAATATATAAGCAAAGTATTTTACATAGCTTTCCTCTGTAAGACATTTTACACAGACAAAGGAGATGTCCTTGCAATCATGGATACAAATCTGCATACTAAATATTACTCACTGTCCATGGAATCAAAAGTTGTTATCAAACCTGATTTTTCATAAAGATTTTAATAGTCATTATTTGGTACACACTCTTGATTTTCTTTCTCCTTTGTGGATAATTCCTACAAAACCATGACCCACTTAGCACAACTTATTCAATGTAGCTTTAACAAATGTTCCTCTGCAACGAATTTTTAAACAACAGTCAGGAACTAGAACCACGTGAATAGCTTTTTTTTCTTAAACTTTTATATATGCTCATTTTAAAATGGTCTTACTGGGGTAATGCCACTTAGGATCAGTCTAAGCACCAGAGTTCCTCACAAAGCAATGCAGAACTTTGCCCAACATCTCACCCTTAGCCTAGGAAAGCACATAACATTTTGGAGGAAAAACCCCAACAAACCACAAACCTTTCATCAGTCTCTTTCACCATTCTGTTCTCCTCTACATCAGGAAAACTGTCTTGGCCAGCTACAACAGTGTTACTGCTAGAGGTGGTTCCTGTAAATGAGATGCCAATAAGAACACAGTTACATGCAGCAGACAGTATTTGCAAAGCAATAAAAGCCCACAACTTAAGATCACCCTGCAAGTACTTGTGCATATGAATGAACACTCTTACCTCTACAAACCAGGACCTGCTTGCATCGCTGAATGGTGTAAAGTTTACATGCTTTGAGGGGTAGATTAACATAATGATGCTCTTCCACTCCTTAAACTAAACTCATTCTCAGGTGATATAACCTATCGTTTTTCAAGAATTTGGCAAAACACTGACAGGAGTCAATTTGGGATTGGTGTCTCTCAAGTATCTTTGACTACTGCAGCTTGGAAATAGCTTTGAAAACAGAACTGCCACACAGCTGAGGCTTTCAGTTTTGAGGCAACTGCTGCTTTGGTGTATCTGCTGCGATCTCAGCATTGATGATGACTTCTTGTTCTGAGAAACTAGTGGTAGAACTACCACCTCATATGAGTTCTGAACAGCACCAAACATTGGTAATATCTTATTAAAATAGTTGAGAGAATGAAGCATATGTTTACAAAGCATATGCAACATTAGAAATCAAAAAGAACTGCAATTTAGATGTGCAACAAGGCCCTGAAACTTGCACTTTATATACACGCAGATCTGAATGGATGCAAAAGTAAGAGATTGTTTTTTCAAAGAGATGAAGATTCAAAAGAGCAGGAGAGCATAACTGAAAAGTATATTTAGGTCATACCAGAAGCTGCAGCTGAGGCTTTGTTACTGGCAGCAAAACGGTAAAATGGAGGATTATCGCAATGCTGGACTATTGGGTTCACTGGGTCAGTTTGTTGCAGCTCAAAAAGAAGCTCTTCCATTGTCTGAATAGTGTTATTGCGACATAGATATATTGCAACCTTTTTTATCTAGAGAAGAAAATAACAGTTATTAAACTCTGTCCAAACTGAATTTCCAAAGAAATCAATACAAGTTACACCGCAGTACTGCAAAGATCCAGAATGCAAATGTTACTCCTGGACAGACACCACAACCACACGACTGCATCCATCTTGTTCATACAGAAATTAAATAGCTCATTTTGATATCAAGGTAATTTCCCCAGCAGAGTAAATCTGTGTTCTAATTACCCCAAAGTTTTTGCTTACCATCCACAAACGAGCTGTTTAGGTATATAACTATATAACATACACATACACAAACCCCCCTTAATTTTGTACCTATCATTTAAGGATATCAGCATTAACTTTGAATCACACTCAGGTATTTATAGTTTGAGTATGTGATTTCCACTGAAGATGAATCTTACTCTCTTGAACGGAGCAAACTTCCCATCTAGACAGCTAGATCCACCCAAAACTTCATGCCTATATTTCCAGATGTGGTTGATGTGAAAGTGGTAGCTGTAGCTGCAAAGAATAAGCCAGGCTCTGAGTAGCTACTTATATCTGTAATCAAAGCACTAGCACATGGAAGAAAGGCAGAGCAATTATGTATACAGACTTCACACATCCTGATTTGAAAAATCTCAGAGTACCATTTAGAGAAATTCTGGGAATTTCTATAAATCTTTTAACAAGACCTCAAACCTTATTGTACGCATCACAGCAATGAGGACTGTTGAGATAACTGAGATCAAATTAGACTGAATTCTTGAGGAAAAAAAACCTGATAGCTATTAAAAGCAGAGGTGCTCTCTGGCTTAAAAACATTTGATTCATAAACTGCTGGAGCTAGGAGACCATATAGGGAAGTATCCCTCCATGCTTGTCTTTTTAAAGTTGTCCCTAAAAAGGTACTTATAGTGGAGCTAATACACTGGACCGAACTGCCTGTTGGCCTCACCAAGTATTGCTGTTCTTATACTTTTAAATACTTCCATTAAAATAACTTCCTGACTGCTTCTCTTTCCATCTTTTTTCCTCTCCTTTTCTTTTGCTTAAAGTAGAGAAAATGCACATACTCAAAAGTCTCTTTTACTCTACTGTGCTAAAAATTTCCCAGGGACTTTCCGGGGACAATTCACCTCCCTTCTGAGGCTCATTTCTAGTTGTGCTCACAGTACCACTTCCAGCTTCTTTCACCCCAGAAGGGGTCACATTCCCTACACTAAGTCTTTGCTGGAGAGGTTTCTGAACTAAATATTCTAAGAAATCTTTCAGTACATATGTGAAAGAAAGGACAGCTCAGCAAGTTGCACTGGGGCACTGGGAAAGAATGCTTAGAGGAAACAAAATTCTAAGAGACAAAGCAATGAATTTAGCTGATTGAAAAAAAAACCAATAAAAAATGTAAGTCAAGCATGGTTTTGGCTTGGACCCACGCAGGCAGAACAGATGGCTGAAGGCACGGAGCAGCTGGTGACTGCCTTGGGGCACAGAGGGCTCCAAAAAGAGATGGGTAAACTGGCAATCTTGCAACTGCCTGGTCTTTTGAGCCCAGGTGAGCTGGAACAGTGCTGATAAACTGTTCAAATTATCTTTATTTGCTAAAGCCTATGTGTTATCTATATGATAATGGAAGATACATGTTTATGGTATCAACAATCTTGTGTAGTTAGCAGTTAGGTATGATTTCTTATCTGTAAAGTCCAGGGCATTATCAAAACACTAAGCAGATGCATGTGATAAGCCGGTGTATTTTCCTACTCCAGCCAAAGCTATCAGTTAAGGGGTGACTCATAAACACAGTCAGGCTTCCTACAGAAGTTAAAAACTTTTTCAGATTTTGCAAAAATCCAAAAATCAGACTTTTAACTCAACATTATCAAACACAGACTAACAGGGTGGCAGAAAACACAGGAACCTTGTCAGCTGCTGCCACCGATGAAGACCTGATGGTCTTGTTAAGAGCCACTGGAAGCCTGGGAGGGAGAGCAGAAAAATCCCACAGGCAAAATAGAGATGCTGAGCAGATGAAGCTGGAGATGCCAAAACAGACTGCTCTCTTTGTGGAGCAAGAGGACCGTATTGTCCTGGAGGAGGAGAGGACTGTGAGAGCCAAGGCTTCAAGGCGAGGGGGGTTGGAAAGAATTTGAAGAAAGAGGAGAAAGTGCTATGGGTAGGAAGAGGGTTTGCGGTAGGCTGCTCAGAGCTGTGCGATGGCAACAGTTTTGGAAAAAGGATGTGTTGAAAGTTCTGGGTCGGCAAGTATCTGGATGGTGGGATGAGATATGTGAGGGGCTCCTGGGCAAAAGGCGACAGGGCTATCAGGCATTTCCAATCAGGCTACAGATTTAGGAGTGAGACATATACTCAGCACAGGACTACTCCTTCCTCTTAGAAATCTGCCCCTATTTCTTTTGTAAGCTGTCAGAAATACAACAGCCCTCATTTTGTCTCTTATCTCTGGGATTTCCACTTGTTCTTTGCCAACACAGCTCCTCCTGATAGAGGCTACCTTTGGGCCTGATCCCAAGTCTGTCACAGACTGTAGGATCGGTCAGCTTGGAAAGAACCTGGGAAGTCTCTCATCTAACCTCCTGCTGAAAGCACGGTCAACACTGAATGGAGAGCCTCTGTCACTCTGTCACAACTGATGGAAAGATCTTCATCACCCTCACGATATTTGGGATCAACCCCTTTGTCTTCTCATATAAACCTTGAGCTTGTTCTTACAGCAGCTCCACTTTCAAAATTTTCCTCTTTCGATTAGTTAGGCAACACTGACTTTGCATATATATGCACTGATTTGAGAACCCAGAACAGTAAACCCTGCAAATAAAAGAAAACCAACAGGATGTCTATGGTACAATAACCACATCTTGAAAAAATTTTACGGTCTTCTGTGCCTCCTTTATTCTGTTATGCACAGCAGTCATTGTAAACACTTTAAGCAAAGTATTATTTCAGCAACTGTAAATGAAGTAAATTTATGAGGCTTTTTAGATAAGTTTAATCACATTAATAGTAATTTCAAATTTATTTCAGGGAAATCAATAGGAAGAGACTAATAAACCAGCATATCGTAATTGTGCTGGAAAATTTACTAAATTTAGATTCTGTTTCACCCAGCAACTGAGCAGTAAGGAACATGGGAATGGGACTATCTTGCTTTTCTCAGACAGCCCTGATTTTATTTTAACTTGAATAATAACAATATCCTGCACAGTGTGACTTGCACATTGCGGGAACAGTTATATAATTCATGACAGCCATGCAAAGGCAGAAGTTGATATGGTAAGGAGTTTATAAAGGTTAGCTATCTTGCATCTCTTGAGATGTCCCACAGGAAGCCTTAGTCTGCTAAAGGAGAAGAGAATGTAGAACTTTCTTAAAACTACATGCTTTTCCGAAGGAACACCTAAATCTTTACAACAAACGCACTCCTAAGATCATAGCATATTATATCCCATTCATGATATAACATCCATTGTTTAAAGGACTTTCAAAATTTAACTAATAGCTTTGTAAACTAATTGATAACTGAGAAAAACGATAAGCATTCAGTAATTTTACTTCTGTTCATTTTTCATGCAAGTTATTTAACCTCTGAACAGCCATTCTGTCTTTTTAATAAAATTTTAAATATATATATAGAAATTGCATATTTTAATGCAATTCTGACATGAAAAAAATATTTCTAGTATTTTTTCTCATTCATTCTGGCAATTTAGGGCCAGTCCCTGTTACTGGCCCCTTACACAGACATGCAAAGTTGCTCTTTGCTTGAGAGGAGCCCACCTCTTGCTTGAAATGAGCTATGCTCCACTGGTGGAAACTGAGATTCCCACTACTCAACTCCTTTCTTGAATTTCAGTTTCTTGGCTCATATATTCCCATGATTTAATTTTGAACAGTGTGCTAGGGAATATGTTGGTACTTCTTATTTTTGAAACAGAAATCAATGTGATAGCTGTTTTCTTCATTAAAACCTGTGCAACCAATAGCAAATAAAATAAAACGCAAACACTTACATAAGGTAAAAGGATGGTATCACTGCTAACACCACACAAACTAATGAGAAACTGCAGTGTTATCCTAAGGTTGTTACTCCATTTTTCATTGTTGGCCAAAGCATTCCAGACATTTTCCATCTCTGGTCCTGGAATTTCATCACCATACTGCAAAAGATCATAGGCATACATTTCTTGAAATATGCAGACTTCCAAACTAAAGCATGCTCTTTTAGAGCATTTTCTCATGCAAAACCAACAGTAAAATGCTGTAAAAAGTGACTAACCAGTGTTTTCAAAAGCTCCCTGACAG
This sequence comes from Astur gentilis, assembly GCF_929443795.1. NCBI lineage: Eukaryota > Metazoa > Chordata > Aves > Accipitriformes > Accipitridae > Astur > Astur gentilis. The sequence goes on from NC_064898.1 coordinate 3,761,575, forward strand.
ACTTCAGAGCATAAATTCTATTTAAAAGTATTTAGGTTCAGATCCACAGAAGGATTTAAATCACAAAAAAAAAAAAAAAAAAAGGAATGTAAATTCAAAAGCTGATCCGAAAATCAAGCAGTTTATTGGGTTTCATCTTTACAGTTGTTCAAGCAACTGAAGTTCTGTTTCTGCATGTCTGTAGCTAAGTGCTTCAGCCTTCACAGTAGTGAACAATTTGGCACCTCTCTCCTGAGTAAATCCTAGCAGAATTAAGCATTAGACAGCCCTTTGCTTTCACATTGGAAATGAGCAGCTTTTGCTCTCTTTTGCAAGACACAGTTATGGGAATACTCCCTTTTGTCCAGTCAATTAAATGGTTAGTGCACGATCCAGGATGCGGGAGTCTAGAATTTAAGCTGTTGTGTTGCCTATGTAAAATCACTGGCTCCCACTTCAAGAAGACTGTTTTAACCACTGCACAGACCGATATTCTGCTAGAAGAGGACTGGCAACTTCCAGGTCATGCTATTCTACTGAAACTTATTTAATACATATTAGCTACATCTACACTGTCACTGGCATCCACATTTATTGTCATCTACACTGGCACTTCTAGGTGCCAGTCCCTTTATCACACATACAGCCTCAAAGCTAGGTCAACTGATGCAGTTTGAAGGAAGCATACTTGTTCACTTTGGAACAAAAACTGTGTGATTTTGGAAGCAACTTACTCCAAGGACTGCTGCTCATAGGCAGTAAAGGTGAAACGGCATCACATCTGTTTTCAACCCATAAAATTCCTCTAACAATATCCTAGAGACTCCATACCATCAGACAATTCACAAGCCAGTATCATGCTCTGGATATGCAAAAACTATCAAAAAACCATCCTGGTGGTCTGAAGCACAGCCCTCACGTTACTTCAGCCATGCTCATGTGACAAAATCCAAACAAAATAATAATTAAATTTTACTTACAGGGCCTCAACATGAGGCAAGATCCAGAATCAACTGCTATGTAGCGTGGATACAGACATTCTGCTTGAGAGAGGATTAACCCTGAGCAGGTTAGGAAACGTGAACCACTCTATCCCATATGACACAGGTATCAGGCATTACTTCCTGGAGTTTATGTATTTAGCAGTTTAGACATAGGTAATGAATCAGGCAAAAGCAGTGCCAGAGCAGGCACGGCACGCTAGTATAGCAGCCGGCAAATCAGCAAAGAGAAGGAAAAGATGGATTCCCAGTACCTTCTCCACCAGCTGCTTAGGCATTTTACATAAAAAAGTGATTGGTAAGAAGGAATCCCTGGTCAGGACCTGGGATGTAAAATACCTTCCCTTTTACAAAAGAATGTAAATAATTTTTTCCTTTTCTCTCTCTTTAAGAATAGTGTTTCCTAGAGCTTCAGTAGGACAAATTCCAGGTCCTCATTCTCACCCCCAAATAAACTTTCATCTGCTGCCTTAGACGTTAACCTGGCAGGTGATACAGGAGGGAACTGAACTTAGCTCCTCTGTAAGTAATCCTTAATGCTCCGTTAAGGTTTTTTTAAAAAGGGTAAAACAATTTTCTGCGTTCATGTTTTGAAAGAGAACAGTTTTAGTATTGTCCTTAAAAGAAAAAGTGAAGGAGCTTCTTCAGAAACAAGTTTGTGTCTGATCAGTATAGACTGTTCCAGTGCAAAATTTCTGGTATCGGAGGGAAGAAACCTAAGTACCTTTTGCTTAAGAAACCTAAGTTTGACTACTTCAGAAATTGTTTTACAGGTTGGTTTCTTTGTTTGTTTTGCTTTTTTACCTTGGCTGTCATATACATGAGATTATTAAGAACCAGTGAGGTGGCCTCAGGAGAGCCCCAGCCATTGCCTTTTAGTCCACTTGTGACTGCTATTTCCCCATCCTTGTCCTTCAGTTCATCTTCTGGAGTGGTAGGGCTTGAACCAGGGAGGAGCAGTCTGTTATCTACAAGTTCAATATTATGAAGCCATGGTAGCAGATAGGTAAGCATGATCTGTCTTCCATTTGGATGTGTTGTTGGAAATCGCTGGCTTACCTCTAAAATAGTAAAAGTGGAAAAGGACAATATGTTAGCCTATAAAGGAAACCTTAAATACACGGTTTAAATCAGATTTCTGACGTGTGTTAGACCACCTGATGGTTTTTGCCTTGCAAACCACAAGCCTACAAAAACATGTACTTGAGCTTCCTGAAGAGAATCATTAATTTAATGTTCAGTAATAGCAAGCAATCGGTCAGGTCTTCTGTCTAAAATAACTAACATAGTCTGGGCTTAGAAACAGAAAGTCACGCCTTGTTACTGTGCCGTATTATGTATTAAGTTAAATGGATGTCAATAAAGAGGAAAAAGGATAATGCAGTTACTGGCAGTTATTCTAGAATTTCAAGAGATTTTGGAGAACTACAATAAACGTACAGAAGTGTTCTGCAGAATTACAAATGCCCCATCAGCCTCCATGTTCCTAAGCTATAGTTTAAATCTTAAGGCACTTAGTATACTGAGTTTACAAAAACACCTCGCATATATTAGGACTCTTATTTCCTGTGGGGAGGCCTATAAAATTCATAGTCGGCTGCCAGTCCAGGAGTGCTTGTATACAGCACTTTATATAGTTTATTAAAAAAAAAAGAACTGGCACTGTAAGGGAAAGGGATTTGGAAAATGTGGGATAAGAAATACAGTGACAGGCTTTCTGCCAAGGTGAACCACATTAGCTCTCTTTACCAGAATTCTTCTGTACAATCAGTACAGTTAAGATTTCCTTTCTTTCCTTGCTGCCTGGTTTTTAAAAATCTTCAAGACATACACTGTTCTCTCTCCTTATGGTTCTAGATGTACAGAAAGGGGCTCCGATTTGGACTGTGTATCTGAGTTCTTTTAAATGACACAGCCACTACAGCAACATGAATTGATGGTAACAGTAATAATGAATAACATTTGTTTTTTTTAAGATAAATGAGCCATAAGAAATTCCCTACACCAGTTATTTATAACTTATGGTATCTTGGGTACTGAGAAATGGATGATGTATTGTTCCTTTACCCTTCCTCCAGCCCCTACAGACTAAAAGCAACAGAAAGGGATTTTAAGAGCCAGTAAGAATTCCCACGATTACAGACATTGCATTCTGTTATTTAAAAACTAGAGCAACACATTAGATAGATTAAAACAGACAGATACGTCTCAAAATGTCGTTGTTCCCAGGAATGGTCTCAGAGTGGGCATGATCTGAACGGTGCTCCTGCAGGTCTGCCTCTTTAACATTTTTCTCAGTAACCCTGACAAAATGTATTTCTGATAAAATTAAAATGATACTAAGACTTGCAGATGTGGCAAATAACAGAAGGTAGAGATCGCTCATTCAGAATGATCTGAAACATTGGTAAAACCAGGCGCATGCAATCCATCTTCCCAAAGGTAAAGTCTTGTTTATATAAAATGAAGAATTCTATCCTCACAAGTATCATCTATATAAATATATGTGTAAGAAGAATCACTACGCTTAACATGAGAACCCATTATAGTAGAGTTTGCCAATGTCACTTTAACTTATCCCGGGCCCTTGTAATTTCAAAGTTACCCTAAGATGACACAAGTGGCACAGAGTCCCCAAACAGGGTTTTTAAATAGCTATTCTGTTCTTTGTGTAAGTACCTCTAGGAAATATATATTGCATTTCTAAACCTGATTTGACCTGAACCAGAATAAAAACAGGTCAAGCTAAATTTATAAACAGAATTGCTGTTCACAGGTGGAAATAAGTATCTTAGCAGTCTACCATTTGTACAAAAAGGTAAAGTAGCTAGTAAGTCAAATAGATATAGGTACCTGAAAAGAGTGGAAGGGTAAGTTCGGGATACATCCTTGCTAGTTCATATGAAAGAAGGGCAAGTGAGACACTGTAAAGAGGTGGCAATGGACCGTGTGTACCATACAAGATACTGCCTGGTCTTTGCTCAGCTACCTTTTTTGAATAAACAAAAAGCTTTGATTCAAGGATCTAGAAAAGATGAAAAAATAATGTAATGAGACAACAAAAATTCATTAATTCAGGAAACATCAGCATTCCAAGTTTAGGTATCAGAGAATGATATATATGCTTGAGTATACTCTCCAGATTTGAAAGACACCATAACTAATATTTTTCCATTCATTTTTATACAAATATTCCCATAAGTATTTATAGCCAAGACAAAACTACTTGTTTATTTTCAAAACAAAACTAAAAAGCAAATAAACAGTACTTTATAAGAAATTCACCGAAAAAAACCCAAAGACAGGAGGACAAAAAAAGTAGCTGATACATGCCTGCATAAGTTGCATGGAAATTTCATAAATCTCTCTGTTGGTGTCAGATGCCTTGAACAGCACCAAGTTTAAAAGTGTCACTATATCAAAAGGATAGTTCCTAGAAGAATAAACAGTACATTTTTGTGAATGTTGGAGAGGAATGCAGATTATTTTCACTCTGATTTACTCTGTAATATGGTCTACAGAGAACGTCATCTTTCTTTTCTCTGACCTACCACCAGAATATGGGAAAGGGAGCTCTAATGAATACATGCTGCCTGATCAAAGGGCCATCTGGGGAATGGGAAGAAAGAAAGGATTATTCGCAATTACCTTAGACTAATGCTTAGGAATGCACTGAGTCACTCACAGTGAGAAACGCAATACCTGTGTCTATAACTGTCAATTCATTTTAACTTACAACATAACTGTTTACAGAACAGGCCAACACCCATGAGAGAAGATGGGTAGCGTAAAAATTTCCAGGGATAAAGTACTTCTTAAGCCAAGCTGCAATTAAAACAGTCCCTTTGGACAAAAGACACCATCTCTGACATGAACGTTCCCAGATGCTAGGCAGTTCTATCATAATTGTTTTCAATGAGTAAACACAAAGAACTGCTTCAAAAAGTCTACTACCTATAAAGTCATCATTAATTCTAAGGGTAAACATATTAAAGTGTTAACTTAATGAGAATATTGCTACAAAAGCAATTCCTGTGTCACAACATTTGGATTTTCACTATGTAAGTTTCTGCTTTCTCATGATGATTTGTAAATGCACCTGATTCAATTATGAGCCATCAGTTTCTCATCCTAGATGAGAGCTACTGTGCTCCTGGATGGCTGCAGAGTGCCTATCTGGACATTTTAGTGTTAAAAAACATGGCAAATAAAAGCGTGGCACGGGACATTCTTGGTAATTCTGAATACTAGCTGTAATCCATCCTCTACGCTTGGTCTCTTTGTCCTTCCTCTAAGGTTAAAAAATAATAATAAAAAAAGAAATTAAGGGAAGTAGCTTCTTTGTAGAAAGATGGACATCAGCAATGAGGTACATTACTGCTCATTTTACAAGTAGTTTAAGCAGCAGCCTCTCTATACATGTTGATAGATGATAGAGGAAAAACTGCTAACAGCTTTCAAATATTAATAAAAATCCTCAACTTGGTAGAAATTGGACTTTCCCTTCAAAGCAAATTATGTAGATAATACTCTCAATTTTTACTGTAGGTATGGGAATGATTAATTTTTAAGACACAGTGGCATAAGTAACACAATCCGAAGAAAAAACACTGGCTGAAAACCTTATATGTTTATGTGTTCATTAAACAAAAAACCCCCTTCAAATAACTGGATTTGCAAACACAAAATTCCATTCATATTTTTAAAAGCTCAGTATAATGCAGTCTATACCTAGTTGTTTCTGTAAGAACAAAAAGTTTTTACAGATAAATTCTAAAATACCTGACTTGTTTGGATTTGCTAGATCCCAAGTACTTCTCTATTGAACTATGCCGATCAGACATCTTGCCAAATTATTTTTTGTCAAGAGTAAAATTTTTAGATTTATTTTAATATGATGTGAATTATCTTCTTTTTTTAAGACTACCATTGAATTTGTCTACAGATTTTGTCTTGAAAAAACACTAAAAAACCAAAAGGATAGATTTTTATGAAGGCCTGACACAAAAGCAATATTTGTATTTGTGTCTTCATGTAGCTTGTTCTTGCTTAGCATTAGCAGCAATGATGATACCAGCCTACAGAAAAGGAACTGGTAACCAAATCAAATGAAAGCCACTTAGAAAAGAACAAAATAATGTCTTTCAAGCTAATAATATTTAAACCAATTTTCCTTCTATAAAATAAATTAAAAACAATGCCAAATCTTTTGAAACTAGATTTATGACCTAAGTTCAAAGTAAAGTGTTGTGGTTATTTTGTTATCTTCCTGAGCAAATTTCACAGATTTCAAATATACATATAGTAAGAGCATCTTCTACCAAGCACATCACTTTGTTTTCAGAATCACAGAAACAAGAGTGACACAGTCCCCAAGAACTGTCTGAGAGAATATAACGTAAGAGTGTGACTAATAATTCTTTACAACACAAGCCGAACCACCAGTTTTCTTTACATTTGAAACTGTAGATTAATAGATTAATTAATACCTGCTTCCACACACAGTTGCAATGGCTTTGAAACATCCAGAGGCAAGCTGGTATGATCCAGTATAACATCGATCTATAGCCCAGTTGAAGAGATTGATTTGATCAGGATTCAGTTCTAGCAACAGGACCACAACTTCACAGCCAAGCTGATGAACCTGAGTACATAAATACATGCCAAAATACGATGGGTGAGATTTCTCTACAATTCTTAGAGTGACATAGGCAAAACAAGGGGAAAACAGAGTCTTCAAAATAAGTAAAAAGAAATCAGAATATTTGTCATAAATTTATTTTAGGGATAGCAGAGTTGAGATGTGACTCTGTTTTCAATACTCCTCACTTGAAAGAAAATTGTACGTACACGAATGAAATAAATTTTCAAAGGAGGTTTCCAAAATTAAGCATGGAAAAAAGCAGAATCTTTGCAAAACCTAAGACACTTGATAGGCGTTCTTGGGCAACTTCCATTTGTATTGGTTAACTTATTTGTTAAATGTTTATTTCTTACTTCATGTGAGTTTCATAAAGTGACACACTTTCATGTTTATCCTTCTTTTGACTAACACAGAAACAAGGCAGACAAAGACAAATACCTTTTGCGAGCCTGGGGGTATGAAAACTTGTTTGCTTAATCCAACTACATCAAGCAATCTAACAACTCTCCCTACAGACCTTGTATCCCCTAATGCTGATACCACCACTACGAAGACATCACACCAAACACAAACGCCTATTAATATTCTGTCACCAAGTATAGGTAACTACTTGTAAAGACTGCAAATGATATTTGATGATAACGGACTGGGTAGGATCCTTCTCATCTCAAACTGAACTAGTTGTATAGGCAATGCAGTTTAGATAGAGTCCTTCATTACAATGATTAATCATGAATTATAGTGATTAGCTTAGGGGAAACAAATTTCATCTGTCATATCCAAATTTTGAATTTCAAGGGGAAAAGTTAAAAAAAGGTAATCTTTTTCCCCAGTTATGTTATAAGTGGGATATACTAATGATCAATTAGACATGGGGATATAATATTTGTTGATGATAACGAAAACTTGTCAGGAGGAAAAGCGTAACTTTTCCTGTCTCTTGTTCTGTGTGTTTTCTTCCCATATCCGTAAGAATTTCAACTATACATATCACACATATCTTTATAGCTCCATCCCTACCAACATTCAAAAATCTTATCTAATTTCTGAAAGATTCTCTCTGTAGCTATCCCTTCTTCCTTCTAATTTGTCCAACCTTTTGTTTCCTAATCAATTACCATTGTACAGCCTGTAACCTCTAGCTGCAACCCAAGCCTTTAGGTTTTGCTGTCTGTATTTTTTAGCAATCACAGTCACCTGTGCTGGTATGAGACTTTTACGGAGAACAGCAGGTTGAAGTGCAAGATACCACAAAGGCAAAGATCATTGTTCTTGCTCTCCACTTGATGTAAATCACCAATCTACTCCTCCTTAATCAAAGAGATAGTCCAATCAGCTATAAATACAGAACTACAACTGGGTAGTTACAAAGTCAAAACCCATCTTCATAGAAATGGAAGAAAAAATTGCAAGAGTAGTCTGTTACATACGTGTTCTTTAAAAAGAAAAAAAATAAAAATTCTTTCCTCTCCTGAATCATTTATCCTCTTGATTTCTTTGGAAGATCTACCCACTCACTTTCAGATTTGTTTCACCAGCATCTACATTACCAAGCAGGAAGGGATTTTACATTCTTATTCTACAGAAACTTGAAGCAGGTGGGTGGAAGTACTCCAAATAGAAATACAAATATTTTTGAGCTTGTGCCATTTTCAACCTTTCTTTTTCAGCAGATGAAAAGCCTAAATTTCTGTTACAAGCAACACTGAGCCATAAGGCAATTCTTTTAGCTTATTATTTACCTACATTATATTTTCAGGAATACTAATTCTTTTACTGTTTAAATGCTTTTAAATTAATTACACTTTTGTATTGGAACCTTGCATAAAGCTATTGTTTCCCGCTTGAATTAGAACATATACAGTCATAGTTCTCACAGTCACAGTTCTTACAGTCACAACCTCTTTACTCACCCAGTACAGAGATTAAAATTATTCATCAGTGTTGCATTTTCGTGAGTACTTACACGTAAATCTTGACAAGCCAGAATGTTATCAAGCCATTTGTAAAGATATCCATCAGGGGAAAGACCAACATTATCAAATACAGGTCCACAGCAGAGCACAGCTGACATGGCCTAAAAACACAAGAAACTTTAGTTACACAAAAAATTAACAAGAGTGAATCTTCCAGAATGATTTGACCTCAGATCCAGGCTAACAGGACTGCCAGGTTTTTTTCTTCTTTTTGAGGGAACTATGGTGGAAATGGTAACAGCTGATTCTGCTAGAATTCAATAATTACGTTGCTATAGATGTTACTGGATTCAAGAAAATGTTCAGTTTAAGCATTTTGGAAGGAATACTATAGCCCAGTTTCCCCATTCTTCAAGATACATTTTGTCATTTTACCCAGTCTTCACAAATCAAACTACAAAACCAATTAAAGTACACAGATGTTTCAACAGCATCTTTCTGCAAAAATTAAAACTGTTTTACACCAAGCAATGCATCTTATATAACTACATAAACTATTAGTTTCCCAGCTTACTTATGTGGGGGAGTTGCAACTGGTTTTGCCACAGAAGTATTTTATTATTATTGAGCATGTCTCCAGGCGAGCGTGGGAGACAGTCCTCAGATGTGTGTGTGATACTGAATTGGTACTATATTTAATTGCAGAGCCTAAGATCCTCTCACTGAATCTGAAAACCTTCTAATTGACAGCTAAGTAAAAGTTTAAAATGCATTCTGGTTTTGCAAATAATTAGCCTTGAAAACTGTCTACAAAGAAACAAATGCGTAACTCCAGCGGCTCATACTGCTACATTCTATGACACCACTGTACATATACATATGAAGATACAGGTTTGCATCAAGTATGTCAATTCAAACGTCTGTGAAATAAAAGGAAAGAAACCTCACAGTTACTTGTATTTTGACTGGAAAATTGCTGTTACTGATTCTGACAGTGAAACTTTAATACCTTTAATGCACAATACTGGTATCTTGTAATCTGATGATTTCTATCGCTGTAACGGTCCAGTGGTGTGAACATAATACTGAAAGGTCCTGCCCACTGGCTGAATAAGATGAACAGGTGATGCCTCAAGCTCTGCTGAGGGAAGAGAAATCTCCTGTGGTGAACTAAGTGAACAGAAACAGAAATAGCTGTGATTTGTTAATGTTAAATATGCATTCATGTGGCAGAGGTGATGACATCAATTTCAAACTTCTACAAAAAGGGAGTTTTTCTTAAATGCTCAATATACACTTATTCCAAAGTATCTAAGTTCCTTTTAACAATCTAATGAAGTGAATAAGATGCAGTGTATTTCTAAGAACCTTCAGTTCTGAATTAATGTGTCGTTATACAAACATGTACATCTGACTTCAGAAACAGCATGGAAGAAACTAATTATAGAATCAGGCTTTTCACTGCCTCTTGCATTCCTTTAGCGGCAAATATTTACTTGTTTCTTCCAATCCTTTCAATGCAAGCCCAAACAATACGTATGTCTTATTCTAATACAGTGATAGGTGGGGACAAGAAATAAAAGAAACTTGGTGCCTGTTTGTTTATGACAAAGATGTGGAATATTTTCTGAACAGCTAAATTACCTGAGCAAATGAAAAATATCTATGAATTCTTAATCACGTGGAGAAAAAAAAAGAGAAATCTTTTAAACAATAGTTTTAATTCCCCTAAGCAAAACATGATGGCAGATGCGGTACTATGTTTATTAAAGAGATTGGCAAAATGCTACTGGCCAATTATTTTTCACCTAGAAGCTGTGCTGGAAGCCAACAAAGTCTAACTAGCCAATACTAATGCAAATCAATATGAACAGTGGCTAAAGATGATAGATGTTGACACAATAAACGTTTGTTTGATAGGAGTTAAATGTTATGGCTTTGTTAGTTATTGATATATTTTAAAGCTGTCTTGTTAGCAGACAATACATCTCTGAATTACTGAAATGCATCTGTTTTTATTGTATTCTCTAAAACCATACAACATGGCTGTTTCATTGTGGAAAATTCACGTTAACATGCAGACATTGGTTTTGTGCCTCATAGAACATGAGAATGAATGCAAAGAGGAATGCCTTTCCAAATACTCGTGACAAAGTAACTACTAGAGAAATTCTGTATTGTTAATGAGCACCATTTAGGAGAAGAATAAAGGAAAGAAATTCAGTATTTTGTTTGTTATCAGCAGCTAAGAACTTGACACCACTCAGTTCAAAGAAGTTTTTTTACTGCCTTAAATGAGAATAGCAGGGATGCTATTTTTTCCTCATTTTGTTCAACTACTATATAATTTTTATTTATCTTCTAACTGAAAGCAATTACACAGCTTTGACAAAATATGCACACTGGAAACTTACATGAAAGCATTCCCCATTATTTATTCCCTTACTTTACTCTTTTGAATTCTTTTGTATTTGTTGCTACCAATGCTGCTATGTCCTCTCCTAAATGATCTAGAGATAGCAGATTTGCACAGACTGAGTAAACTCCAGACCTTATCTTCCAGTAATTACACTGAGGCCTTTAAAGCAGACTTTTTCTTTATTTTTTGCTAATGTAATCACATTTCTGAAATAATCTTGCAATATATAAAAAGCATGAAATCAATTGAAAAAATCTTTGCTATACAACTGGAGTCAGGTAACATGGGATACAGCCTCAACACCTCAGGCAAGTTTTTCACTACATTTAATATTGTACATTTTCTGCACCTACCTATATTGCTTCAAGGCCTGCCTGAGTTTATGAAAAGTCTGGCAATAAAGTCAAAGGGAAGAAAATAAGGCCTCATGTCAAAGAAATCTGGAGTCCCTAGAGATCACAGACAATTTCTTTGCTGGGCTTTTAAAGAGGTGATTCTTATATATGAATATTAAATACTTCATCAAGCTTTACTGGTTTTTATTTGACTCTTAATAGACTTTCGAACACATTTTTGTCCACATTCCCCTTTACATTCGTTATATGACAATTCAGAAGCAGTGAAAAAAGCACAGAAAAAAAGAAGAAATAAAAAATTACTTTTCCAATACATATAATAAATGAAATTTCATAGTATGTTGAGATAATTTAGCACCATACCTGGCACACACTGAATCAAGTTGGCAATCATTGCACTGAAATGTGCTCTCATATCCTTAAGGATTTCAACTTCTTTATCATTTTCAGCCTCCAGAAGCATACGAGTCAGATCAACATACTCTAAGAACAAGGCTCCAAGGGCTAACGTATCTCTTTCTAAGGCTCCATTTGTACTAGCATAAAGGAAAGTTGTACGTTAGTACAGAGTGACAGTGTAGTTATACTACAGCTTTCTGAAGAAATGCATAAAAATCTCTCCATATCCGATAGAGTCAAAGAACATACTGACATAAACTCGCTGTTGCAAACACTGAAAATTATTTCACTTAAGAGATCTGTATTTATGATGAAGCGATAGTCCTACCTGTCGCTTATAACACCAGCATCAGCAAGTAGTTCAAAAATTCGCAGTAACTGCAGTCTTAGTAGATCTCGGCGTTCTCGACGTTTCTTGTTCTTGGAATTTAAAAAAACAACCATTTTTTACGTGCATAGGTGCATACATTAAGAAGTAGTAACTTCAGAAATGTCAGTACAGTAGTGAGATTTAAGAATTCCAGTTCAGGCATTTTCTTCACGAAGGAACTTGATTGCTTTTGGATATTTCATCATAACAGTGTGCTTATGCATCAACACAGAATTAAATACGATCAAATTTTTGTCTTTGTAATGATTCCTGATTAATTAATTAATTAATATTCAAGGTTCCTGTGCCAAAACCCATGCTATCTTCTGGTAGCAGAGATACTCATGTTAGCTTAACACTATCTACACTGGGTGCTGGAAGCATCGTAAAGTGCAGAACAGATATCCAGACCCCAGGAAAATATTTTAGTGATTAGCCATTCTTGAATTTGGCAATGCTGCAGCTACACGATCACCCATATTCAAGTTAGCTCCTAGCAGACACCACTCCGGTACGGTCTTGGGTGTGTTGACAGCAGTGGTTGTACCCTCCGTTAACATGCTCCCCCTATAGAACAGGACTGCACTGTTGTTAACTGGTTCACTGTATCTCGTTATTTTCTAGAAAGCTGTCCTTTCTCCATCTCGCCTTGAAAGATGTGAATGCAACGTGGCCTGTTCTTTGCTGAAGGCCTAAACTGACTTCTTTGTACCCTGCATCTCCACTAAGCAAAAAAGGTGAGAAGGTCAAAAACCTGCTATTGCACTCAAAGAAATTTGCTGTCAGAACAAGAAGAGCTCAGAGAAAGCTCAAATTTTCCTCTTCAGAATGTAACAATGGCAATACGGAGTCAGATCAAAGGTTTCTCTCACCTAGTACTCTGGCTCTGCCCACAGCCAGCAGCAGATGCTTGGGAAAAGGGAACATGCTTTCCCTGGTATTCTGACCCAGCACTGGCAGTTTGCAGCACCCTAGCCAAAGGTTTTATTCAAATCATTATGCCGTTTGATTTGTCCTATTCAGAGCGCGGTTTTCCTACCTTTACACCTTAAAGCTTCCAGGAAGGACACGTAGAGAACAAAGCAGTTTTATCGTAACACAGTACGTAACAGGCACAGCTGCCTCCTACAACGGCGTCAGAGGCGATCTGGCAAGCTCTGTGCCAGAGCCCACATGGCAGATCTTGTGTAACGTCCATTTTGGTCTACCCCTGCAGTTCTTGGCCGCGCTGGTAATTTTCTTCCTAGCCATAGCATATGTCAGTTCAAGGATGTTATTTCTGATGCGTTGGATACCCGCCTGCCGACACGGCGGCCTGCCATGTTTTCTACAGCTACACAACCCATACGGTCACTCCTGGGTTTACTGGTGGCACTGCTTGCAGGACGGTGGTCCAGTTCTTAATATCAGGAGCAATACAGGAATTAACACTGCAGTCTCTTGTTCTCATATTCCTCTACTGACATTTCCATGTGCTAAATTTGCTCTTAGAGGATACTGCAAACCTCTGCATTCTCGCGATTCCTTTCCTGAGGGTAGGCTGGATATGTATGTCTCCAGAAAAGGCCCTTCAAGTCTAAATTGTCTTCAGTGGTGCACGGGCAGAAATGCAGAGGCAAGTGGCTGCACTAATGTGTATTAATCCACTTCTGCCCAGTATCAAAACAAGTGACCTTCAAATCAATGACTTCATGGGGATGGAAGGCACACAAGTGAATTGAGGTGTGAAGCAACACAGCGTGGAAATGGCAGTGGATGTTTGCCAGACACAGAGTTATTAAGACTTGTCCACATAAAACTTAACATGAATGAAGTACCCGCCAAGTGAATTATTTTTTGTTTATTTCCATACTGGGCACAGCTGAGAGCCTCTGCCCACCTATTAATGATTTAACTTCTTCCCGACCACCATTTTCTGCATGGCTTCTGCACCAAAGACCATGACTTGGCAGACGGGGACAGCCCAGCAGGTCACCACGATGATACCTTATTGAAACCTCTGTGGAGGACAGAGTAGTGAACATACCGTTTGAAATTGCTTGAGGACCAGGTGAACAAGCCCGGGCAGAGGACAGTATTAACGCGACAACATTGCTTTCTGTACGCAGCCGTGCAGAGTTCTCAGTAGAGCTGCACGGACAAAATGGCTGTGTCTGTGCTGGTAAAGAGAGGCAGGGAGTGTTCATGGCCCTAAAGTCAAGTAGTACAGGCTGCCTCCTATTCACACTGTTCCAGAAGACCTCAAGAAGGCTGGCTATGTCCACGTTGCCTAGAGGGACTCATGCAAGGCTCTTCTGGCCCCAGGCATTATCACTGCTTTTTTTTCTTATGCCAGCTCTAAGCCGAGGGCTGTGCTGCAGTGGTTTTGCAACTTGGCCCGTAGGCTGTGCACGCAGGGAGGTAGGGGGCGAGGGGACACGGAGCAGAGCAAAAGCAGCTGGGGGGGTTTGGAGGACTGTGTCTGGTGGCTTGGTGCCTTCTGGGGCAATTCCTGGGAGGGAGCTACCTCCAGAGCCGTCTCGGATTTGCATCTCGGAGCCAGCTGGAATGGTCCAAAAGTGAGCCAGGGAAAGAAAATTGAGCAGAACGGCAACTCGGGTCCAGGACTTAGGCTCTGCCCATGGCTTTCCCATTTAGCCGCATTGACACGTCCTGTGACTAAAGTGCTTACTCAGACTACAGAGTCTTATCACCAGTGGTTTTCAAGAACAGTTTAGACAACATCTGTCAGGAATGACACAGGACTCATTCGTGTCAGGAATGACACAAGCCTAGTTCATCCTCCCTTGGACAGATCGGATGGTCTGTTGGGATCCCTTCTAGCACTACTCTGCATTATAACAAAAGAGAGTAGTATAATGCAGGTGAAAACACTGATGAATTTGTCAGTTAACCTGTTTTATTTAGAATGAAATAATGTAGTCGACTGAAGTTGAAATAGATGACCCTGCCCACCCTGCAAATAAAAAGCACATCTGAACACTGCTGTGAAATGTGCTTCTAGCCCAGCTGTGTTACAAGGTATTTCTCCTAGAAATTGAAAGTGGATTTCCAACATATCTGAGTTCCATATGAGGAGGTTCCATATTTGACTGGAAATTTTTCTATAATGTATGTTTTGTATCACTGATAGAATTTCAATTAGACTAGGGTTTAATGGAATTGTTTTAAGTTATGTTCTTACGCACAATTAATAAAATTCTTGTTGCACACAGAACTTAACTTGTTACTTAGTACAAAAGAATATCTTTGTATTTCAAAGAGACAGAATTACTACTTTTAAATTAATTTTGCAGTTTAAACAAACTAGTACATTTAATTTCTGCAACTAACCTCTGGTCTTCTTTCTAGGGCTTCTTTCATTAGTGGGTGAAGTTCTTCTACTAATTCCCTAAATTTAAAAAAACACTTTGTAAACAAAATTTAGTCTTCTCTGAAAAGCATCAATATTTTATTCAATATATAAAAACAAATGTCTGAAGTGCAAATAAAAATTTGAGTATATTTAAATGACAACAAAAATAATGCATTTGGATTAGAGGCAAATAATCAAGAATATAGTAAGTGGGGAAGTACCTGAAAACAAGGGAATTTGTTCTTCCAAATCCTAATACAAGTGATTCTGTTATTTCTATGCTTTCAAGTCTCATCAAAGGCACTAGCTGCTTTAGTAAGACTCCAACAGATGGAGTTCCAATAGCCTAAAATATATTAAGAAATTATTGAAATTTAATTGTCAGGATTATCATTATTGAGTAAATATAATTTTTTTTACAAAAAAACATTGTCCAAGAATAAATATGTATTTTAAAAACATGCTGAAATGATTTTACAATTATGTGTTTCAATGCACGAGTCTAACTGGATGTCCACTATATCACAATCATCTCAATAAGGCCTCACACAAATAAATACATCTGGGAAATCTGTTTGCTTTCATTCAGATTATTGTCATTTACTTAATTTGTTCTTTCATTAAAATATTCCAGTAATTGCATTTGTGGAGGTACTGCTCCTCTCAGGTTGCTACTACTTGAAACTGTATTTCATATAATATTCCTTCATGTCTGACAGTACAATGTTTATTCAGAAATCTGCCTTATTGCTTAATAATGTTCTAAGTTTACAAATTGGAGTGCTCTATAAGGAAAGAAAGGGGATGACAAACTAAAGTTCACTTCAACACATATGGCCGGAACTTCCATATTTTGAATATGCATGACCCAGAATGCAAAAAAAATATAGTATTTTGAAAATGCCATGGCTTTTGCCAAATATTTATTGACACATCATGTTGATACAGATTATACAGATGTTTTAACTGTTTGATTATGAGCCTTAAGCAGTTTGGATATATCAAAATATTCCACTAACTGAAATACTTTCATCAGGATATGATTTTGCATGTAGATGCAGTTTAAAACTCCCCTAAATAAATAATTTGTTTGAAAAAGGATGCATCACCTTATTATCGTAGTTCACTGTTCCATCAGGAGTGGTAGCCATGATCTCTGGTGTTGAAGCACGCAAGTGTCCTGGGCTCATAATACTGGGCTTTGCTACTCCAAAACAGAGAATAAGATAGTTTCTCCACAAAGTAACATAGTTGTCTCCACTGCTTGCAGTACTTGTTTTCTTTGCATTAACAGGAATACTAGAATTTAAAAATAAATCAAAATTATTAAAATCATTTCCCAGTCTTAATTACACAGTATCTCAAAATATTTTAAAAGGGAATAAAACATGCTACGTATCCACCAGTTACAATTCAACATGACATGATACATGGGAAAGATAAATGAAGGTAGAAAACTGGAGTCTTCTACCTTACAAACTGCCATTTTGAAACTCAAAACTGAGTGTCTAGGTAGTACCTTGCAGGACTTACGGACTGATACTGAAACATGAGACTCAAAAAAGCTTGTATTAAAATCACATAACCCATAAAAATGAAAGTTAAACGCAGATTGCCACTTACTTTGGATCCACAAGAGGCATTATCAGCTGTAGCCTCGTGAAAGCGTATGGCCAAGCATAACTGAGAGCTGTAGGACAATGTTTTGGTAAATTCTCCTGCCTCAGAAAACTGAAGAGGCAAAGAACCCATGGGTCTTTAACAGACTGTGCAAATATCCAGACATGGGAAGGACTTTTCACATCATAGTGGCTATTTACTAGGACGGCATTCCATTCCACCAGCCACTGCAAATCCACGCTGTGTGTTAATGGGATTGCTGTCTACAGAGAGAAAAGACAAAAAATCACAGTGACAGTCATTTATTCCCTGCCATGTTCCCCCTCAGTACTTGTCTTTATTTTCAAGCTCCATGGCCAACTTCTGTTGGATTTTTTAAAGCAACACTTTTATGCTTCCCATCACATTGCCCTTTCACTCAGAGGGAGCTTTTCACAAATGCTGATAAGAGCTACCTCATTATTTCCCCTCCGGTTCTTCCTTAAAGCTCCTATTTACTGCGATAGGCACAATAACTTGCCCTTAAACTCTACAATAACTGATGATTATGCTAACCAGTATAATCTCATTGTTACTCTATTCTCTCTCCTTGCTGCCTGCAGCCATCCATTGTCTCTTGTATGACGCTGCTGTCTTAATAGGTACAGACCGTCCTTGTGTTCATTGTCTGAACAGCCGGACAGAGCCTTAGCCCATGATTAAGACTCCTACATGCTATGACAATGTGATAAATACCATTGCTATTAATAAATATTCTTCAGAATTCATCAGGGCATTTGAATGTGTGTGTAGGGAATTAAGAGGCTGAAGCAGGCACTTAAGCAGTTTTAATCCACTTTAAATCCTGCTACCTTCAGTGGCAAGTAGGGTTCTCCTATCAACAAACTCTTTCTGTACTGTAATTTAAATTTTGTCTTAAGGAAACAACTTCACGAAATGAAAACTTAAAGACATGTATTTTGGCATCCTTATTATTCACTTATCAGACCTCAAATAGGATGTAACAGTTACAAAAGTAATTACTGAACTACCACTCCCTGCTGTACTTGTCAGAAACCAGGTACACAGGCAACACATACACAGAATTAAAGCACGAAATCCAAACCTTCACCTATAGAAACTGCAACACCAAACCCAGGTGCTGTTATTTCAGCTGAATTTCCTAATTCCTGGGTTACAGTCAGAATGCCTCTTGCTTGCTCAGTTTCTAATCCCTCAACTTTCCTGTTTTCAGCTGCACAGTGGCCCAACTTCATTCACCACCAGTTCCATCTCCCCTTCCTACCCCTGGGAAGGGCACTCATGGGGTAAGGATCGGTTGTTGCTTTAAACTTAATCAGGCTGAAAAGCGCCCAAAACTTAAGAGTTTCTGCTCTCTGGACAAGGGCACTAATCTCTAAGATAGTATGCAAAACTAGTTGCCCTATGTATCAGTTCTTCTGCTGATACTTCATTCAAAATAATTACTGCATCTCCGCTTCCTCTGGTGGCATGTTAGGCACATTAAACCCATGAGAGAGCGAAAGCAGGGATTGACCCCAGCTGTGAATTACTCTAGAGCTCAGGCTTAGGCGTGCAGGCAAGGCCACTTCTGAGCGTACAAGGGAGCTAAAGCTTATTCCCTTCTGGAACAGATGACAGCAGTGAGTGACTTCCAAGCACCCCAAGCATTAGGTGGTGCTGGAAATAAGACTTTCTCAATGGTTTTTTTGGATGCAGGTCACAGGACCAGGATCTAGGTAGCTTTATTATAAATTTTGTTATAATTTTTTTTTCTATTGGTAGCATCTTCTATATCCATAATGTGATTTTTTTCATGGAACAGATTGTCTGGGACATGGTGAAGCTTTGGAGCTCTTGGGTAGATGCCTGGAGCCTTAAAGCTGTATGATTTCTTTGATTTCTAGCAACTTTATTTTTAGTATTTCATGTCTGATATTTGTTATGTCCATGCACTATGTAAACACTAGCAGTAACAGTAAAGTAGTACTTACTGAATCTGAAACAGCCACATGAATAAAACTTTCAAGAATAGAAGAACTCAATTGATCCATGACATCAATCATAGGCCTGTCATCATCCTGCATAACACAGAGAACAAAAGTCAACTGCTCTACTGGCCAAATTATTTCCCTTCTTATTTTTCTGATATAGGAAATAGAACCACCTAAAAATTGTGACATGAATCTCAAATGGCTAAAAAAATTCATTGGTAATGATGGGTGTATTTTGTCTTTTTCATATTAAGCTCAGAACCAAGTCCAGGCTGTGGTTTGAAATGAAGTTAATTTGTGGCTGTAGCTCACTGCTTACCAAACAAAAGCACATATCAGAAAATCCCAAATGACTTTGGATAGCTGGTATCAAAACACTGAAAATTAGCTTACTGTTTATTAAAGCATTCCTTTGCCATGAACACACATATTTGTGTTCTTAGGCATTTAGATGGCTCACTGAGCTGTAACCGCCAACACACATGACTCTCCGTATTTCTATAACCATAAAAAAGACTTAGAGGTCTTTACTATACAAGGAAAATGTATGTGAATAATCTTAAATGTGTCCTATGCTGTGTTTTTTTCACAAAATGGTATGTTACAGGAATGAGTTTAATTTCCAGTACAAATTTATAATCCTGACAGTACAAAAATGATCCAAGCAGTAAAAAAAGGTTTTACAGTGTCTTTTACATTCACATCATGCCAAGAGACAATATTAAGTTGCTGTACGTGTTTCCCTTCAATTTCTTGTAGAGCGTACAGTTATTAATGTTACATTGTTGACTACACAGAAAGGTTCGCAGTGCTAAGGCAAATAGAAATGGTAAACTCGGATCAAATGCTTTTTTAAAAACTAAGTGCATACCTGCTACACCACAGCAATTATCTTAAAAGCAACCGTAATAGCAGTTTTGAGCTTTATCTTTAGACAATTTTAATTCAAAGTTCCAGAAAAGGAAAATCATACCTCTGCCTGGCCAAGGGCCAGGAATAAAGCACGGATCTCTCTGAGGATTAAAACAGCTAGTTTACGTGTAGCAACCTGGAAACTACACAGCAGAACCAGTGCAAATCCTTCGACTGCATGCAGTACATTAGAATAGGGGCTTCTTTCAGACTGTATCCTGTGGCTGGATCCATTTGGTATCAACTGTAGAAGAGTGCAAGGGGGGAAAAATGGAGTGACGGTGTTTGAAAACCAGGTCTCCAAGAAATATTCTATTTAGCTAGGACATATAAAGAAACAAAATGCAGAGGCCATGTAAATGGTGAAGTAGGAGACTGACAGCCTTCCCTCAAACAACCAAGTTTTGTTGCTTTATCTTGTTCCACAAAACCAGTACATGAGCAGGGTCCTTTGTCCAAAACCCTCTCTCTAATTTGCAATTCAACCTGCTTTGTTCCATCCTCCACTAAAAAAACGAATGGGCAGGTCAGACTGTGAAGACTTCACAATTTTTCTACTCCAGATAGTAGGGCCTCAGGTCCTTCTTTGATCCTGTAGCAGGCAACAGCTTAGGTAGGTGACCTCCAGAACCTGACCCCACCAGTAAAGTGTAACAGTATTTACTGAAAAGTATGTGAGGATTTCTCTTTTCTACCTTTTTTTGTAATACTGTTATTAATTACTGGTCCCCTGTGATATAAAGTAGACATCATGCTTGCCCAAAGGAAAACATTTCCAATGTGATTGAGTTAGGAGATATGAAGCCTGAAAATGATCTCTCGTAATGATAATATCTGTGGGACAGTGCAGATGGGAGAGGCAGAGGCAAAGCTGTTCAGTTCCCAGGAATGTTTGTAACACATGGAGATAGCAGGCTGTAGAAACAATCTGGTTCTTTGATGTTTCTGAATCAGCCAAATGAAACGGCTAGGGGAAGGGAAGATCCACTTCACTCTTCTCAGTGTTCCCACTAGCATTATCAGTTTCTGTCCTGCGAAAATGTCCTTCTGCCACAACGACATACACATACTTATTTGCTTTTGTCGATGTGCGTTTTTCAGTTTGACATGCATTCTCTTATGTTGCTCAACAACAGTAACATCTGCTGTATTACACAAGGACACAGCTGTCCTCAAAAGACACCTCAACTAATTACCTTAAAAAATCTTATGTAGTGAATTCTTCTCAGGTGAGTAAATACAAAATACATAAACCACAGCAATACCAAGGAACATAATTTCTGCCTTCAATGAGTATAAATGTTAGGACACCGATCTCTTGATTTCATACCTCTGCAGATCTGGTTTTTGCCTGTTCAGAAGCTTTTCCCGGAGTGTGTATTACAAGCTTCCATTGTGTAAGCAACTGTAGCAGCAACTTCAGTGAAGTATCAAGAAGGGTATGATGCATATCATTCACTTCACGTAGCAGAAAATTAGTAAAACCAAAGAGTACATCCTCCCGCCAGTCAACAAAGTCAACAAGTAGACCCTGAAGAGAATTCTGTGCTATGTGTCGAAGTTCATCATCCATATGGATAGACAGCCTGTAAGTAAAAGAAAATGTCAGGTAATAAAAATCTAAGGAGTGTTTATTGTGGTAAGGGACATATGTTTCTCGGTAACTTAACACTGATGGAAAACTCCCAATGACAATGTAAACTTCAATGATGCTATCATGATTTCGTTATTACTGACCACAGTTAACATCCTTAACCTGTTTTATACTGTAATTCTTGCTACAACAGCACCTGAACATATTAAGGCATCCAAAAGAATTCTTTGTTCCACTCCCAAAAGATAGTATCTTTTAAGTACATTATTTAGCAACTTTGCTGTCTCCCCGAACCAAATATACTTTTGATTTACTCACTTCTAAAATAACTTCTATTTAGTTATGATAACAAAAGGCTTACAGGTTAATACGTAATGTCATAATTTATGTATTTGCTTACTTTCAATATAAAAATAAAAGGATCACAACACCTCAGCTGCTTAATAGTTAAAATGAATCTTTAGTCAAGAAGCAAATCACAATTATTGAAAGCAAATCTTCAAAAGAAATAAAAGGAAGCATTTGAATTAAAAAACTGCTTTATGTTTTCAACAGCTTAGGATAGGGAAATGGGAAAAACAGCCTCAGGACTTTCCATACTTTTAAAATCCCACTAGGCACCCCCAAAGTCCTTCCCAAAGATGGTGCAATTTTAGACTCCATTTTCAGATTTTATTTCCTTCTGTATTTGCATCACGTTCAAGTTCTTTTCAACATAAAAATCCTTTATACTTTCTTTTGACACAAAAATTATCAAACAACTTCTCTGTTGGTAGCTTGGCAGAATAAAGTAAATTCAGATCAGTGTGTTCTGCAATTTTTGGTTCATTGCCTTTATGATGTATTTTGTTTTAATCACCCATGAGACTGTCATTTTCTGTAGTGTGAACTCATTAGAACTCATTTTCAAAGTATTTTATCTACATTTAATCTACAGTTGAAAATGAGGATGCATTATGAAGAAATGGACAGAAAGCTAGGAGAAAAAACCACAAAACAGCCAAATGGAGTGGAACCAAATTCCATTCAGTTGGAAGTGTATGATGAGATGTGGCTCATAACAAATGTGGTTCATTATAGCTACCTAATTGGGAGGCAGGGGACATTTCATTTAAGTCAAAGGAAAGTGACTGCCATGAAACTTCACCCTTGGTGAATATGGCTCCAAAAATAACTGTTATGCTTTAATAACCACGTGACTTTCTATATAAATTTGGAAACACAGTATTTTGTTGTGCTGAGAGGACCATTTTTGTCTCCTCTTTGGAATGTCAAAACCAGAAAAACACGCAAAACCCCTGAGACTACAATTAAGTCATCCATGAACCGATTTCCACGATGACAGAAAGCAATAACAGAAAAGAGGATACAAAAGACCTACGTCTCTAAGCCCAAGTTACTGCACAACTACATTACCAAATGAGATGAAATTCAAACTGAGCATAAGACTACATCTATGTATTACCACTATATGACAGGCAGCTTGTGGAAGCAAGTAAATGTTAGTTTGTTTGTTTGCACTTGAGTCAGTTAAATTTAAGACCTACTTGGGAATTTTTAATGAATGGTTTCAGTGGGCAGTGAAAGGGCAAAAGGTACAGTATATACTTGACATCTGCTTTATGGATTATAATTTGAATAAAGCTGTCCTGGAAGAAAGTCTAGCTGCTGACTTACAGACTCCTTCTGGAAACCGCCAAAAGACACATCTGTTGTGAGGATGAAAAATTCAAATCAAACTGAATAAAAGAACCCATTAACCCAAAGATGTTATTTTACCTTCAGTGAAAAGAAAATATTTAACATCTTTCCATCCCAACAACACAGCCCCACACAAATCCCTGGCAGAACAGCTGCTCAGGTTCTTCCCAAAACCAGGGAGGAACTGAAACCTCACCTCTTCAAAGTTTTTTATCCTTGTATTTTAGTCTCTGACCCAGAAAAGACACAATATTTTAATGCAGTGTTCTCTAGAACAGCAAAGACTTACCTCCTGGGACTACTTTTTCATAACTGGGAGAAGCAGTCAATCTGGACCTAAATAAACATGGGATAGTATAGAGAATGTAGAAGCAGCTCTGGTGCTGGGGTAGTCTGGAGACTTGCACTAAGATTAGGCCAGATATTAATTCCTTAAACTTTCTTATTACTTTCTCCTCTGAAGCTGTATTTTTGTAGACTGTTTTCAGTCCATGCTGTCCCAGATTAAAAAGACCTAATTCTTTCAACCCACCAATCTTATTTTCCCTTGTTCTCTGGTCAGTCTCTTGTTCAACTGCAATGTCCCGGCTTGAACGTTGTGCTCCATATCAGGCATCCGTGGTACTGATTAGACCAGAAGAATTTTTTCAGGAATCTTTCGGACTTATTTCTATTTATACATGTGAATAAAGTTTGCCTTTTCATAGGAACATCACTTTTTTGTGTGTCCGGTTTGTGATCCTGCTCTACAATACTGAGACCTTACCCAGTTATTTCAACACCACACTATACGTCTCCTGAACCATGAACTGTCTGTTAACTGCTTTCCAACCTATTACGCATCCACTTACTTTTACCTAAATTGTGTTTCCCTTGCTTACACTTGAGAATCTGACTTAAAACAGTATCCGTGTCTCAAGGATGCTGCAGCATGAGTACATGTAGGAGATGAAAACAGCTTCCCAAAGGTCCCCTTGCTGGCGAAAGGCTGAGCATGTAATTGCTTCCAAAGTTGCTCTAGAGATGCTCTCCCCAGCTCCTCTTGATGTGTCACTTCTTCTCACAGTCAGAGTCAGAAAACCCAGCAAACCTACTGCTTGCATTGTCCCAGGATGGAAATTACCCAAGAAATGCTTACAAACCGATCATGGCTAAAGAATCACAACTGACCATTTTTGCATGAAGTTTGATGATAGAATAAAGATAGACCAGTGTTTATATTGACAGTTGCGAGGCTTAAGGAGGGAAGCACTAATTTATGAAGAAATCCACATTGGTCTTAAGAGTAGTGACGGGTCTGTCCTGGACAATCCTCTGAGATTGAAGAGCTGTGACCAGAATGGATATGTGCTTTCTACCAGCTCAGTTAAGGCCATTACTAAGGATGGAAAGCTAGTTAAAATATCGGATTAAAGGAAAACATGTCCTTTTTCATTTCCCTTAAGCAGAACTGATGTAACTATTTAATATGGTATCTGTATAATTTGATAATGTAATGATTTAAAAGAACCCACAAGTGATTTACGGCAGAGGATGTAAACACAAGGAAATCAAGCTGGCCACGCACCACAGCACACCTACCGTTGGCTGCGGTTTGGGCTTGTTTGGCTGTCTGTACTCTTTACTACTAGCAGAACTGATTGTTTCCCTGTTTTAGCACATCACTGGGAGTTGGGTGTTCACAGAGCAGAAAAACCTGCTTTTGCATGTAACCCTCTGGCTCCCACATCTGCCTTTCCTCACAGATGTTTCAAAAGCAAGAAAGGAGTGGCAAAGATTGCTTTGTCACTGTTACCTGAGACCAATATGCTGCAAGGGCATTGTGGCTCGATCTGCTACCATAATCCACTTACATAAATAACACATGCTGGAATCTTTGACTTGGATACTAGAACTGAAATGTAATGGACTCTTCTCTACTGTTATCATAATTATTTGCAGTAAGTCACTGATTTGACATCCTGAAACCTAACTGTTTTAGCAGTCAAGTGCTGTAGACTACCTTGTTCAGTGAAGTGAAGTCCACCTAGATAAATTCAGTGGACCACAAGCAGGGAGGAAAGGATATTTAAACTTATCCTTTTCTTTATTTTATGTCTTATAATAATAATGATAAAATTAAAATAATTATTATCAATTAAGAAAGCTGTGGGAAGATACCACATCTAGCACATTCTGTTTTACCAAACAGACATGTGGGAATCATAAATCAAAACTGAACAGGTATCTCCATGTTTTTCCACTACACGGAAAAGATGTTCTCTCCTGTTAATCAGAATGCTGTGATGGTTAAAAAAAGGTAATAAATGGTGCATATCATGAAGAATGGCGAGTATCATGTAACCTACATATTGATGGAAAAGAATTCTGGATGATATGTGTACTCTCTTATAATATTAGGAGTCTGTAATATAAACACAATGACTGTAAAAAGATGCTAGGACTTCTATGTCTTATCCATTAATAGCAGATTACTTTTTACAAGCATATGGTTTTGTCTAAGAAACAGTGACATTGCGGCTCAGTTTTTCATTGTTCCCCTTGAGCAATCATTTAATGCTTAAACAGCTTACCTTGCCAGCAGGTCAATCAACTCAAGTTTTGACATTCCGTCAGGAAGCAATCGAGGAATAGCAGCAACGCATGTTCTGAACAGATCGATTTTTGGTTTTCTTTCACCACTGAAAAATTAAAACAGAATTTTGACTAAGCTTAACACGTAACTGTATTAAATGATCCACCTAGAGTTTTTCAGAAAAGGGCTGGACATAATGGAGTGCCAGAGGCCTACTAAGAACATCAGGACAGAAAGCTAGGCAGTATAAATGAAATAAGAAGGAAACATGAATAAATCTTTCTATTGAATGAATGGTTCTGATGTTGACATTTTTCATGCATTGTATCTATACAGTACTTGAAAAATCAATTATTACTGATTCATTTGTTTCTTTCTAAGAGGAACTGGCAGATATATCAAGATGGGAGTTACAGTGTAGGATTCCTCCATCGAGATCAGCATTTGTGTGATGCAAGCTTTGGATGAGGCAATGAGGAAAATATTGGGGTGTTCCCCATCACAATGCAGCTATATTACACCAGCTGTATAAAGCAAATAGCAGATAGGTAAGAAGCCCAAGCAACAAGACTGAAGATCCAGACCGCTCCCCGAAATAGGGCACAGATCAATGGAAATCATACACCACACATTATCACATTGAAAAAGAAGCATAATTTAGAGGTAGGTATGTCCAGAGAGTTTCTGTTGATCCCTGCCTGACACAACAGCACTTTAACAACCATTACCAGCTAAAATATGTTTTAGTAGCTCCAAGGCTGCTCTGACCTGTGGAATGGCTCAACTGCTCCCTGACAGCCTGGGAAAGTGGTTGAGCACAAAGTTTAGCATGAACCAAAGAGGTTGGGAGTCCTTAAGTCTTCTAAAAGTAGCTCAAGTTTCAGCTGCTGATTATTTTTACAACAGATGTAGTTGTTTTCTGACTTGTTTCCAGTATTTTTTTGTAAGAATGCAGATTAAAGAAGTCCTTCAGACATACCCCTTTTTTTTTTTTTTTTAATTTGCTCATTTTTAACTCGATGATTTATTATTTGATGATTGAGTATAGAGGAAATAACCAAAGCATAACAGCATTTCAAACTGTACAGTCTTTCTCACAGTATTATTAATTATTAGCCTGTAATATGCTTCGGAGGAATCAAAAAAGCAAGGTCCTATTTATCGACTTTCCTATAAACATGCAGAGAAAGACTGTTCCTGCTTTAATATGCTTCCAATCAAACTAGAAAAGAACCGGGGCAGGGGGGCGGGAGGGAAGAGAGACACCGAGAAGCATCGTAATCTACTTGAGAGCACACTTAAAGTCAGTGACAAGCAGAAAATGAACCTGATTTTCCTGCATGCCAGTCCAATGCCCTGCTTACTACATTACCCTGCCTCTGCGCCCAACAGGAGGACATTGCATATGGTTACCTTACTCCTGGGTTCAGTCACAGAGAAAGCCTGAATGCAATACCATCTCACAAGTCTAAAGTAAGATTTATAGATTAACACTGAGCATTCACTGAAATAATGGGTGCAGAAAAGGCATAAACTGACATTAGGCTTACTTAATTCAAAGATTAAAGACAGTTTTATATTCTCTTAACGCCCTATAAACTTATCAGCTTAGATATATACTACATTAATAAAATGATGATATGATTTTAATTTACTGACCTAAATTGTACAATGAGGGGAAACTACTTTCATAATGAATTTTCTCTGTCTCACTGTATCTGTATCCTAACAGACAGAACTTGAAAGAAGGTGTCAGCAACTGACTTGAAAAAGAGTAAAATACAACTTCTCATCTGAGAATTTGGTTATAAACAAATCCATTTGAACTATTACTGCTAATGCAAATACTAGTTGGATTAATAACTAGTGCAAAATATTATATTTTTACAGTTGTAAACACTAAAGTGCTATAGGTAATTTTATCTGCAGGCAAACCAGTAAGTCTTCCTTGCTGACTTGAAATGGAAAGTGAACTTTGCAGATTTTCCTTATTAGTTCCCAGCGAGGGTAAACAGTTTGTGGGTTTAAAATGAAGGCACGTAAAATAATAGTCTGAGAGGAAACTCTTCTGAAGGCAAATGAGTAATTACTTATAAATATAAAATCTGTGGGTGTTCTATGGCTTATCAGCTGCTCAGAAGACTAGCAGGAGAAGATCCAAATCTGAGGCTCAAGTTCCAAACTTATCTGAGCTACCAGGCACAGCATGCGAAGTGTCTGGCAAGGGGGGGCCTCACAGGGCTCCGTGCTCGTCGCTGCCCGACGCAGAATCCAACAGGACGAGCTCTGGATGAACACGCCAACAGCTGTCCTCACCTGGAAGCTTGGGTTTCCATCCCAGTGGTATCAGCTTTTAGTTAGGTATTGTCAGCCAACCTCTTTGAAGTACTTGCAAGAACAGGTTTGTATGTTAGAAAAAATGGATGCCCGACCCTAACTAGATGCTGGAAAGTAATTATAACCGGTATTGAAATTCATATCCCAGTGGAGGATGCGAAGTATGACCCTTAGTCAGGATTTTAGCAAGACTCTCCAGTGGCATTTACTACTTCAACAATAAATGCTTAAAGGATCAGTCATTAAATACAGAAGCATGTCTAAGACTACCAAAGAAAATTCCAGAATCTGTATACTTAAAATGTTATGACTTTTCATTGCCTAGCTACTTCCCTCTGATTCTTATTTTGTTATTAAAAATACCATTACGATATCCAGTTACATTAACTATATGTAAATATGACAAAAGCCATAACTTTAAAATATAGATAAATGTAGTGTTGTAACTATGTATTAAAGCCCATAAGAACTAAAATAAATACGTAACTCTAGTGAAGCATGAAGTTCTGTGAATAAAATAATAAGCAATTACATGAAACCAATATATTGGCTTTTCCAGTTATCATGCACAATGCAGTTTTTAAAAGGGCCATTTTAAATGCTTATACTAACAGCTAATGATGTTTTTCATGACTTCACATGATTTTAGATCGACTGATAATTAAGCATCCTGGATTTTTTTTTCCTTAGAAGAACAAGTAAAAATGTGTTCTGATGTGTTTTTTCTTTCAAGTGTATATATTAAGTTACAGGTCCTCTGGATATAAAGTACAACACAAACATATATTAACTTACACGTCTATATCTTCCAACCTTTAAAATCTTTATGTCTCTTGACAAAAGTTACTACCAAACCGTAAGACTTCCTGAAATCTAAAACTCTTTTAAGTCTGTTTTTTCACTGACTCTAAAAATAAATACCACCTTGGTGATGCTGAGAAACCATAGAAAGGACATTTATAGCTAAGGTCAAGTACGCTTCTTATATAAGTGCTCAAGGTTTTACTATGCAATTATCTTTTGGGAATAAAATGTGAGTTTCAAAACTCACTTCCCCTCTCTCAATAGCCTGGATACCCAAAATGGTTATAAACACTGGCTGTGAGTACTGAGCAGTATACTGGGTAGTACTATAAGAAAAATATGAAATACTATCAGATAGTAATATTAGCATTTAATATAAATAAAGTAAGGCAATGCTACAGACACAAAGAGCTTACAATCTCATCTACACAGTCCCAGCAACAAACTAGGGCAGAGGGATGACATTAAAACACAAAGATTATATCTGCTGTAAAAGGTGGTTGAATTTGGCCAGTCATTGCAGTCTACCTACCACTCATGGTATTTTTAGCAAGTTGTCTCTTTTTTTGACAGTATATGAAAAAAAAACCAATCTCGAAGAGACCAATGTTCTTTTCATTACACCTCAAACACTTTTCCAGGGGTTGTTACTCTTCTAGCATAACTACCATGTCCACCCCTCTAACAGGAACGATATGCAAGATCTCCGTACAGCTGGGGTCTCTACAGCCTGTGCTCTGCAAGTGTCAAATGATATCCCTGTGTCTCTAAAGTCTACTAGATATCCACCTCACTAGAAGTCTCTCCGGGAAACTTCCCTCATCAATAATTTTGGATGAGTGTAAAATACTGCTGTTCAACACTGCTTGAGGTGTACTGGTTTGATTCCGGTCCAGTGGGGTGCTGCTTAAATCCAGGACTGTTACCACAAAATGACTTGGGTTTGTAATTAAGATTTGATTTTGATTACAGGCATGAATAGTAATGGGAATTCTGAAATATTATTATTAATAGGGATTTACAGAATTTGTTGCATTAATTTTGAAGTTCAGTGATGCAAATATACACTGAAACAGTGACCTGAGCGAAGGTTTTCCACTTTAGGTTTTCAGCTTCTACCATCTAAACATTCATAGGATTCACACATGATTTTGGCTACGTCGAGAGCATCAGTTCAATTCCAAACACTGCAACATGTAAAGAAGTACAATCAACTTGTCATAAACGGTTTTGCAAAGTATATAACTAACTAAGCTAAATGATCCTGTTTCTTGCTGTTTCTCTGATGACCCATGATAGATAAAAGTAGAGAAAAAGTTCTGAAATTACGTCTCAATATTTTATGGAAATTACTGTTCTTTAGCACTCACGTAATCATGTCTTCAGGTTCTTTGTTAAGCATCTGTATGTTGGTTAGCATCATGCACCGACCCACTTCCTTGTCAAGGTGTCTGAGTATGTTGTCCACGGCTTTTCTTACTTGAGAATAATATAATGACATACCTGCAATAATATGCATTTTTGTATAATTTGGGATATTTATAGATACATATATTTTGAAAAAGAAAGCTGTTTACTCATGCTGTGCTGCATGAATTAAGAAGAATGTTTTCCTCATGAGATAGCATATTCCACTAGTAATGATATTCTGATTCCGCAACAGAATATGTAGCCCTCTCCAAAAAGAATGCTATTGTATGTACAAATAACCCAAGTGATAAATATGTCCATATATTTTTCCTGAAGGAAAATTAAAAGATACCTAGTCAAAATATGTCCCTACATAGTCAAATGAAGCTGCAGTTTGCTAAGTTCTACAACGTATTTTGTGACTTTTCATGACACAAGTAAAAGCTCTGATCCAGTACCAAGGTTTAAACACCACAGCAGAGAGAAAAAAGGAACCTGAATGAGCTCTCCTAAAACTTATTTGGTATGGAAATTAATGGCATGACATTTTATGTGCAAAACAATATTAGACATATGGCTTTACAGCAGCTGATGACATCAAATACTTCAAAAATAAAACTTGAATTAACTCTTTTTGTATATTCATCAAAGGCTAAAGTTTTAATTTTCTTAATGAATTTTTATATATTTACACTGAACAACATATTTTTAAGCCTCTATTCTCTAGTGAATTCTTTTCCTATTTGATAAAGACAATGTAAGCTTAGAATTTCAAAATGACATGAATTTTCAGATCTGGTATGTTCAAACGTTCAATGACAGAGTAGAAGGCAAAAGAAAATATAGGAATTACCTAACTTAATCTTACATGTTATACATGGAAACTAGAATGTTGTATCATAAAATGGTGAAGAAATAGGTAATAAAATATAAGAATTCAATAGTGCAAACTTTTATTATCAAATGCATGAGGAGTAACCAAAATGAACTGAATTAGTGACAACACTAAATACTATGTTGCACATTTCAACAGCAGTGGGACTTACATTGCTTATTTTCTTGATATTACTACAATGATCTATCAACAGTACAACACACGTCTTTGTCACTGGTGTAGAAATGTGTACACTTTGTTCCATTCATGTAACTTTGGGGACTCAATGAAGTGCTAAGGTGAGTAGCCAAATTTTCTCTTCTGCCAGCAAAACCAGGCACCTTCAGGGCATGATAAAGCAGCTCTTCTACAGCACAGGATTCTCTCTCTACATTGACTACGAAGGAAGCCGAAGGTAACAATGCTTTTAACTTAGGCACTTCAGCTTCATTTTACATTTAAAAGTTTCTGCCATTTTGAAATCTTCACTTGGTGTCAGATACTGCAATTAAAATGAAGATATCAAAGGAATCTCTGCTGGTTTTCAAAGCTGGTACATTTTCTGAGCACAGGCACTGTTTCTAAAAAGATGAATATTCATGAATAAACACCGCTATTCAGCGTGAAAGAAGCTAGTTCTTAACTACCTGTGGGCTTAACCCCCCCAGAATGCAGGGTTGCTACCACTTGTGGAGCACGACTAAGGACTTTTCCTGAAATAATTAAAAAAAGCAGCATTTGCCAAACTAAACTATACATTTCATTAGAATGCACAATAAAGTAAATGTTTACAATAAAGAAATCAATTGAATACTTAACAACAGTAAATTATTCTTCTGAGGTATTGAAGACTTCTTCACATTCATTCTCATCTAAGTTTCTATATTATCCATTCTCTTACTGACCTATCATTTTAGCTTCCTCCTCCGTAAGAGTTTTGCTCAAATACGTTTTCTTCACTCTGAGAGTGTTTCCAGAGGGAAGGACAGCTCCCGTCACTGGCATTGGAGGTTCACCATCTTTTTGCTGCAAGCTATCAGCAATTACCAAGAAAGCTCTCAGACCAATATTCATTCTCTGTAAAATTCAGAAGATGAATGAGTATCATAATCAAATAATCATATTCTACCCATATTCTTCACTACATTTACTAGTTTGATGTATTTTACGAAAAATGCCCATGAAATAATGAATTCATATCTGCACTGTGAGCAGTGCTCTCCCCTCTCAAAGCTTTATTTCTATTTTCATTAGTACATTATCTTTTTATCTTCAGGATAAAACACATGGATATGACCTGCTGTTTAGTAATGCACCTGAACTGGACCTTCAGTTAAACAGAAATGTCCCATGTGGTCCGTTACAAAAAAAGATCAATAACTGTCTCAAAAGGCCCCAGGGCTGGCCATACGGAGTGAAAAGTCTGGAATGGTGCTCAGCGCCAAAACTGCAATGTGAAAACAGGAGGAAAGTGAGTTTAAGTGACCTGAATGCCTTCTGGGAATTCACCAGCAGAAAACTTGCAAGCTTTGCATTGCAACAATTAATAAAAGACCAGAATGTTTTCATTTCCCAGGAATGTATTCCAAAAACTCAGAGACTGTCCTACTGACAGTCTCCCAGAGGTGCATTTACATAGATGATGGGTATGTTTTTAGAATGTTGAAGTCTGTACGCCAAAAAGTAGCCCTGTTATTTCACTGTTTTCGGATTTACATTGTTGTGAAAGAGTAAAATTTCAGATGTTGATTCATGAAGAAGCTAAGGACAATGTCCACTCCCTATGAGCTCGGCTTCATGCAATGCTAATACAGAATGTCCTTTGCAGGACCTTCCGCAGTCCATACTGCGGGTGACTGACCCGGAACGTGGTGGGGACTGCCTGCTCAAGAATTCTGATTCATTTTTCTTTACTCTGCTGAAGAAAGATGAAAGCTGTGCTCAAGGTAAAGCTTGCCTTTCACTTCTGCTGCTTTTGAGAGTAAAAAGTTTAATCTACTTTTCCAAATTTTTTTAAAATCAAATATAATTTTTGTAAGGTAACTCATTCTATTTTAACTTCTTAGTCAATAGCTATGACTATTTAATACTGCAAGATTAATACAGACATATTTTATGAGATGATCACAAATGCTTTTTATTTTTCATGTGTTCATTCTTAATTTTCGAATGAAAATGTTTTCAAAATTATAAGCAAATACATTCTTTTCAAGAGAATTTTTCATTATTTTACCACTTATTTTTATTTTTATTTTTTTAATGTTTTTCAAATTTCTGATTGTTTTCTCTAAGGAAAGCACTAGGAAGCTGACTCATGACACTGACACTACTGGAGCTTTACCAGTCAGAGCAGTAAAACTTTACTATTAAAGTTATTTCTTTTTTGTCAACTTCAGTTCTTCGTGGATCATGTACTCTTTTTCAGTACACTGTTTTGAAAAACACTGAAATTGTTACAAAAACTTATTTTTATATCAAAATAATTTAAGGCATTGCATATTACAACAGCAGAATGATAAGAAGAGATTGTGATCAATAGTTCTATTTTTCTTTTTCTGTTATACATTTGCACTACTTTACATTTGATATTCCTCACTGAGGAAATATGGGGTAGTATGGGGTAGGCATAAACAATGTGAAATTTCACAGACCAAAGTCCACAGATGTATTTTACCAATAAATCGAGTTCAAGATTTGGCCTGATAACTGGAAAAAGGTGAAAGCATTCTTAGAATGTAACCAGAAAGTAAATGTAGCACAATACAATATATACTAACTAAAAACAATGGAGATGCACATCATACCTCAGGGTTGAGACTGAAAGCTTTCGCTGGTTTTCCAACGCAAAGGAAGTCAAAGATAATTTCTTTCATTGCAAAATCTAAACGTTCCTAAAATAGTGAAAATATTGCAAATCATGAAGCTGCTCACTTCTGCTTCTTATTTTCTTTAAGGCAACAGAATGCTGAAAACCAGTCTAATCAGGATTTATTTAAATGTTCGGAAAAACATTTTCAGAAGTATGCAGAACATATTATCAGATCTAAGCTTTCAACACTGCTGTATGTTGACAAATTCAAAAATTTATAGCGTTTAAATAGAAAATGATCCATTTTGGTAATAAAGCTTTTAATTATTTCATTTAAACTGTGGTAATTATGGTAGTAACATAGTATTTTACATAAAAGGAGCTTGTTCACAGATGGCACAGTTCAGGGAAGATTTTAAGCATCTGTTTAATTCATTCCTATTCACAGGCTTTAAGCACGTGCTTAAGTGCTTTGCTCAATGGGAATGTTTTCTGAATTTAAGTAATAAAATAGATGAAACTTCCAGCACTGCAGGTTAGTTTGTTTTAGCAATTCCCATTTGTACTGATGAAAACTAAATGTGTCCGCTACATGCTGAACTTGGTTTTCCTCTGACTTACTGCTTTAAAATCAATGCGACTCATTGTCCTATATAGTAGAAATGATTCAGTATCAGGACAAAATATGGCTTATTATTTTGATCTTTATTGACAGTCAGAGCCTGTCAACAAATGCATTTTTTGACTTGCTGCAATTCCAAAAACTGACAAAAAATACATTTGAAGTGAAAACATTTTTATCCATTTTCAGTGGAATTAAATTAATCAAAACCTGTTGTTCAAAAGAAGTCTGCCCCAGCTCAATCTATAATTGTATCATTGCCTAGATGAAAAGATACTGACAATGGGGTTGCAAAAAATCCAGACAATAGAGGTTTACTTCTTTGTTAATTTGTTATTGGGAAAGCAAGTTATTCATTAATTGGAAAGACATATGCATGGTTCTCCCATACCTGTGCAATAAACTGTATTATCTTCACAAAGATGTTTAGAGGCATATCTCTTGGCACAACACCACGGGACCCTTTCGGGAAAAGTGTTGTGACAATAGTAATAAGCCGACTGTAAAAGAAGGAAGAAAAGCATTAGACATTTCTGGACCTTGCAGACCTTCACTTACCATGAAACGTAAGTTGGAAATCCTCCATTTAGAGAGACTAGAATGTATTTCCTTTGAAATGAAAATGTAATGGGGTATCTTGTTCTGATCTTTTGCTACAAATTCAATGTAATTATTTTATTTCATTACTAAATTACAAGTAACAATAAACGAGTCAATGACATGTCACTACAAAAATATTTCTAACTATAACCAGGGAAAGAGTGATTTCCAGTTCTTCCAAAAGCAGAAACACTTTATACAGTAATTTTAATAGGTGGGAGAATAAGTGATGGTGCCACAAAAGGGAATATTTTATTGTGTACAGATGAGTTTTTATTTCACAACAGGAATAGGTTCAATTCAAAGGAATTCAGGAGAACTAGAAAAGCTCTTCACTGGCAATATCTACTCTACAAGGCCTGATTATCATTACAAATACAGCATCTTACCTTTGGGTAGCCGTGTTGCTTTCACATTTAATTCTGATCATGTAAACCCACAGTAGTCTGTACAGAGATTCCAGTGCAACTCGAGCCATTTTTGGGTCCTTATTCTAGACAAATGTATAATGTAAGAATAAACTTCAGGCACAAATCAGAAAGGAAAGGAAGTTCGGCACTTCATGGATGTCAAGGTTCAGAGAAAATACGGCCTCACAGCTGCAGAGTACCCCATTCCTGTAGCTGTAGGACACTTATGCATCTGACCTACCTCTCGTGGTATTACTTAAGTTGTTGAAAAACCCAAGTTAGTTACATTAGATACATGTTACAATTTAAAATCTCTATTTGAAAACCACTTCAATTTGACTCTGAAAAGAAAATCTCATCTTCAGTTGATTCTGTCAATTCAAAAGCTGCTGCCCTATGGTGGAGACCTGGTATGAAGAACACAGAGGATAAATAAATGAAATTCAAAATTGAAAGGACAAAAATCTGTGGATGCTTAGGCTGGCCTAATTAACAAGGCATCTGGGATCAGCGGGACTGAAGTGGATTATCTGTCTGGATTGGTGTTATTTTCAGAAACTTTTGAACTAGTACAAGATTGTCTTTGGGTCTCTTTGGTCATATGTGGTTTTTTGTTTCTGTGGCAGCTTTAAGGGCTTTCTGAGGAGGGTGCAAGTATATGCACTCCAATCAGATAGTCTCCCATGCGTTGGGCCATCTGTTGGGTTAAACTTTGAAGGAGTCCAGTACACTTTGACCCGAGATAAGATTTGCCTGGCTCACAGTGCAAATCTCCAGGGCAAAGAGCTGAATTTTTGTCTGCAGATGAATGTTGAGTTACAGATCAAAGACCATGGTTCGATCAAAGAAACTGCAACCAATGCCATCGATAATTCTTGAATGTGTATTGGATTAGGTCCTCCACAATGGAAGGAAGACAACCCACCGATGATATGGGATATGGCTCCAACTTCCAGCATGGCATCTGTCACAAGCTTAGGAATAGAAACACTGTCCTTGGGTTGCAATTTCCATTTAACTCCTTGCCAACACATTTTATACAATAAGCCTTTATATGGAACAGAAAATGGAAAATCCTTTTTGTTTACTACAGCAGCATGCAATGGTTGTAGCACATGATTAGAATAAGTAGTAAAAGGAATGCCAAAGTTTACACAGCCTGTTAATCTTTGCAGCATTTTAACATCATAACATTGGTTACAATCAATTTGTTTAATAACCTGTTTACTTTCAATCCATTTTTCATCAGGTGTCGTCATGTCAGTCCCTGTAAATTTCAGTCCTAAGAATTTGATTTCTTCAACAGGTGATGGAGTATGTTTATCAAAATTTATTCTTACCCCAAAGCTTTCAAGAAAACAGCAGACACTGGCTAACTGAGTTAAGGTAATGAGAGCTTGTGTGGCAAAGGAGGAAGTCATCCCTATAAGCAAAAGTCCAAATATTCTAGTGACAAGATAGTCCAGCTGCAAGGGCAGCTGAGAAGAGACGGAGGAGAAAGGGGCTGAGACTGATATCATCAGAGTTTTCTGAAAATAGTAGACCAGTTTTCTGTCAGAAACAAAAAGCTGCATAGCAGAAGCAGGATTGAGAAGAAGATGATAAAAAGCCTGAGAAACATCCACAGAAATCATGGGCATGTCCATGGGCAAGGTCTGTGCAAGTGCACGGTGACTGGGTGCCCAGTATTTGGAAAGCACATAGTGTGTCTTCCTTTGGAAAACTGAGAGAAGTCCATCACCGATAGAGCCTCTTTAGTATTTTGAGGATTTTTGTCAATAAGAAAAACCCCGTCAGTAATCCTATTAGGACAAGGAGTATTTGGCCTAATATATATTTGACATCCTCCTCACTTTCCCAACAGGAGGTATTGGCATTGGATGTGGTTCCTTTACGACTGCTGGCAGCGCCCAACTTGCTGTCGGTGCCGAAGAATTTGTCAAAGTGAACGTGGGCCTTTTGCACATGGGAGCAGTTGGCGACAATTCTGATATGATCTGCTCTGTTTCTTGATTGGTAAGTGCTGCTGCCTTTTACCCGTTGTTGTTTTTCTAGAATTTTCTTTTTCAGTGCCTCTGCCTCTTCTTCTGTGATTAGCGGAGGAGCAACCGGACTGCCAGGAGTGAGGCCCATTTTCTTTAATTCCTCCATTTCTATTTTCCAATAATATGGCGTAAGGTCTGGCCCATTCAGGCCAAAGGGATATTGTGTTGGTACCCATGGATTCATTCTTGAGATAGGCATTGTTTGGCCCATTCTTTGTAAAGTAAGTTTTGCAACCTCGGCTCAAATTGTACTGGAGCTTTCTCCTTGTCCAATGTGGTTTGGAGACAAGGAACTGTTTCTCCCACTGAAAAACTTTGCCTCTAAATGAAACACAGTGCTTTGACTCTCTCCTATATAGAATTCCTGCCTTGAATATTTTTTTGTAATTAAAGTTTAGTTAACAATAAATGTTCCATTTTAAAACCAGGATACTCATTAACTTTAACACCGCTTTCAACAGGATTGTATGAAATACCCTTTGGCCAGAATTTGGCCAGGGTCAAATATTTCCATGTCCTGGCAGGAGTCTCCTTTATTAATTCAAGAAAAAAGTTTGTTTCTGTAAGATCAGAGATTTGCCAGTTTATATTAAAATCAGAAATATGATTAGAATATAAACCTTTTAGCTTTCCCAGTGTATGCTTGACTTTAATGGTTTGGGGAAGGAGATTGTGCTCTATTGGGTGTGGAGGCTCTTGGGCAACCTGATCCATTATGTGGTTCATAGGAGCCCACACAAGATCGTGGAGACCCATATACTGTCCTGGTGTGCACAACTCCCCTTCTAATGGACGGGTTTCTCCTCCTTTGTTGATCTAGCTCTTCTTCCAGCTGTGTGAGTTTGGTTTGGGCTTTGAGGTGCCACTCTGACTGATGAAGTGATTGCTTCAATGGTTGGGGCATCTCTTCCTCTGTACTGAGAAGGAGTGACCCACCACATTCTTAATTTAGCTACGTATTCAGCTACCTTACCTTCTCCCCAGATTAAAGACTGAATGTGCCACCACATTAATCTATGTGCCCCATGAATCAAAGCGTATGTCAATGAATTATAGGTGGCAAGGTGAATTACAATTTGATTTTCAATTGGTAAGGTAGGAGCAACTTTACTTATATTTTCTCTAACGGTTTAAAATAATTTGTCAGGATCTCCCTAATCTTCAGAAAAATCTATATTCCCAGGTGGCTCCTCAGAGATCTTACAGCTGTAGCTGTCTTTTCTAAAGCTTGTATAACCTCACAAAACCCCGTAAAATTAGTTGCAATAACAACATGTTTATTTTCTGAATCTCTTTGCAAATAAGGTTCTAACACATCTTCAGCAGAAGTAAATAATTCAGACATAGGTGGAAAGAAATCTTCAGACAGACTATGAACATTTTGAAGAGCTATTCTAATAGTAGGATCCATATGAAGAGAGTCAATACAAATTGTTTCATTAAGACAAAGTACAGCAAGAGAGCAACAACAATAAAGGATGTAATATATACCTTGTCGAGAAGCTTGGGAATTCAGCCTTTGGAGAACAGAGATTCCCTCCTCAGTTTGCCACTGAGCTGAGAAAATGGTTGCATGTTCTACCCGTGCCATTTGCAGAAGCCTCCTAACCACTGCTTCATCAAGCAGCAGCTCGGAGGCCCTTCATTTGAGCTAACCACGTCACTGTGCTTCTTAATTTGGCCTTTTCAGGTAGGCACAGGACCATCCTTTCATCTGGATGCACTTGAAGTGTGGGATGGGATGCGAGTTATTGCACAAGTAAAAGAAACAGGGAGGAGTTGTAACGATGACTAGCATGTGTATATTGAACAGTATGTGCTGGCCAGGAACCACAGCAGATCGCAGTGGACAGTTAGGTTTAAACTTCAAAGATCTAACAAATGGTAAAGGAGTAAGAATGGATATGTGAAGGAAACAACTTAAAATAGTTTAGTTTTTTTTAATGCAACTTAACAGGGTGAAACAGGCAATGGAATCGGTGTCCCGCAACTAGTTCCATTCTGATAAAGTAATAGCAAGTGCTCTGTTTGAGAATGCCTTTGGGAAAAAAAGCAACTTAATAGTGGGTCACTTTTGGTATGTCACTCCAGCTAATAACTTTCATCAACAATCTTGCCTGTTCACAGCTGTTTGACTCAGGCTTGGTTTGAGTTAGAGAAACGGTAGAAATTCAAACTAGGCACAAGAATACTTTTTTGTTACTGAAAAAGTCTGCACAGCCAAAGAATTTGTACTGTCAGGAATAAAATTATGTATGGAATCAGATAATAGCAATAATCCAGCACATTTAAATAAAACAGATTTGCAACAGGTCAATAGTGCATACTGAAGTTTTAATACAATATTAAATCCAGAAGATACTAACCTTGAGATTGGATAGGCAGTTGTTGAGGAAAATATGCCATCTGTTTAAAAAGAACTGCTTCTGACTGACACAAAGCAGGCACGTTACCAAAGGGTACAAAGCCTAAACAGGAAATGGATATCGATACCATATTATTTGCATGTCTACACACCATAAAAGTAACTTAATAGAGCTACTGTAAACATAGAGCTCTTACTCCTCCATTTTGTGCAATACATGTTAGCCAACATAAACACATTGTTAAGTAGTACGATGTAAAAGGAACCTTTCTCCAAAGCTGTTACAGATATGTTTTATGGATGAACTAAAAAGAACCAAATACCTGCTTATAGCAGTATAATAAATCCAAAGGTGGGTCACAATTTTACAGACTCAAAGTCAGTTGACTGAGAAATGATAGCATGGGAATAACTAAATTTTATTATAATAACAGCAGGACCCACAGAGATTGTTGGGACTTGTGAATGCTCAGATGCCTATTACTCCTCAAAATCTGCAGTCACAATATTTACTGAGAGACATGTCAAACACCCTAAAGAATTGTGTTAAAAAACAGGCAATGCCTCATATGCTGGTAGTTACATCTTGCAAAGTGAAAAATAAAAAGAAGCAAGATAGAACATAGAAGTTCAAATACTGGATCCTGGTCTCTTTGTCAACACCTACTTTGACACTCCACTTGTAAATGTTACACTAAAAAATATAAGCTAAAATGCACCTATTAATTTTGAAAATGACTTTGCTATTTCAGCAAGACTTTTCTGTTTCAGCTGTCATGTTAATATATCCAGTCAGGACTTCATAGTTATTAGTCAAAAATAAGGTAACTTTATCTTAAAGACCAATGATTCTCAAAATTAACCCTGAATTTCTAACTTCAGTCATAGCTCAAAGTATAAATACACCATAAACCCCAACTTCTGTTCCTGTAATATATAACATAAATTGTCTATAGCTAGGTTAGACCTAGTTTCTTGAGTAAATGGTAAATGTACATTAATTTTTATTTTTATAATCTTCATGTCCAAAATACATATGGAAGAGGATAACTGAAGTCTTCTCATGCAAGACTTTCTTACCATATTAACATTACAATAGCCAAGTACTTGACAGGATCACAGAGTTTAGTAACATCCCAAGAGTGTACAAACCATCCTAAGGAAGAGCCTTAGGAGGGAAGATACAAACCATCTCCTAGAGTTTCATAAGTCTCTCCATTCACTATCAAGAGAACTTCAGTGACTAGCTCGTGCAGGATACTTTTAGATAGAAAATGAGGCAACGCGAATGCCCCTATCCTGCCGGTACAGTGAGTGCACCGATTCACAAAACACTGATCTTGGGAAAGGAAGGTCCTCTTCAGACTCTAAAGAGTGTGCTTTCTTCCTGGAAGCCTGGAAATATGCACTGCAGTTATTTCTGCCAACTGTTTGCCTTTCCCCTCCTCCTCCTCCTCCCAATGTTTGTATTTCTAATCACACCCTCACAAGAATCTATTCTATTTTGTCACTTTTAACTATGTAGCCTCCAGTGTGGTATGTGTAGACAAGCAATCAAACGCAAAGCCCCAGCTGTGCAATCCTTTCTCAAGCACGTAGTATTGACTTTGGCAAGTACGGCCACCAGTTTGGGGAAGTTCTATGTCGTGTAAAAACTGTACAGCAAAGCTCTTACCCTGCTGCAGTTTCACCAGTGTTTTATTAACTCGGCAGAGTGGAATAGAGCCACGCAAACATAAGCAGAGTGAAACCAGAAATCCATCTCAAGACTCCCACTAATTCAAACAGGATCAGGACTGCACCCCTGGAGATGTTCTGACTCTCCCCTGGGACTGGTGTAACAGCGGCAGAGAGCTCAAGCACGATCCTGCAGTCCTCCCAGCAGATTCACTAACACTAGTGACCATTTGCCGAGAGCACTGGGAACAGGGAAGTCTTTTTGACTTTCCCATAGAACGAGGGAGGACAAATGACAACTTTCTTTACTGAGAAGGTCCAAGACTTCAAAACGGATTAGCTAACGCCGCGTTGCTGACGTACACTGACCCAGTTGGAGAGACAGACTGCTTAAGGCGGCCAGCATCAAACTGACTCAGATCCTCATTTAATTCAGATCAACTCATGCTTCCAAA
The DNA here is from genome assembly GCF_929443795.1 of Astur gentilis. NCBI lineage: Eukaryota > Metazoa > Chordata > Aves > Accipitriformes > Accipitridae > Astur > Astur gentilis. The sequence goes on from NC_064898.1 coordinate 3,803,818, forward strand.
AATACACTGCAGTGCCACTGTTCATCTCACAAGAAAAAAATGAAATAGGGAGCTGCACAGTAGCCAAGTTACGGATTTAAAAGGGCATGTGTTATACATTTTTTCATTCCTACAATGTATTATTTAAGCCCCGTGAAAGAGTTGTTCCCACATGCCTCATTTGTTCTCGCTTGACAAGAAGTGAACTCTATTCTTTCTCCTCTCCTCCTAATGTTTACACATAACAAGTATGAGAAAGTCTAACCATTTAATAATCACAGAACCAGAAGCAGAAAAGATCTGCTTGATTCAGACTGATTTACATCATATTCTGAATAAAATAAATACGGTTATTTTCTGCAAACACAATAACCTTCCCCGCAAATAGAAATGTATTGGTTATAAAGCCAAACACAGAAAAAAGTTTTGCAATTTCCCAAGAGTCTTGCTCAGAGATATTTCTGACAAAGAATTCTAGCCTCTGCTTCTTACAGTTACTAACCAATGAGTGTTTCTTTCGTGAGGAAAGTTCAAGTGTTGTATCATACAGGCTTTCAACGAAGTTCCTCAGACAGGGGACATTCACTTCATTTTTAACAGCCTGAAAGAAAATTTCCTGTTAATAAACCACCATTTCACAAGTTGTTTTATCCAATTTGAAGAAATTATGTAAATAACCTGAAAAATAAACTCACAGCAGCTACGGGGACAAGAATTTCAACAAACAGTCCTGCCAGTGCATGCTTGATATCTTTGTCTTTAACTTCAAGGAAATAATGTGCACATTCCTGTAACAAAACAAAACAAAACAAGAATCATAATTGTGTATCAGCTGGAATAAAGACCTCTAAATGTTTGCTGAATGCACCTCAAGTGTCAGTGACTTTGTATCTTGCAAATCCCACAAAAAACATTTGTCTATTAACTTCTAAATCTGCATTCTGCAGCAAGCACAAAGCAGGACTTAAGTCAAAATCAAGGATCTGTTAACTCTGACCATGATAATCCACAAAACCTCCACTGATTCCAGTTGCGCCCAGTGGTCTTTTGGGGATGGAAAGGGAGTTGGATTCAGGGACTGACCTCACGTCTTCCCTGTGTATACCTTCAGGAGCAGGAGTAATAGCCCACATGGACTGCTTTGCACAGTGCTCTGAGAGGCCAGAAAAGGAACGTATTTCTCTGGTAACATACTCAAGGTAAGCAACAATCTTACCGTAAATATTTGGGGATAAATTTCACTGCTAGGATCCACCGCAGATTAAGGGTCAATATAGAACTGTGCTATGTGAGGGATGAGACCCGTGGTGCAAACCACCACAATTTCCAGCCTGGAATTGGGGATTAAGAGAGAAAGTAGAAATGTACTTTTGTCCTAAACATGCGGTGAACTACTATCCACACAGCTGTGCTGCTTAGGAAGTGAGAGAGAGGAGATAAGCATCCCCTCATGCTTCTGTACAACTTCTCTGAGGATGACAACTCGTGTTGCTCCAGTTACTTCTTCCTCTCTGGGCCCGAGGCCCAAACAACCACTCACTTTACAAGGAAGGTCCCCACCGACCTTTTTTTCCTGCACACGCGCGCAGAGCGGTTCAGACTTTAGACCGTGCCTGAGTCTTCCTGGCTGCAATCGGGATTCTACACCACACGGCTTCAGTCACTCCTGCCATTTCTGCTACACAGCTGAAGGCCCCTATGCAAAGGCAGCAGCCTTCCTGAGCTGCTTCTGCACTCCATGGTGGCAGGGAGGCTCTTCTGGAGCTGGCTCCTGAGATTAGCTTACCTTTTGAAAGTGTGGCTCTCTACTAGAGCAGAGCTGGTGACAAGAGCTTGTAGCTGAAGCACTGCATGTAGATGCTCAAACTAACAGAGAAATCGCCCAAAGAATCAAACTGTATTTCACCAAACTGAGGAAAACTGGCTTTCCTACATACACATTGCACCTTATGATGCATTGTAGTATATATAAGAATTATTTTTGTGCTGAGATACTATAGTCAGGGAAGACAGATATCATCTGCATCCAAATTTTGAGTTCTACTATACAGGAGCTTTACCACTGATTTCAATAGCAGTGAACACTGGATCCCAGCAGCGCTGTGCCACAAAGTCATTGACTCATATTAGTCGTGTGCACTGAACACACACTACTTTTGATATCTTGCCAGCTCTGGATAACTTACATTAAGTCAACACATACTAAGATGTGTTCATATAATGAAGTGTAAGGTAAGAAGAAAAATAAGCTGCTTCTGTGTTGTTGAATATGTTTTAAATATGTTGTTAAATGTGGTTTAAAACACATTGAAAAACTGAAATAGAATGTGCTTCCTGTTCAGGACTTAAGAGAAATGGCTCTGTGTGTCTATACGCCTGTGTATTTGTATTCCAATGTCAAATCTTTACTTGTGGGCATCTAACATTGATTTTTTACTCCGCTGACACCATCAATAAGCTGATCTTTACACGGAGGTTTATATAAAACATGTATTTTACTGGATGAGTGGCTACAAACCATGTAGCTGTGAGAGTGAGCCCAAGAAAAAACAGGGGAGTAAAAAGGTTAAGCTAAATAAACCTGCTGATGGGAACAGACCCATTGTACATTACCAACAAGAATGTGGACTTTTAAAATGTTTAAACATAAAATATTTTCTTTCCTTTTACAAAATGATGTAATCTATTAATTTAAAGCATTCATAAGAGTCAAACTATGCTGTGTACTAGTGGCTCTCAAACCAGGTGAGTACAGAATGTACTCTACAGGAAGAGGAGTGAAGGTGTGGTGGAAGGAGACAACATATCCAAGGGACATTCCATCCAGCTTTTGCCTCAATTCTTTGTCTCTTCCTCTATGTTCTTCTCCATCAGAAGTTCCTCTCCTTTCTGGCCGCTATGTCAATGGTGGCAGATTCACTTTGGAGGCAGTGAGCAGCTACGGAGACATAGCTAGGCAGGGACATGGGGCAGGGTGGAAGGTCTGGGGTCTACAGAACAGAAACTCCTTTTGTTGGAGGGCGAGATGTACGGACTAGGGGTATACAGCTGATGAAAAGTTGGTATGGAATGATACACTCCAGAGATTGGAGACTGGAGCGCTGAGGTTCAGAACAAGCAGAAAGTAGCTGCACATACATTTATGTGAGAATGACACATGGAAAATCTCCTGGAGTATTACAGGAAAGATGAAGGGGAGCCCATTCTAAAAGGTCTGGGAACCATAGTTATATACTTAAGAATTTTACCTGCATAAACTGAAGAGAAGCTTCAAAGTCCTCCACAGGATACATCTTAATGCGAAAGAATTTCATTCCCATTATAAGACTGATAATGCTTTGAACTATATATGGGCTTTGTTCTTTATGCCGTAACTCTTTTAACTCTGCCATAAATTTCTTCTTTACAGCAGGAAACCTGTGAATTCACATTGGTTAGTTACAAAAAAGTACACATTAATATTTGAAATGTATTGTAAGCTATATAAATGGGGAAAAACCTAAAGAAGATTCAACTTTGCTTGTAAAACATCATTTCAGTCAGTATGTGAATAGATTTCTTTTTGGTCAGTTTTCAGAAAAGAAAATAAAGTGTACAGCCTGACCTTAGTCCCTTTAGATAACCACCTTTCAAATTATTTTCTTATCACGCCCCTCTTTTGCATGAGAGCTAAGAATATCATTAGAATAACCCCCTCACATATTTTTCAAAAATGCAAGATGAAAGATAGTTTTCTTGCAAGTACATGCAATATTTTCAAAAGAAAATGCTGAAATGATAACTATGAAAATACTCAGATAGGCTGTTCCTCCCTTCAGGTTTTTTCTAAGAGCCATTACAGTAACACTTAAGCATTAACTACGACAACTTGGGATGGATGGGTCTGTGACCATTTTTTATCTCCCCCACAAATCTATTGGAGGTGTCTTTTGAGACACACTGTCCATAAACATAACATACAGAAAGATCATCCAACAGGACCTCCTGTTCTTTCTGAGACAAAATGAAAAGAATGTCATTTTCATGGGCAGGTGTAGCACGTAACAACCTTTTGTTATCGCCTATGATGGACAGCACAGGAGAGTTTAAAGAAACAGGCTGGCAAGAAGAAGCCCTTTAGTGGTAGTAACATCTTAGCAAGGCACTTCAGAACTGGAGAAGAAAAGCACTATTTATGGAGAACAGGTATGTTCTACCTTTGACAGTCAACTTGAAGCTTTGGATCCAGATGTCACTTCCCCTTTTGCCTTTGACCCAGCCAATTTAGAAACCCAGGTAAGGCCTTAGCTGAAGTCTGTGAAAATGGTATGATTTCCAGGAACTCAAACTGTTTTGGCTACATCAAGCTAAGTTGATTGGTTTTGTAGAGCAGAGTCACTCTCAGCAACACCAAGAAGTCAGGAGACAGAGAACACTGTGTCAGGGCAGTAAATTTCACCGTCTCCTTAGTTTGTGGTGTAAGCGTATGAAATGTTACATTGGGTACATGAGTTTCTGAATCTGTCTGCTTCCAGATTCAAAATTCAAGACCAGATCCACAAAGTGGTTTATGTCATCCGCTCTAAGAAGTGCAGGATGAAGGACTCGGAAGCAGCTGCATTAAGTTCTGAACTGAAATAACTGCAGAGGGACTTAAAAATGTTGCTACGTTGGAGGATAGCCATTTTTAGGTTTGCCCAGCTAGAGAAAAAACAGCATACAGAAAAAAAATTAACTAAAATAGTTCTCTTCAGCCCTTTGGGCTTTCCATAGACGTCATTGCTGAGATAAGAAAAATAATGCTGCTGTAGTCGAGTTGAATTTACTCAGTATCACCAGACTAGATGCAGACCTAGAGTTGTATGCTCTAGAACATCTGGATGAATAGAGGGCCAACGAGCTGAAATGATTTATTCCTACACTATTTTTTAAAAAAGTGAAAAAATCAGAATATGCACACGCTAAGCGAGTAAAACTTCTCAGATTTATGGGGGAAATATGATATTCAATTTTGCTTACTTTGCTTGAGCTAGAACACCTATTACTTCTGCATACAAATCTGCAACAATGTGCATATTTCCAGTGTTAGGACCAAGGTACCTAGGAAGAGACAAGAAAGAATTCTTGGCTGAGAAAGCATACTGCTTAAACCACTACTATTAAAAAATAATTTATTTTTTTCCACAGAATTTTTGTAGGAAAAAGAGCCTTACCCTTCTTTGTACTTAAAGTGCTTGAAAGCCAAGTTAATAACATCATGTACCAAACTGTCTATTACAGGATGAAGCGGAATCTGAAAACACAAAATAAAACATGACGAGTACACATATATTACACTTCAAGCTGCATACCGTAATGCTAGTATTACTTATGAGTATCTTCCATACAGAAGTATGGTATCAGCTGAAATAGCATCTAGCTAACAAAACAGCTGAAATGAGCCAGCCATTTAAAGTTTATTTTGTGTTGAAGGGTAATACTTTAGCTCCAAAGACTTGGCAAAGTGAAGTCTGTATGAACACATAATACTATGTATCCTACACGTGCAAGAAAGACAGCAATGAACAAGCATGCAGGATGTATCTCATGTTTTTATTCGACTCTTAAAGATGGAAACAGAAAAAGAATCCTAAAATTCATTTGTATTGGTAATTTCCATCAGTTATTAGTTAATGGGTAATTTAAGAACTCCATACCTGTTTCAAAACTTCTATTAATACTAAAGAAAAAATAAAATCAATAGCCAGATCTCTTCTCTCCATTAAATAGTCCCTCTGCTGTTCATCACTGCAAAATCAAACCAGGAAACATAATATTTAGGAGATATGTTGTAATTCATATTATATGCCTTCTTCAAATACAGAAATACAGATAACAGGAGATTGTGTTCTACTTTTTCAACTGCAGTCCAGCATTTCAGAAAGTAATGCACTGGTATGCTTTTAAAATCTGAGGTAAATAGACTAAATCTAACTTGTTACTTTCACCTTCTTTCAAATGTTTACATGTCACTCTCCATTTCCTCGCTCTTTTTTTCCAGTTTAAGATCAACACAAAGCTTTTTCAAGAAAAACAAACACAACAAAACCAAGGAAACTTTTGGATTCTATATTCTAACAAATGGATTTAATTTCAGTTTCCTTGCTGAAGGCACCATTTAGACAGTTCTCAATTACACTTTGGAGGCAAACTTAATAAATTATTTTGTGCTATTAAATTAATATTTAGACTTGTGACGGATTTTGAAAAAATGCCTTAAAAGTACCAATGGAGAATTCATAACCAAACTACATTCCCTTTTAAAAACTGTTCCAGTGTTATTTTTTAACTTTGGCATCACTTATCAAACTTTTGAATGCATTCCTTGTGCAGAACAACATAGAGGAATAAATGTCTGAAGTGAGTAGCTTGCAATATAAATACAAAACATATCCATTTGAATCACCTGATCACAGTTTCAAAGTGAAAAGATAACGTGAAATATAAAATACTTTTTGTAAAACTAAGTGTTAAAGGAACAGTTCTGCAGTCCGTTTGAAGCAATTACCACTGATTTTGGTGAGATTTTTGCATAAATTCAGCACAATTCTTACACACATTAAGAGCTTTAGTGATTTCAGTTGTACTTATGTGCTTATATTAAAACATGCATTTAAGAGTTCTGCTTGATCAGTGATGAAATCATTTATTTGCATTTTGGTTTTCTTGGTTTCGCATTAACTGGAGAAAGGACTAGTTATACGTTCTTTCCGTAACATTATAAATTGACAGAGTGGCCTTGGTTCACTGCTAAGCTGACTTCCAACTAGATTTTGGGTGGAGTTCCTGAAGACACCTCTTTATGAGCAGGTGGTCCTGTAACAAGTCGAGAGAAAGAGGCACTTCAAGGCAAGGATTCATCTCATCCAAAAGCAGACATCTAACTGATGAATCATGCCTTCATATTGCCTACTTCTACTGACATAAAGAGCCTGGAAGATTCTGATTTGGGTTCATGTCTACGTTGAAATCTAAAACTAGATCCTACCCCGCCATTCCAGCAACTATTTCCTTCAGTAGTCACTGAATTATAATGTAATCCTAATGTGAAGAATTGCCTATGCATTTCCAAACACCAGGCCTGCCAGTGTTGATTCTCCTGCTGCTTCATTAAAGTGTGTAAATGTAGTACCAAAGTATTCAGAAAAACGGTAAGTTTGAAGAATACACCTCTATCAAACTGTCAGACCTCAATATAAACCAAGACCAATCTGTTGCCTTACCACTGAAGAACTACTGATATCATAAGAGATCAATATAATTCTTTTGGGGTCTTTATTCTTGTTTGCTCGTTTCTTTTAAGAGCTAAGTGAATGTTATCACTAAAGCTCTTTGACTGATTCACAGGTTTTTGGACTGAGAATAGGTGTATGTGCAATTACTATGACTAAGCAGAACGCTGTATAAAAAATATCCTTCCAAGTGTCACAGAGTTATTGCCTGCTCGCATGAGTAAAGAAGACAGACACGGTTTATACAAACCACTATTTAAATGACATTACAGCATCCAAAACAGCACTAAGGAACAGTGTTTGAACAATCAGGAGCATCATTTTAAAGACACAATTATTCCATCCATCTAGAAGCTGAGAGAAGAGATCCAGGAACAAGCAGAAAAAGAGGAGAACAACTTCCAAGCAACTGTAACCTCATAAAAGCTGACAGGTGAAATACAACACATTTTACCTTAGAATCTGTCAAAAATGTACGTATGCATATTCAAAATCATACCTTTTGGATTTAGTGCTTGTTCTTGGTCTGTACTCATGAGATTCATCTTCTATGCCATTCTGTCTTTTATACCAGTCAAACAAAGTGCGCAGGATAGAGGGTAGGCAATATTCTGAAAGTGAGCTCATTGAGCTTATTACCTATGGGGAAAATACAACAAATCAATGAATCAACTGGTGTTCCAAGTTTCCCCTCCTCCTTAAAAAAAAAAGTACTAATTCAGTGGTTAGACATGTTCTTTCTTGTTTTCATCTCATTTTTGAGACCCATGGTACAAGCAGTGACTTAATATTCTGCATTTCCCGTTGAAACATAAGCAGAAATACAATAATGGGCTGTATGGCAATAGTGCCTTTCCATTGATGACACTAAAATGCATTAAAATTGTGTATCGCATCTTACAACTATCTAGTGCCAGAAAACTATCTAGTTCTTCAAGGGTTTTTTTTGGTGTTTTTTTAAAAAAATTATTTTATTTGTTACACAATGTTGGTTTGAGTTTGAGCAGATTAAAAGGCAAGAAAAAATGATGAATCAGAGGTACTGTCTTCATGGGTTGCATCTGACTGCTGGAAGCTCCTCCTGAAACTCAGAATACGTTGAGAAACCCCATAAGCTCTGCAATAATCTTAACCAACTGAATGTGCAGATGCATCCATCTTGCTATTAGGCTGATACACCTGATAATTTAGACTTCTCTTTTATATGTAGGAAAATATTCACAGTTTCCTGTGTCTTTGTGAGACATAAAATAAGTGAAACATAGTTTAGAATCATTCCTTAAAAGTTCCTCATTAAACAGCTCTAGCAGCATACTGGAAAAGAGGTTTACTGCTCTATCAGTATTAACTGTGTCACCAATTACAGACAAGTTACTGAATATGTTACTGCTGAACTATGACTTAAACTTGCTATTACAGGAAGCCATACAGCTGCAAAACATGAGAAGATCAAAAGCTAGGGTGAAAAAACTCATTATTATACAAGAGGATTATATGTGTATTGCAACTGAATGGTCACAGCTACAGCATTTGTGTACATTCTAAGAAAATAGAAAACAACTATTTTAAACAGGAATAAACTACTGATCTGGAGATTTGTGATCACCTCAAGATCATGCAGGGCTTCATCCTGCGAAGCCCTCAGTAGCAGGAGTGAAGTGCTGAAGTACGTACTTCATGTGAAGTACGCTGCTTATGTCATTAACTCTGTCAGGTTTATCCACCTGCTTAAATTTAAACCAGCACATTTCAGTGCTTGTGGAACAGCAACGCTTTAATGTCTCGTATAAGATCAAGCTGTGACTAAGACAAGAGCAAAACTGGGAGACCGAGCACCTTACATACAATTCCTAAAGCCTTAATGAGAACTTTAGTGGATGACAGTTAGTTTAGATCAATAACTCTGATCAATTTTGCAGTTTTTCAGCCTCAGAATTTCACTAATTCACAGTGATGATGCGGTCTAAAGTTAATGAGACACTTTGAGGATCAAGTATTACTGTGCGGATATTATGGCCTAAAATGAAACATGGAGCATTAGAAAGCTATAACAACTACCCTTGTAAAAATAAAAGTTTCTATAAAAGTACTGTTTTAGGAAAGCTTTCAATCTAGTGTTTCCAATTTATTTTATTGCCTGCAATATGAAACAACTTGCTGTGGAAGATGGCATGAAGGCACTGCTTGCAGCAGTGACAGGAGGCCTTTAATGAAGAATTACTACAGCGGCCCAGCGTCAATTACACCAAAGCCTTCAAGCGTAATATTTCAGATAAATACTTAAAAGACATGAATCACCTAGCGTCACTGCAAACTATTCACCACAAACTCAGAACGCTTGGGCATCTCAATCGCATCTCTATTGTCTTCCAAAAGTTTTTCTGAAGCTGGCGTAACACCAGTTGTTATGAGATGCAGCGAAAAAGGGTTTGCTGGGGAAGACTAGAATAGAATCACAGAATAGTTTGGGTTGGAAGGGACCTTTAAAGGTCACCTAGTCCAACCCCCCTGCAATGAGCAGGGACATCTTCAACTAGATCAGGTTGCTCAGAGCCCCGTCCAGCCTGGCCTTGAACGTTTCCAGGGATGGGGCATCTGCCACCCCTCTGGGCAACCTGCGCCAGTGTTTCACCACCCTCATCCTAAAAAATTCTTCCTTATGTCTTGCCTGAATCTACCCTCTTTTAGTTTAAAACCATCACCCCTTGTCATATCGCTACAGGCCCTACTAAAAAGTCTGTCCACAGATAGACCTAAATATCTCTTAAATGATCACAGTGTTTAACTGTAAATGAAAAGTTGTTTCAATTAGGTCTTCCTGCACGTTCGGTGACAAATTTATCAATGCTGTTCTCTAAACCCCAACTACGCAATTTCACTCACTGCAAAAAGTCAAAGTGATTCCTGTTCAATCTCCTCAAGCCGTACTTTCTCCGCTGAATTTACAGTGTGTGTCTTTAGCAGGGATAAAAGGTCAATATAGCTTTTTTTTAAATCTTTCTGTCATTGCACTTTTAAGACAGGAAGGAAGGGTGGACTGGGCAAAGACCTGGCTCTCAGGGAACAGGAAGGGAGGGAAGTCTAGCCAACGCGTTGGTTACTCAACCCTTTTATTTACTGGAAGTAAGTCCAGGAGTGAGATGAATTCTAGCTCTGTGCTGCTCCTGAAAGGGAGTGCACAGATGTACAAATACATCCTTGTTGGACAAATGATCATGTTCTTCCATCATAAATGAACTACCTACTGTATAGCTTAAGGATAAGAAAGCTGCACAAGTAGAGAGCTGTTTAAAACTTGTGTTCACAGAGCATTAAATACACTTTATGTAAATGCTTAATATTTATTTTGGACTAATATGTAAGAGTAAATTTAATGAAATTCTGCCCAGATAGTTTGCTACAATTTTTACACTTTCATAAAAGTCTTGCTATATTGTCAAAATACAAATATAAGAAATGTTTCCTCTAACAGCTGATAGATACCGATTACTTGTTTTATTTCACACATGGATTTCTATGTGCTTTAACAGCAAATAAATTCAAAACCGCATTCGGTTTCCAACAGTATCATTCATTTCTTGGCTCTGCATTTTTTTCATATACCATATATGTCAGTATGTATGTTAAAAATGCATTTGACTGCCATTTTAATAATGCAGAATCGCAGTACTTCATTTTTGCATAGTGTTGGGGTTTTTTTTGTAAATCTATTATTTGAATAGTGTCTGCATATTCTGCCTTCAAATTGTTGTGTAGATTCTAAGTAATGGACATTAGGAGTGAGATTTTACACCTTTTATGAATGCTACTGAAAGCAGAATTTGACATTGTCTTAGCTATATTTAGGATACCCATAGCCATGCAATAATGTCTTCTCTTCATTCAATGTTTTCTCCCCACTTCATGCATGTCTATAACAAAGCCCCATAACTACAAACAATACAGACTGAAGGAAAATAACACCTGCAATGAAATCCTTGCTCCCTGAAATCAACAGCAAAACTCTCATGGACCACAGTAAGACTGGGATTTCATACGCAACATATGAAATTAAGGAGATAAAGTTAACAATTCCTATTCCAAATACTCTAGACTGGGGCAGGAGGAAGGTAGAGAGATGAACTGCCCTAACCTCTAATCGAAGCAGCTACATGCCCTAATTCTGTTGGACCCTTTGAGACAAAACATTTTTTTTCTGCTAATGATAGATTTCTAGACAAGTCAACTCTAAGTGAAAAATCTGTAAAATTAAACATTAGGAGCAAGTAGTGCAGTTGTGTTTGTGTAGATCTTTCATTCACATCTTTGTTCTAAGCATTTTTTTGGACAGTGCTATGAAGTTAAGTCTCCCTGGGAACAGTTAAAACTGGTAATTATTAAGTTGGACTTACTAGTTTTCATCTATGGCCTTGGTTTTGTGAGTAAAAAAACCAGGATTTTTTTATACCATAATTTTGTAGTTGGGTAATTTCACCTAGCTTGCTTATACATTAGCAATGTTTATAGCTATTTTACTGCCAGGATGACAGTTTACATGAAAACCCATTTATTTCTATGTGCAGCAAATTCAGTCCTGAACATGTTACCTTTAATTTTTCCTTCAGATTTACTTCTTCACACACTGCTTGAACTGAAACCTCTGATCAGGAGCCAAGGGTTGTTCTATAATCCCATCACCACCATTTCTTACACTTCCTCTACCATGTGCCCTTCTGCTGGTGAAGAAGGACAATGTGTAAAATCCAGGGAAAGGGAAAACACAAAAGGGGCCACCTGCAGTGCTACTGCAATGATGATGGTACCATTATTCACTTACTACATCTAATAAATAAAATATTGGATGAGAATAATTATCAGCATGTCATTTACCACGTTTAGGCTATTATGAAAATGGGACACTTAATCATTAGTCTTAGTGTCTTCTTTATTTATATTTTGCACATTTTTTATTATTATTCACTTTTATTTTCCTTCTTTTAGCTTGACCTATTTGTTCTTTCCTTCTTTTAAAAGTATATAAAACATTAAATGTTTTTGCTTCCAATCTCTATTCTCCAACCAAGTGCACTTCTAAGAAGAGTGTAGTATAATTAAAAAGAGCACAATTTTTTGTGCAGCTTATGCTCAAACTCCTGCAACAGGCACCTCATATAGACAGTTTCATATGAAAACTAAGCCTTGCTGTTAAGTTTTCACTACCATGGCCAAAACATTACATTCATTTCGTATCTTCATATGGAAAAATGTCTGCAGGTTGGTCCAAGATTCCACAGTGCCCTTTTTCTGCCTCCAGTGTTGTCAGTTCATGGAACATTTATGTACCATGGTAAGAACAGAAGATACTTTAGTAGGGGCTGAGAAAAGACTAATAAAAATGTTCCCTTGGGTGAGGATAAGCTTCTTGGATAATTATGATTTTTTTTCACCCTAGCTTTTGATCTTTTCATGTACTGCAACTTTATGGTTTCCTGTAATAGGAAGTTTAAGTCATAGTTCAGTAGTACAATGTTTAATAACATTTCTGTAACTGGGGACACAGAGCATGCTAATGCTAAAGCAGTAGTGCTCTTTGCCAATAGGCAACTCGAGTTGTCTAATCACGAACTTTTAAAGACATTTAAAAACAGATGAGAAAAAGGACATAATTTCCTGTATATATTTTCTGTATATACATGCGCACCTAAAAAGGAAAATACGGTCACTGTAAGGAATCCAGTTTGTTAGGCTAATGGTGAGATATTCTACAAGTCAGGATAAGTAAGATTACTTCATCCATTGCTCAAGATACTATTATGAGTTTGAGGAGGGTGATGCAACTGGCAGCCAGACAATACTGTCTGCCTAACAGGAGGCACTGACACTACACCCATACGGGGAGAAACAGCTCTGCCCGCGCACCGTCAGGCCCCTAGATGCTGGATCCATCACCACCATCACAACGAGCATTCCTAAAATGGTGCTTGAGAATGGGCAGTTACTGTAAAGGGGGTTTTTTGGGTGGTTTTTTTCCACCTATGAAGCTGACCTGCAAAAGGCAAATTTTAAATCAGGACATGCCTTACTTTTGCTGCTTTTTAATTTACAGTTAGAAGATGCAGCTCAGATATTTTAAAGTGACTAGTGACCTGGTCACTTCAGCATCACCTATCAATTTCATTCAAATTGAACAGAGATAATTTTGATAAAGTAAAAAAAAGAAAATTAGGTTCCTTTGACAGTGTGTCACTTTTGATGCCTTAAAAATGAAAGTCAAAATTATTAGACACCCCTCAAAAATGTTTGTTCATGGGGATTCTCCCTCTTTTCCTCCTTCATTTCTGTAGTAAAAATGTCAGGAATGTCATGTGTGGCCTCTTCTGGTTCTGCAAGATGATTTTCTGTGTTCCAGGAACAAACACCAAAGTTCTCCACAACTTACCTGAACGGGAGAAGCAAGGGATTATCAACCTGGTCTTTCTTCATCACACAGACCCTTTAAATATTTGAATGAACTTAAAAAATAAAACTTAAATGGTTTGACTTAAAAGCACACACCCTCTTGCTTGGATTTTAGTATCATGTGGAATCATGATCTTCAGAGTTTTCCAGGTAGACCACACCTTTATTTTTAATATCAGCAAAATTATCCATACTTTTGTGACAACTTTATAATACTGACATGTTATCATTTGCAAAACAGCTTTATAATACTGCGAGGTCCTGACCTAATCTACAGAGTGAAACATGCCAAGTAAAGAAAGACTTTTTGCTCTGTCTTCCTGCCTCTACTCTAGCTGAGTTCTTTCAATCTCTACTGTGTATTACAAAGTTTTGAATGAAAATCTAACTACAATTTAGCCAAAGCAAAATGACTTTGGTAAGTAGGAACCATGTTCTTGAAAACAGGCTCATCAGGCAGGTTCAGGTCCTATCTCCCACTCACAGGTGTACATCAATCCCAGGAGCACTAGAACATCTCAAAATGATTGTGATGTTCAAGCAGAAAACAATGTGAAACCTGAAAAGGGAAACATTCCCAACAGCTCAGGCTGAGGCAGACAGGTAGTCTGAGAATTTCAATCTGAACAGTTTGTTTGGAAAATTTCAAGGTTTTCTGACGGGACACATAAGGCAATCTCAGCTCTATACTTTTCTATCAACTCTACACATAGGTAGGACTCTAGATATGCAGTTAGAAATATATACAAGTGGTGCATATAAGAAAATTTGCCTTTGGTTTTTTGTCTGTATTTGGTTTCCTCACGCCCAGCATTCAGAGTAAATTCCTACAGTAGGAAATACACAGTTTTCACTCTAGGAAGCATTCGCTGTTCTCATTAATTGATCTTGACTTACTTGTTCAATTTTCTGTCTACTTACCAGTAACTAGGAGAAGCATGAGTCTTCTAGTTCTTCCTTGTAAAGGGCTACAATTTGCTTAACCATGAATATTTAATCAAATCATGGCCACCCATTATGTGTTTGTTTAATACACTGCAGGAACAGTATCACAACGTTTGCATATGGGTGGCTTAATTTGTTTTTCTTTCCCATTTATGTGTGACACTCTTCCCACAGGAAGGAAAAAAAAATACATAAAATTAAGGTCAGAATACCACAAAAAATTTCATTAGGCAGCTAGGGAGTACTCACAAAGCAGCCTCCTTTAGCCTACAGTGGCTGGCTCCCCTGCAGGGTCTCTCTGTGGTCAGGGAGGTGGGCAAGGAGCTCCCCAGTGCAACGCAGAAGTCCTACTGTTCAGCTCCTGCTCTGAACAGCCCTTCAAGCAGGCTACCTCTCCCCAAAAAGCAGCTACAGAACAAGCTAGAGAGCATCACTTTGTCAAGCTAAAATTATGAAGCGAGCCTTTGTGAATGCCAGTGGGGTCTCACAAGGCATCTTTGCTTCTGGTGCAATGTATCCAACGTCCCAGAAAACACAGTTTAACATCTGTTAAATTCATTTGAGGTTCTGAAGTCGTACTCATGCCTATCTCCTCTCCCAAAGTTAAGTTAATCAATACGGTACCTGCAGCTTATGGCATTAGCCACAGTTACTTTCAGAGTTGTTGCTGGCGCTGCTGCTTCTGCTTTACCTTTCTGTCCTGTATTTCTGGCACCACTGGCAGCACAGTGGTGCGGGCAGCCATGGAGTTGGCAGCAACGGCAACAGCAATAGCAGCTGAGGCAGGAACGGTGGAGCAGCAGATTATCCTTCCTCTTTGTTGGGACAGAGTTTTGGCATCCTTTATGCAACTTAAACTCTTTAGCACCTATCTTTCTTTATTTCAAATAGTTTACTAATGTAGGAATTTTTTCTAGATGCTTTTTTTTTTTTTAAGAAAGACTGCTGACAAAAATTTATTTTCTTATACCATCATTAAAAAGTGTGTATATTGCTGTTGGTTTTATTTTTATACTTGTCCCATTTCCCTTACATAATAAATGTATTAATCTAATGCCAGATATAAATTTAATTTTATTAATTACAATTTTATTGTTTTAGTAAATGAAATCTAGTTAATTATATAAATTCTATTTTAGCTTTTAATGATTTTTCCCTGCCAATCTTTTTTCTCTAATAATTATTTACCTTGTCATACATAGACATTTATCCTGACAACTGAATTTATGGTTAATTTTAAATACAGCAGGTTGGCTCAGCCTACGTGAGGTGCAGCATACTCGTAAGTCATGCTGGGTCACAGCTACAGAGACAAAATAGACTGATGAGACTGACGGCAATGACAATGATTCTAAAGGCCCTCATATTAACTGTAAGAAAAAACCCATAGAAGAAAGACTGGGGACCATGTGCGTGTTTCAAAAACCAGATATTCTGAAAAGATACAGTTTGCTTTAAAACCTCCATCAGGGGAAACAGCCAGGAAACAATATGTGTGCCTAATACACTGTAAAAAGTAAAAAGTTCTATGGCAAAAAACTACGGAGCTTGAAAACAGTGGAAGAATCCTCCTAATTTAAACCCAAGAATGGTTAGGCAAAGCACTCATCATTCTATGAAAGTACATTGAGAGACACTGCTTTTGCAGTATGCAATGATAGTACAAGGACACTAAACTGCCTTCCAAGTGTTTGTCTTACAGCCTGAGAAATGGAAATAATATAATTTTAAGTGTCTTACTTGATCAAACTGGGGGTCTTCTCCTCGTTGCAGAGATTTGGTCAGTGGCTTCTCCTAAAAGAAAATATATTAAATATGTATTACTTAAGATGAATACTATGATACATTCTATAAACTCTAATATTATTTTTCTGTTAAGATTTTTACTCATATAATTTGCCTCCTGATTGGTTTCACGCTGGAGATACTGTTTGTTTCATATGCAAAGCTGACCTCTGCATACATATGACCTAATAGTGACCGAGGGTCTTTCGTGTCCTTAGTGTCCTTCCAAGAAAGAGAAGGATTAACCGTTTATTACACCCAAGTTCCTTGGTGCTCACACTGATGATAAATTCTTCCAAAATCCTAAAAAGCACCTGGTATTTCCTCTAATACGTAAGCAAGGAGCTCTATTTAGCTACATGAGGTACCTTCTTGTTATAATACTACCAGGCAACACAAACATGTCCATAGCTACAGTGCATCATGCAGTGCATACTGAAAGAAAGGTGATTTTAGAAGAATCAAATACCATAAGAGTTCATTTTTAAGGAAGATCATTGTGGAAAAAATGGCTATATTACTCAAAAAAAAAAAAAAAAAAGGATTTTCAGAATGGAAGCAAATTTTCACAACACATTCTCAAAGTACTGGGAAGGCCAAGGAGAACTGCCCAACTCAAAGAGTCCCCAAGTGTGAACATCCATTCACCTTTATGGCTTCTTTCCCAAGCAGGCTCAACTACTGATGCCTGTAGAAGTACATAGTCCAGTATTCTAGATATACGCAACAGTATACAAAACATGAATCTCCTAAACCACAATGAAAATAAACAAGGCATGAAGGCAGATGACAGTCTGAGAAACATGTCACCATCACAATTCTGCACTGAATTGTACCACTGTTGCTGGTGTCTGAAATGTGCCAGCGCCTTATTCTTCTGTAAATCATGCATCTTTCTTCTCCTACAGCTGCAAGATCGGGGCTCTCCCACCAGCTCAGCATGAGATTTTCTGTTCGGCTTTCAGCAAACTATTACACTCATCAGCATCTGTTAATGTATCAGGCAAAATACCGTCACTGCCAGGGGATGTGAGATGCAAAACAAAGAAATTTGTAAAGCTGCTGAGATAATGGAATGGAGAGACTTGAGGCGCTCCAAAGATTTCTATTATTTAATGTTTCTCTCTGGAGAAAACATTGCCCAGTATCATCTGCTGACTGATTTTGAAATTAATTATGCTGATCCACTCGTAACGCCAGCTGGCAAGGAGGCTGGCTGCAGGGTGACCACAGTATCCCCTGACTACCTACCAAATAGAAAAATCAACAAATGTTTTCTACTGGGTCACTGATTTATCCAGGACAGTCATCAATACTTTTCATTGTTATCTCTGATGACTAAAGTGACTCCTCCAGGTTACATTAAGGGCACAACAACTCTTAATTGGAGCTTTATGACAGATTATTGGTAATGAACAGACACAGTAAAACCTTGTAGCTCAGAAGCAGACACCACCCCACCCACAGTTCTCCTCCTCGATCAGTAACTTGGTGCTACCCTACCTAGTTGTGTCTCATGGGAGGACGATACTTCTTTTGTCTGTTGCAGCACACTGAAAAGGACAGCAGATAATCTTTCAAAAGTAGCGTTCAACTTACTTGAAAGGAAAAAGATTGTTAAGTTTTCATGGGTCCTGGGCAAACCAATGTACTAGTGCGGTTTAGAAAAAAACACAACACACAATCTTTTTTTTTTTTTAAATTAAATTTCTGATTCTGTTACAGATGACTTGTGTTACCACAGAGAAGTTTCTTAAGGTTTGTTTCAATTAAAAGGGCTTCGGCATGCAGAAGGTTTGTGTTCCTGTGCCCGACACTTCAATGCTTGGCTTTCAGAGTAGTATCTAAAATCCTGCAGAAATGCACACAGTGTTTCAGGCAGAAATGAGGTATGGGATTCCTTGTCACATGCTTATCTGTAAGGTGGACACAATTCAATGAGACAGAACATGCTCTGGGAACCCAGGTTCTGGAACGGCGATCCTGAAAACGTCCTAATCACCTGCTGCCTATCTCTGGAAGCACACACGCCTCACAAATACTTCAGTTTCTGGTGATGACATTCGCCAGGGGCTGCGCTTCCGAGCTAGTGAAGATCCCTCCATTTGGTCAAGGCAATACAACTCATCTCTTGCCCTCTTACAGGCAACTAGAGCAGGGCTTCCCAAACCGTGGTACATGCGCCTAAAGAAACCACTCACAGGCCAGGCAACAGACTTGGTTGCAGCAGAAGGCAGCCCTGGGATGGAGACCAGCCAAGGACACCTACCGAAAGCCCAGAAGGGTTCTGCTGCCGTAACTTCTCAGTGTCTCCAGCCTAGGGCTTTAACCGAGGCCTTTTTCCTCCCTTTCTCCCATCCTGCACCTACTGCTGCTCCTGCCGCTTCCCCTCTCCTCGCGCTTTTGCCAGGCAGCAGCTGGTGCTGCAGCTGTCTCTCCTCTTCTCCGTCCCCCCCTTCGGGTTGCTGCTGTTCCCGATTTTTCCTCGACTCCTTCCCGGCACGGTGCTGCCGCTGACCCTGCCTGCAGCGACAGCAGCCACGGCTCGGCCCGGCGGGACTCGAGCTGACCCCGCGACGCCGAGCGCTGGCAGCCCGTGTCAGAGCGACTCACCCTACCCCTGCAGTGAATGGCAATAACCACAGAAAATTTTACTGGGGGCTTGGAGATTTGAGAAAACTCAAAGTACGAGTTATTACTGTTTACTTTACTACTAATGATGAGTACTGAATAGATAATGAACTGACTAAAGATGGAAGGGCCAGATACAAGTATGTTTTTTGGTGTCTACGAGCTCCTAAAATATAAAAGGATGACCGCGTACGCGATGGGGGTAACAACTGACGACAACGTGTCAGGAAGACCCTGCTGAGTAAACTCAAAGACACCTCAACTACATGCAGGTGCTTCAAGCGTCCTTTGAAAACAGCGTTTTTTCTTAATGCGATAGATAATTTCTTCTCATCTACTGTAAGCAACTTGCCTATTCTATACCACTTAGTTCTAATATCCTTACAAATCTTACCATTTCATTTCATGCAGTATTTTCAACATCACTGCCATGGCAGCTACTATATAAAATATATTTATACTCATGGCAGACATTTCCATTATATACCAAAGGTTCAGGACCAGCAAAGGCAAGGTTAAAACATATATTAAAGTGAAACTGCCTCTGCGTATTAGATTCCATAGCAATCTATTTACCCTGGAGATACACTTATTGAATAGTTTTTAAAAAAAATCTGAAAAATGTTTTCCAGCCTCAAGGCACTATTTTATTTTTATTTATTTTCTTGCCCACCCAATTCAGAAATGGCAAAGAGGCCCTTTTATATTATGAGTTGACTCTGTTTGAGTCTCTGTAGCTATAATACATTCTACAGAAATGTCTTCCAAATCTTGGATGAATAGGTAGGCTGAATTTGGAGCCAAAGCCTACAACCACAAAATATGAATAAAGAAAGTTTTGATTAATCTGAAAGAGCCCATAGCTTTCTGGGCTATAAAAAACATCAGAAAATTTCAGAAGAATGGACTCTCAATAATAACATTTCCATTTTTAATCACTAAGTTAAACATCCTTATTTCTTGTTTGAAGTGCTGCCTTCAATTGTATACTCTGTATTTGTTCAGCCTGGAAACTCCCATGATATGAATTCACATTAGAGATAAGCAGTAAAGATCAGCAAAGACAATTTTGCATTTAATACTTGAAACTATTGTTTTTCAATAAAACTGCCTAAACTTTTGCATCGCCAATGCTTACAAAACAAACTCACCTAAGAATTAATTTCCTTCCTCCGCCTCATTGCTGTTGTGAAAACTTTCATAGAAAAACAGAGTATGTTGAATATGCAATAGCAGATATATATTTTATCACATTTGCACTCATCAACTAAATACAGTATTTATAATTTATCTAAAAAATAATGTATCAGTCAAACCTTCTATTCACATAGGCACACTAAAACATTTCTGCCAAGACTGTTGGCTACTTTTAATGGTTAATATATTAATGCTTTTTCAGGGCTGCTACACAAATATAATTGGGTAAATTTACACAGGAATAGCTCTTCTCGACCACCTGTCACAGAACTGAGTCTTTGGGGAAACATGAAAACAAAAGGATGTTGTAGTGCCTACAAAAGGATGTTGAAGTGATGAGCTTCACTATATCCCCATGTTATAAAGCTCTATAATGCCCCTTAAAGTAATTTCTAACCTCAGCAGCCATTAGGCACATTATTCCTACTGAACTATGATGGGGTACTCTATTACTGACTGAGATAAACCCCATCTTTTTATAAGAGGATGGAGGATGAAAAGATATTTTGATACAAATCATAACTCTTGCACTGCATGCTAGAAAGCAGCCACACATACTCTACTGAGTGGTCTGCTGGGATGGAAGAGTTACCAAAAAGAAACAGCAGAAGAATGGACCTTTTCATATAAAATGGAGTAGACATAGACCGCATTCAACTACTACAGCTACAATATATATAAAATGCATGGAAGTGCAATCTTAGGAGAACCAAAAAATCCCCAAGTGTAACTCTTTCCTGCTTACGCTGCATCATCACATAAGCCCCCGCCCCTGCCAATTGAACATCTTCGTCTTACGTTCTTTTCAGCAGTAAAGGGAAGTGGTGTTTTGCGGGAAGAGGTCTGCTCCAAAAATAACCGGGCCAAACATCCTAAATTTTTAATTTTGCCATTGGTTATTTTGTCCATACAAGGATCGGAAAACATGTCACTGTCAATCTTGTGCTCACCTGGTGCGTGAACCATTTTCACCTAGGAGAAAATGCCACAATGCCAATTTGCTTCTGAAGGCTGGGCATGGGAAATTTTATCCCCCAAATGCAGCTGACCTACCAGCCAGTCGCCTCTGAAAGGGAGTTGGTCGGTCTGGTCCCTGCCTCTATTTCAGCTGGGTGCTTCTACCTCCCCCCTCCCTCCCAGAATGGATCTATGCTGATCCTGCAATGAGCAGGTTCATGCAGCTGAACTTGCAAGTATTTACTTCTGGTCTGCCCTCTCAAAAATGGATAGAACAGTCTAAGGTCCCATAAAAAAAGCTCTTGTACTGAAAATAGTTCTGAACTTCTTGGGAAATAATTTTCATCTCTTATTTACCTTTCTACGATTTGAGAATTCCCCTCACCACCCCAGGAAGCCTAGTTAATTTATACCCAAGCAATTAAGAGAGCCAAGCTTTTTGACTCAAAAGCACAATCTGTTTACTCCGATAGTCTCCCAAATGTCTCCCACCTGGAACTTCTATGAAACAGGTAATTAGTGTCCTGTTTTCACAACTGTTCTTTGCAAGTCAGCAGGTCCTCATGCATAAAAATATAAATTGCCTGTTCAGTGGATGACAACAGAATCTTTGATTTCTCTTGTTGCTCTGCCCAGCATCAATTAGCTGCTAGATACCTCTTTTAAGAGGCTGTGTCAGTGACCATGGTACGCAGACAGTAAAATAAACAGAAAAGGGGATTTCCTTTATCAACCTTTGAAATTCTAAGCATACACCAAAAGGAAATTTCAAAGGCAAACATAATAAAAAAGATAGGGCAATATAGCTTTAACACCACAACTCTGTGTAAGACAGAACTAGACTCCAAAAATGTTAACAAAAAATCTGATTAACTTCACGTAACTTTTGAAAATTAAGTAAAAAAGCAATGTTAATTGTACATGGTATTTCATATGGAGGGGAAAAAAAAAGCATATTTCAAGTGGCTATGAAATATATGTAAAAATATTCTACATCTCCCATAAATTTTTAATTTAGCAAGCTCAGGTCAAAAACCTACTTGCCATTACAGTTATTGCATAAAAACAATGAAAGGTGCATGTTTAGAAGACAGGCTCAGTACTACTCAGTCTATTCTTTCTTCATGCAATTGTTCTTTTCTTTGTAACAGCTCTTCTGTTTTGTTCATGTGGAAAAGGATGTGCCCAATGCTGCTGTACTGCTGAATACAAAACTGTGTAACAAAACACCAGTTCAGCTTCAAATACAGGTTTTCCCACTGACTCTCGCCTCTTTGGCATCCACATCATGTACTGTTCTGCCTCAGTGATAGCTTATGTCATCACGTCAGGTATTACAGGCTAATTTTTGCCTGATTATCACATTCTCTGCAAAAGGCATCTTTTACCTATGCTTTCTAGTAACAAAACTAAAATGTGGACACTCAGAAAATTTGGTCATGAGAATGTTTAATCTGGAGTAAGTGATGTATCAGAAAAAATGGCCAAACAAGCCAAAGAAACAGCAAATTAATTTTCAGTACTAATACTAAACAGAAGTGGAGTAAATTCCAAACAGACTGAAGAGAGAAGCAAACCCACTGAATTAGAAATTGCTTTCCAAGCTATTAGATGCACAGTGCAAAAATTAGCACTGCAACTCTCCCAAAATAACATGGAACTTAAGAAAAAACCTCACAGAAAACAAATATGAAAGTTTGCTTTCTTTGACTTACCTTGAGCAAACAACTCAAGAACTCTGACATTCTTACTCGATCAGTAAAAACATTCCCAGACATGCCCTCAACTTGGTGTTGATAATAAATGGTCACAAACTTCAAACAAAGGTTAAGTGCTGTTACAGATATACGGGTAGCTGCAACCCCCCGCCAACAGAAAACCTACTGCTCTCAGCATTTGTGAGGTGCTGTCTAGTAAGTAGGAAGTAAACCAATTCCTTTTAGTAAAGTATTTTAAGCCCAAATAAGCCGATGGCTACCAGTGGACCAGCTGCAAAAGAAATATTTTAAATACATGCTTTTGTAAAATCTGGAAAGTTGAAAAGAGTACTCAGGATGACTTTACTGAAATTTGAGCTAGACTCTAGCACAAGCAAGAAAGGAAATTCTATTGGCTGTTTATTTTCAGAGTTTTGTGTTAACAGGAAAGCCTTTTTAAAATTGTAACTTAATGAACACACCAAAATCCTGTCTGAATACATGCAAGTTTTAAGGTCTGTGCTAGTATCATAATACTTTCCTTGGCCTTCCCTGCTTTTAATTACCCCAGTACTACAGTGTACAGAAGAAGAGGTGAATTTTACAACCTATAAGTTTGATAAATTTAAAAAGGGCATCTAGAAACTAAGTGTGGACACTTACAGTTGACACCATAATTCCTTCACAGACGTGTGTCAGTAGACTGACTGATTCCGACTTAAAAACTTCCAATGTAAGAAGATAAAATTTTGTTAATTGGAACCTAATTTGCTGGGGCAGAGAATATATTAAGTATTTAGTGACATCCTTACTTATGATGAAAATTCACGAAGGACCATGATGTACAGCTTGGGGAAGGCCTATAAAGTTAATATAATGGATTAACTAAGACAGTGCTAATTGAATTTCAGGTACAGGATTGAGTTTATTACTAGTCCCAAGTCCAGTATTAATGAAATGAGAAAGGCCTGTTATAGGAAGCAGCAGTAATAAACTGTTGTGGAGTTGGAACACAACACGGCTATCACATTGCAAAGCCTGACTGCAGCAAGACACAAAAAAAGAGGGTTTTTTTGGTTATATGATGCATTTTCTTCAAGGTGAGCAAGATATATAGGATTTACTTCTCAAAAACTATTGAAGTAAATACAGATTTCTTCTTCTGTTGTTTGTGCTGAGATCCATTACAATGCATTTTCATACAAATTGTTTCTCCATGATAGGAACAAGAACATGCTCAAAATACAGACACCCAGAGCAAGCTATACTCCATAAAAACACTATTTCCACCTTACTCTCAACATGAAGCCAGGAAGAAGGCTTTCTGGAGTCATACTCTAATAATTAATGATACTTTGTATAAGGCTTCCGTCAAGAGTGGGGTCGTGAGATGCAGTATGAGAGTCCAAGATCTTTCATCTAAGAGCCTGTGCGACTGGAATAAACACGATGCTCTGAAAAAGCATTCGATACAGTGATTTGTATGTAACTTATTTTTAGCGTTCTAAGAACAACAGACTGTGGAGATACGGACTCTCACATCCACGTTAAGACCTTTGCGTGAAACTGCTATGCAAAGCCCTGTTTCAGCTGTTTACCAAGGTGGTTCAGCTAGACACTCTTCATCAGCCAATACATGTATTTAAAAAAAACCCAAACAAATTCAGAGGTATGCATATAATAATCACTTCTATGAAGAGAAGGATTTTGTGACAGCAGGCTTCTGTGAAATAGAAACACTGAAAGATCCAGTGGTAAATTAGATTGAGGAGACAAAGTCACTAGTCGAGCGTGCAACTTGAAGAGCACTGTTCCCTCCTTTCTGTCCCTGACATTACTTCTGAGAGCTGGCGAGGAGGGTCAGAGGATGCTCTTCCCTGACCTTGATGTACCCTGCTCATCTGGTTACAGCTTTCTTTCCTGAACAGAGAAGTTAACTGACACTTCAACCCTATATGCAGAGTTTTACACCAACTGATTTGTTGTTTCTTCTGTGCAAGGAGGACACGGGAGACAAATGCAGGCAGCTTTTTTTCTCCAGAGAATGAGGGATGCGCAGCTTCCCTCTCGAGCTCACCAGGTTCTCCGAGTTATTGCGAGAGCACTGTCCTCGCCTTCAGGCAAACTCCTGCCCATGGCGAGAGCAATGCTATGAGGATTTAGGGGACCTCCGTCTTCCAAGCAGTGGATGAGGTCCCTCCTTTTAGGATATTTACAGGGAACTGGTAAAATGCTATAAAACCAGGAAGGTCGGGAAGGGTGGGCAGGTTTCCCACATTTGCGAGCCTTGGGAATGAAAATACAGGATTAGCACCAGACCTCTGATAAAAGGTACAGCAGAGTAAAATGCAGAACGCCTGTCTGGATGCAGACATCCAGAATACCCATGACCAGGCAGGACAGATATCCTACCAGCTACCCAGTACTGAGGCACGGCTGTACGAGAGGGAGACACTTGCAGTTGTTTCTGATACAGAACTGCCCGTGATCCCACACTTTCCCCGATATCTTCATCTCCATGGGAAGCTCTAAGCAGGACGTGCTTCAGTTACGGCGGGGAGAGCTGCTGAAGTGCTTACGTGGCTTTGCTGGTGTCGGGACTCGGCAGGGCTGGCCGCAGCGGCTGAGGGTCCCCGTAAGAAAGCGGACATCTCTGTGGGGTGGGCCAAGGCCTAGCAGGGCTCTGGGGAGCTGGAGACCAGTCCTGCTGTGGTGCTGGTGGTGATGGGTCGGCAGGGACGGACAGACGGACTGCCCTGGGGGCTGTGGGCAGGGTGGGCAAGGCTCTGCCGAGGCCATTAAAGCTTATTAGTGTCCTCAGGGCCCTGACCGCTGGTTACCCATTCAGAGTAATGTGACCTAATTTCATCAAAGCTGTAGGAAGGCCTTATCAGCTGATTTGAATAAATTTAGAGTTGTAATTGCAGGGTTGCTCCAGGCACAGCTGAGAGCTCTGCAAACAGGAACCATATTTCTCTTAAGCTTAAAAAAGCCAGAGGGGGTAATAAACAACAGATACTGACCTCAGTAACGGTCTGATGTGCCGCAGCCACTGCTGCTTTAACGTCAGGTAGCTACTTACTGTCATCAGCTATGCATCTGTTTTCATAGAACAGATCAATAGATGAGGAAAGGTATATTTTGTAAGTGAACTTGAGAAATTCTGATGATGGTCAGTAGTTTTCTTTAAAATTCCTTTATTTTGGGCTTTCTTGGCTATGTGTTTATCTCAAAGGTTATAACTGTAGGATAACAGACATGTCCCCAGGTGACTTGATCTGAGCCTTTTCCTCCTGATTACTGGTACTGATCTGACAGATTTCAGGGAGGATACCAGGATGCCCTTCCAGAGCTAATGTTAGCCTTCACTGCTCTTTTGCTGCAAGTACGATGGCCAAAAAAGCCTTAGCTTCCACCTGTACTGCATGCCCGGCCAAGGAAACAAGACCTTATTGGGTGGATTTCCAAATTGGGAAGGTGGCTACGTGAAGTATTTAAGTTTTTCTCATATTTGTCATGCTACCAGATATGCAGAGTCAAATATGGCATAACTCAAGCTGTCTGATGTGTAAATGTTATCACCGTTTAACCCCAGCCAGCAATTAAGTATCACGTAGCTGCTCACTCACTTCCCCCTCACCCAGTGGGTTGGGGGAGAGAATCAGAAGGAAAAAGGTAAAACTCGTGGGTTGAGATAAGAACAGTTAAATAGAACATAAAGGAAGAAACTAATAATGATAATAATAACAATAATAAAATTACAGTAATAATAAAAGGATTGGAATATACAAAACAACCAGTGCAATTGCTCACCACTCACTGACCAATGTCCAGTTAGTTCCCGAGCAGTGAGCTGCTCCCCCCCCTCAGCCAACTCCCCCCAGTTAATATACTGGGCATGACGTCACATGGTATGGAATGTCCCTTTGGCCAGTTTAGGTCAGCTGTCCTGGCTGTGTCCCCTCCCAACTTCTTGTGCCCCTCCAGCCTTCTTGCTGGCTGCACATGAGAAGCTGAAAAATCCTTGACTTTAGACTAAACATTACTTAGCAACAACTGAAAAGATCAGTGTTATCAACATTCTTCTCATACTGAATCCAAAACATAACACTATACCAGCTACTAGAAAGAAAATTAACTCTACCCCAGCCGAAACCAGGACAACTGTACCATGCCAGACTCAGGCCCAGAAAAGAGCACATAAATTTAAATTTTAGAACAGAGCAATCCTGATGAAACAGTACCTCACTGACTTCAAACATGACTCTGAAAGCATGCAAAGAATGAAGCTGTTGCAAAAATATGGAAAGATATCTCTTTAATTAATTGCTACTTATCTGGCAAGAACGCTACCAAAGCATACACTTGATTTTCTTTCTGTCCTTCATGATGACAGACCAGTGATAAGACTGGCCTGAGATGACTGTAGTATGACTTTCATTTTCTGGATAGTGGTAATAACCAATATCCTTAAATGACACAAAAATGTGATTAGGGACATGTGGTAGGTTCTCTGCTGTATTTGCAGGCGTCCGCCAACACGTGACATAGTGTGACAGCCTCGGTGACCTTGGATCGAATCTACCTTCCAACATTAAATCCTCTTAGTGATTTGAACCATCGTATGCGCCATTGACTATCCTCCAACTATCTCCATGCAGTAGTGAGGCTCAGGCACAGTGGAGAGTTTTGCTACCAGAATGAGCTCTGAAGCCTCAAACAGCATTCTGCCCACACGCCCAGCTATGCAATCCGAGATCGCTGAGAAAGCTCCCGTTGACATTGCCTGGCTCTGAAATGTATGAGTGTTTCTACGGACCTGTTTGTAGCTGCAAATGCCTGTGCCAATGGCTATGAAAAATGTGTCCTTTTCCTTCCCGCTTGCTAAAATGGCATGAACTTTTCCCCTCAATCTCATATGGAAGCTGAATTTCTGACCCACGCTGCATCTTGTCTCTATCCTGCGCTCGCCATCATTATTTCTGAAACCCCACATTTGACTCTAACTCTTTTTCCAACTGTGTCTTTCACACTCTTCCCCTCAACTCCTGTGTTTCAGTCCTACGATATGTCCCCCTGAACTACACAGGAGATACCGCATCCTTGGCCACTGCTTCAATCACACAAACCTTTCTAGGTCTTTCAGGAAGATAACTATCCTGAGGTTCAAGATTAGCCACCCGGGAAGGACTACTGCTCTATACTGTTTAGTGCTTGGCTTCTGCTACAGGTTTCAGCCTGAGATATATGTACCGAGATAACTAGAGGGGGATATTATTTCTGAGGCGATGAGTGGAAGGGGAAGTGAAGGCTCTTTATGCCATCAGAATTGTCTTTGGTATATTTGATGGTCTCAATCTTCAGTATAGAAGCTTGATTGTTCCTACAGTTTTCTGCCTTCACATCCTTTGAGTACATGAGTAGAGCTTGCTTATTTCATGGATGGTATCTCCCAGGCTTACCTGCCTCTCTCTCTGCTGGGGGAAAGAACAAGCTGATCTGGCCCAGCTTGGGCTTCATTATCACTGGCAGAGCTGGGTTTTGTGGACTGGACTGTACTTGGAGCGCCAGTGAAGTTCCAACAGAAGCTGATTAGTGAAGGAGGGAAGAGTGATGACTGAGGCCACTGTTCTGCTTAACTGATTTCTTGAAACAGAGAAGTTAGCTGCTGGAAAGTCTGAGTAAAAAGAAACAGAACCAAGGGGACAATCCACACAGAAATCAACTAACTTCTTAGATATGGCTAGGAGTTGAATAAAATAATGAGATCAACTGTTAGTCTAAAAAATGGACCTGGGATCCAGTCAATGACCTGCAGGAGAGAAACTCCGCTGAGCTGTTGTTTGCTGGGAGCACTAGGGGATGGGCGTTCTCCTGAGCAGAATGACTGTCCTCGTCCTCCGGACTGTCCTATGACTGACAGACAGATCTGCCCATTAAACAAGCCACTGAATGCATCCACTGTAACCCATCTGTAGGGCTCCATGCAATAAGAGAATAGTATATTCAGGTTACATAGCAAGTAGTTAAAGATGGTGTGGGGATGGTTTCACTTTCTTATGAACAGGTGAGAGGACAGTCCTCAGCACGGTATAATAAAGTGAGGCAGAATTTCATAAAGAAGCGTCTTAAGTACTTCAGAGACAATTACAGAAAGAATAGGTAATTATTCTTAATGTCCTACACATCATTTGTGACAATTGGATCTAAAAGAACTAATCTACTAATATTTATTTAAATCATTTAAATACTAAATAAGAATACAGTAGAAATAAAGAGTTATGATACGTTAGATACAGAGTTATGATATTATGAACTATGAGCTCCTTAGGGTTGGGATGGACTGCCCACATGCTTTACAGAATTTTGCCTACCACAAACACTACTGGAATAAAAGAATTATATTAATGATGAGTGACATAATCCTTGAGTCACGTAGAGGTGAACAGGGACAGATGACAATGGGAATCTGGCATGTTTGTAGCATTTATAGACGAAGATCCTAGGGAGGATACTTTTTATTGGGAAAAAAGAACAGCATTTTCAATATATACTTGCATAAAGTTATTCAGACAAAGCTGTCTCCTTTTCAATTTATCTGGGCATATACATACTGAGGGGATAGTTAGAACAGAGCAAGGCAGTATGCCTTTCCTCTTTTCCATGAAATTAGTTGTTCCTTATAGTAACTCCTGTCTCTGCACTGTCAATAAACAGGGATCCAAAGTCCCTGTGTATGCCAAACTATTCATGTGGAGGTTCAAATATAAAAAATGTGCAATGCTAATGTGTCTCATTATAGATGACAACAAAGGAGTCATTCCTCATGTGATGCAGCTGAATTTTATTCCATGTAAAACAGAAAATTCTACATTACAACTGTGGGATAAAACTGCTTGGTATTATTATAGACTACATAAATCTTTCTAGTCACCACAGCCCAGTCCTCAGAAACCAAAAAACCTTCTACTTCCTTTTCTTCCAAGTCTGTCCTTAGGATATTTCTTCTCTTGCCTAGCGAAAGTGAAGCCTAGATTAAAGCTAGTTGGACAGCAGTGCAACTATACATGTTGGTTGGTCGGTCTTTGCAAAAACAAACTTGCATTATTCTTGCCCTTTCGATCTTCCTAACCACCTGCTTGGCTGTTATCACCAGCCCTGTTTTGAAATAGGTCTATATTTTAATGTCTTTGAGCTTCTAATGAAATGGAAGTAATAAATACACAAGTATCAGCCACATCACTGCTTTCAGGTTTTTTCCAATAGCAAGATATAACCTACCTAATAAAAGGAGAAAGTTACAGGCAGACTACATGAATATGCTTATAGTCCTAATCCTATAATAAGTAAATTCTGTTCTTGAGTTCCGTATTCAGCACAGTAAAAGAAGATGCTTGCAGGAGAAAAGCATAATGAAAGTTTACCAACAGCTAAATTAACCATTAACCACTGTCAACGCGTGTAGCTCACTATGTTTTATCAATGTCTACAGCTGTGTGTAAGTACTGCTAAAAGCCGTATTTAAAGATTAGCCTGATCAGTATGCACAGGATGAATTATTACCCTATGTGATAATCAACAGTCCTAAAAAGGAAACTACTTTATGGGTTTTTCCCTTACGGTGTTAAGATTCGTAAACGCATTTTATCATTTGAACTGGCAAAAATATTTCCCTGGCTTCCTCATTCTAGCTTCATTTTAAGGTCACTGCTGCTTGAAAAAAAATCAGCAGTAATAAAATATCAAATTGTGTTTGCAAGTGAAGCAAGGCAGAGAAGATTTACAATATAAATTGATAAAAATTAAATATGAATGCAATCAGCTGTGAAAAAAGGTCTGCAGGAAAAATTCTTAATATTTGCTATAAAGGAGAACAATTATGGACAGAAAAGAAGCAGGAAATTATTAAGGGTTTATCAAGAAGAAATTATTTACATTTCATTTGTGTGAATTTAATTTTATAAACTGGAAAATCCCTTTTAATTAATTCTGCCGTCAAATACCTTTAATTTGGATTAATATAACTTGACAATCTGGGTACAGTAGTTTAATCATTAAAAATTAGCCACATAATTGTGAACTTAATGTAATTATTGAAATGTTTGTTAATTTTCAGAGACACTAAAAAGCTGAAAAAATTGACCTGAAATTCCAAATAAAATATTCTTCAGACAAAGTAAAAAAAAACCACCAAAACCCCACAGCTGGAAACAAAAGGTTTCCATTCTAACTCGTTAAAGACTTAGCAGTGGATTGTCAACATTAGATTCATGCCTATAAAACATATTAACT
Organism: Astur gentilis; assembly: GCF_929443795.1. Taxonomy (NCBI): domain Eukaryota; kingdom Metazoa; phylum Chordata; class Aves; order Accipitriformes; family Accipitridae; genus Astur; species Astur gentilis. Next base: position 3,834,989 of record NC_064898.1, read on the forward strand.
GGGGAGTGCGTTTTTTATGATGATCACTGCCAGATCCACTAACCAAAATGTCAAATCATACTCTACTGACAGCCAAGGCAGCAGGAGGAGTAGGTGACATTGTCCTGTGCTTTCTCTGCCACTGGAATCTTGCTACCCCAGCTGAGATTTCATGGGGCTGCAGGAGCGGGGGCGGTGCTGTGCCCTTCACTGCTGCCCTAAAAAACAGCAAAAAATTTTTGTGCCTTGCTAGTATCTGCAACTGATGGCGGGACACAAACCTGGTTTTCCACTATAGTTGTTGGAACACTGTGATTCACAGTTGGGCTCTGTGTACATCACAAAAAAAAGAAATGGATATATCAAACAGGCATATGGAACCCAAAGAAACAGAAAAATTCATAAGAACGACAGTAATGATAATCAGCAAGGATAAGGAGGCAAAATGTATGTATGAAAAGAAATACCTAGGTAAAAAATGTATCAGTAAGTCTTTAATCCCATATTAACTTCAGAGCTTGAATGTGAGCTAGACTTAGTGATAAAAGAGGAAAAAGCAATTATATTATAAACAGATCATTTTAGCGTCTCTAAAAGATATCTTAAGTATTCATCACTCATTATAAAATTAAACTGTCATATCTTGTAATGACTTAGAGAATTCAAACTAGAAACATCTCAGTGTTAGAGTACTTTGCAAGTTTGATTTTCTTTGAAGTACGTTTGAGTTTAATTAGAACAGAATCTTCAAAGAGCTCACCATTTGACTACCTATTGTGAAAAAAGGCCAAAGGGTGGCTCTGCACCATCAATTTATAATCTTTGTCTCGCAAATCCCTGGGACTTCCAGGTCACAGCTCTAGTCAGTAGAGTAGAAATGTGGGAACACAGCTGCCAAACATCCAACAGCTACCCCACAAAAATGGAGACTTAAATTCTTAGCCATTATTCCAGAATAACTTTTGCCATTTTCCCTTGTCACTTCTTTCAGTACAACCTAATTATTTCAAGATCACTTTGCCTGAATGTCTACAAAATCCTGCTTACACATTTGTCACAGTCACCCTCAAACAGCAGCATGCCATGACTTATAAAGTCCTATTAGTATTAATAAGATGTATGTCATTGAATTATTGTTAGTGTCTCACAGTTAGACCCCTGTAAGAAATACGTTCTGAAATGTTGATAAGAAGAAGGTGACATTGCAGTCTCTTGTCATATTTTTACATTCTACATTGAATTTACCAAATAAAATTTCACCAAACAACCTCTGGAATAAGGTAAGATCAACATTCAGATATTAATAGTTTCACAAAGCGACAAAAATAACATATCAACACACAGCAACTCAAAATCATCTTAACACAAGGTGAAATGGGAATAAATGAGGGCCATTGGTTCATATCTATTTCTGAAATATTGTATGAAAATGCAGAGGTTAGTGTTTAAGTGTAACAGAGGTGCTGTGAGGAAATTAGGTTCTCAATGCTGGTCTTGTTGTCGTTTCCCCGATCTTGTCAAGTAATTTTACAACACATTGTGTCTTAAAATTGTAAAGATGTTCACTGTGCGTCACACGAAGACTGGACGGTAATAAATAGCTGCTGGCATATTTTTTTTTAAAGGACCTGTGCTATGGCTGTCAGTTTATTCTACTTTTTGTGATTTGGAGGGGAAAAAAATGGATCTTTGTCAAAATATTCCTTCCTGTTAGCTTTTTTTGTGTCATTTCTGAATTATGTAAGATATTTCTGTCATCTTGCATCTACCTAATGTTTCAGAGGAAAGTCTGGAAAAACTTTCCAAGTGTCAAATGCTTCCGAATCTAAATCAAGACATAAAGCCAAACCAATGCCATCAGAATCAAGACAATCTTAATTTTACAGTTCAGAATATCCAGACTTGAAAATGGGGAACAGAACTAAGTATTCTATACTGTGCTTTATAACAAAAATGTGATAAGATTTTATAAGAATTCCCTTACAGCTCAGAAATACAGGTTCCTTGTTATTTCTGTATTTTTATTTTCACCTTGTCAGAACTAAAATATAGGTTACAGAACTATTCATCCCTAATCAAAATAACAAGAATGTATTTAAAATGTAGTCTGAAATTAAAATAGCAGAATCCCAGAAGTTCAGTTACATAAGACAATTTGCAACAGACATCCTTGCATGCTACATTTGCCTGAAATGTAAGTTGGCTCTCTCACTGACTGTGCAAGACCTTGTAATGTAGCTCCTTTTTCAAATGCTGCATGCTTTTTCATATCCAGAAAATAGGTGCTACAGCACTTTGTTAGGTTATGAAATCTACTACTGTCAGAACTAAAATAGGAACCAGCAGTGCTATTAATTTTCATGTTTTAGCTGAAACCCGGTAATGTTCAGAAATACTGTTTTTATCATATGTCAGCATTTTCTAATCTATTTTGCCTCAAGTGACCGCTCTCCCAGCTGTAAAATCTCTGCTGGCTGACACCCCTTCTGCCTCTCTATAATATTAGCAGGTGCCCATATTGCAAACAGAAATAAAATAGTTGTTCCTTTTCATGTCACCCCTTTGGCATATCTTGCATACCTCTGTCCTCTCCCACAACCTTCTAATTGCCATAGTAGCATATCTTACAGTTTGGGAAACACTATCAAACTCCAACGCAGATTACAAGGAAAATACTCTGCATTGCATGGCAAGCAAGCCTTATTTAAAAATAAATTCAAAGCAAAGTGCATATATACTTAGAGTTTCTTTTTACTCACAAGAGGTTCTGCCATGATGATGCGAATCTTGCGTTCGGCCTGAGTAGTAAAGTTAACAAACAAGCTCTTCAGGACATATTCGCCTGGTTTACTGTCTGGGTCAACATTGATAGGCAACATGGCTGGAGGTCCTTTTTCTCTCTGTGTGCCAGAAACAGGTGGGACGGGTGGCTTGATATATCCGTTACCAACTGGAGAAGCTGAAACGTAGAAAAGACACATTTACGTTTGGGTAATTCAACATGTCTTAACTTTTCCGGAGCACCCCAATGGTCCACTATACTGTCAAAGCAGAACTGGAGACTAGTCGATAATTGAAGAAATACAAAACACATAAATACAGTTTCCATGGTATAGTTATAGGTAACATGTACATAATCCAGACTGGAAGAAGAAATCAGAGATGAAATTTTGTGTCTTACACCTGAGTAGTGTTTACTACACAGTGCTCGCTCAATCCTCTTTTTTTACACGGTAAGACTTGCTGACAGCTAACAGTTTGAATAATGTCCTCATTTCTTATCCTTTGTCTTGCAGGCGAGACCTGTAACTCATTTGTCACATAACAAATTTATTTTATTGCTATTCAAACTGACCTATCCTTGCAAAAGTCAGGAGTCTGATCTTTTCACTAAGGTGAGTTGTAAAGGGCCTGATTTTCCTCTCATTTATACTGAGGTCAATCAAGAATGACTCCTTTAAAAACAATGATATTTCACCAGTATAAATCTTATAGGAAGAGTCAGACACGGAATTTTTTTCCATGGCCAAAAAATGCTTATTACGTATGAGCTTTTCTGAAAGTACCAAACCCTACAGTCCCATTTGGCACTTGTGAGATCACATCTGGAGTACTGTGTCCAGTTTGGGGCTCCCCGTACAAGAATGCCATTGCTATCCTGGAATAAGGCCGAGGGAGGACCATGAAGATGGTCAGGCACTTACATGCCTGCTCCATGAGTACAGGCGGAGAGTGCTGGACTGGTTCAACCTTGAGAAGGCTAAGGGGAGATCTTATTACAGTCCTCAGCTACCTGATGGAGTATGGCAAAGACGGAGCCAGACTCTTCTTTGAGCGTGGTGACAGGACGAGAGGCAACAGACACTAGTTGGAATGTGGAAAATTCCAATTAGATATATGGAAAAAATTTCCACTGTGAGGGGGTGATCAAACACTGGTACAGGTTGCCCACAGAGATAGCAGAAATTCCACTCCTGCAGATACTCGAAACTTGACTGGGCAAAGCCCTGAGAAACCTCTCTAGTTGGTGAGCAGCTGTTGGACTAATCATCCTCCTGAGATCCCTTCCAATCCAAATTACCTCATGATTCTGTGAATTCCCCATAACCAGCGTCAAGATACTATGTACTAAGCTTAGCTCTACTTACTGTTTTTCTGGGAAACTGAAGGAAAAATAAATGGAAGTACTATGAAACAAAACCTCATTAATTCAAATATTACCATTCTATGCATAAAATTTCCAAACCACAATCCTCAGGCTTAGCTCTTACTGGCAACAGAAGTCGTGTCTGGTCTTCAGGCAGGTACTGGTAACACCCTCTGTTAGCTTTGCCAGAGACTTCAAAAGTAGGTAATTAAGTTAACACCGGGAAGACCAGCCACCAACCACTCTGAATGCAACAGAAGTGTCGTAACACCCGTGAGCACTGTTGGTGATTGGGACAGAGGTGCTTTAATGCAATACAAACTGTGGGAAATATTGTGAACTAACACCATTATAGCATTTCCCCATAGTATTGCATTCCAGAGTGTTACATTGTATGTTGCATCCAAGTTGCAAGGAAAGAAAGACGGAAAGAAAGAAGGAAAGAAAGAAAAATTAACTACAGTGACGGATGGCGCACATCTAATGCCTTTTTAGCCTTTCCTTCTGAGGAACAGAATTGCACCTACTACTGAAAGTAATTGTCAATTATTAATTACATGAGATTGTTTTAGGAATAAATGAGATTTTAGATCTTTCCTACTTTAACATTTCATTGCTGCAAAAAACTGAAAAAACTAAATCCCAAAGACTACATTCTTGTTTGAGAGTATTCAAGATGTGGCAGAATCAGACCCCAAATCACGCATTGAGAAATACAAAAGACACACTGGAGAAAAGAGAACATGTTTTCCTTTAGAAAAATCAAAGTTTAGAAGCTCACTATATGACTATAACACAAGATAGAAATGCTTTGTTCACGCAGCTATTATTCTGCAAGTGTAACACAGCAATATTTCACTTTGAAAGTCACTCCCCTGACTGACAAGGTATGCCATCACTCTTTAGCACAGCAGCACCACTTCTTCCACTCCAGCAGATGTTTCCTGCTAGATTTGTTTCCTGCGAAGTTTCACTTGATTTTTGAGGGCAAAAGCATTATCGCGGAGTCTTGCTGGCATTATGACTCTTTGCATAAAACAAAGTGTATAGAACAGTTCTACATTTATATTATTCAAAACTGTTTCTAAAAATACGCTGTTGTTCTGAATAATAATCTACTTCAAAGTAATGAAAAAAGAGCCACCAGAGAAGAGCGTAAGTGCTACTGCTCTCCTGTCATCACCTAGGCTCGCCTAAAGCTTAAGCATGAAGACAGTGGGATGCAAAGGATCAGATGCAAATTTATACGGACTATCGAATATACTAGGTAATGGAAATTTCTCCACAAATAGCTTGAGGAAGGAGTCAGACAGTATTTTCACAATCACTAACATATTTGCCAAATGCTTGGTTTTGACCGGCTCGCACGTATCCCTGAAATCGGTTTGATCGCCAAGCGCTCAGTTAGGAAAAATGTTTTTTTTGTTTGTCTTGTTTTTTTTTATGAGCAGTGAAACCGATTTGCTGAAGGATTTGTGTCCTTTGTGCCATAAAAGCCCTGTCCGGCCCCTGTCACCATCCCAAGCTCCCCCCCACTCGTTCCCAAGCTCCCTCTGGAGCTCCGTGCCCGGGGCTGGGCAGGCAGGCTGCCCGCCAGCCAGCCTCTGCCAAGGAAAACACACCCGGGCTGGGCCGTCCGCCGCTCTCTGGCTAACGCAACCATCCCAGGCTCCCTCTGGAAGGAATCCGTAGGAATCTCATCAAATGCGAACTTGCCTTCTGTTCCTCCAGCGCTTTTGGTTTAAACTGGCTACTGAGTTCGAAATTCACTACGAAGGGACAGGCAGGAGGGATGGAGGGAAGGAAGGCAGAGTGTGAGAGCCTGCACGCCTCGCATCCTTACGAAATTCGGTTTAAGAAACCCTTGCCACGCTACCTGGGAGCTGCCACCCTTATCTTCAATCATCGTGGCACTCAGCCAGGATTTTGAGACTGGAATTTAAATCCACCTAGTCAGTGTTAGTAGGAAGCCTTTTAACAATGATGCTGTTAGGTTTCTGACACAAGCTGATCTAATTTTTTTTCCAGACATCTAACTGAAAAATCAATTATTTGCACACTGTAATAGAGAAATGCAATTATTTGTGAGATTTGTCAGTGCCCCAGAAATTTTTATTCTAGCTCTTCTCTGAAATAAGGACTGTACAGCCTTTCCCCCAAAGGAAAGAAAAAGGATATCCTGGGGGTTAACACCTATCATTGCTACAGCAATTACAGCAGTTACAGAAATGACTGACATATGACATTGATTTAATTCAAATTTTGAAAAGATAATTTTGTAGCTGCTGACTCCATTTAAGAATCTTCAGTGTGGAAATTAGCATTGCCAACAGTGTGAGGGTTCTGAGTTGATCATGAGTTGGTCATGAACTGTTATAAACACGTTTGGCTTTCTCATGCCTCTTTTCAGCTCCATTATCTCAAGCATTTGCATATGCTTGACATTTGCATTGCAAAAATCTGGCCCTAGACTATCACTGACATCTATTCTGATGACATATGAGCTTTAACAGAATATGGTTTTTTCCTAGACTGAGAGCCCTACAAAGCTCAGGAAAAAAAAAGTTGCCTCTGAGACACAAAACTGGAAATCAAGGACAAAAATTTAAGAAATAGCTGCATCATAGTCATCCATGATTGGTCCCTCTTATGCTGACACGTTACAATGTGGGCCTTAAAAACAGCAATAAAAAGGATGTGTCCGTTTTTGCCACCTATGCCAGTGAAACACTGCCCCATCAAATAAAAGGCGTGATTTTTACCTGAGAAATCACAACATATAGTTTGTATGGGCTTATGCAGAAGATATGTGGTGGGGGTGGGAGGAAGGGGTTATACTCAATTCTAAATATTCATTTCATTGACAAATTAAGGTTTTACTACCTGATTTCAAAATAATGCCGTTCGACAAAGAGAAGTACCAGAATGGACCACTGAAACATTTCGTGTCAACTCCTAACATACTGTGGGTACTGGTCACCACACAAGTACTGCATTAAACTCAACCCTTCTCCTAGAGAAAAGTAGCTGGTTCCCAAGGAGAATGAATGGTGATGCACATGCAGGAGACCATGGTAATCCTGATTCCTGAGGGTCCTCCAATAGCAGAGAATCTATAGGTCAATTTTAGAAAGTGGTATACATATTTAAAGCTGCTATCCTAGGAAAATCTGTAAAAAAGATTAACTATGCTTGAACAACTATAAGATGTCTGTACCATTTTGGGGTGAAATTCTGTCTGAGGGCTACTTCTCCCAAACAAGCCATTTTCTTGTTTCTAGGACATGTTCCCTTTTTTTCTACTGTATCTGCAATAAACTGTATTTCAAATGATGTTCTTTTCCTACAGCATATTTTCATTTAGTTCAGGCTATAACCATAAGATTTTCTCAATGTTATGTGTTTTTAAAAAATTAAAAACAAGGAGTAAATACAGAAGTAGCAATGCAATATCACATATGGTTGTCACTACAACCATATACTGTTGCCACAAAAAAGGACTACTGAACTAAAATCACTGCTAAATTTTTTTCTGTATTGATCATTTTCCTAATCAGGGAAATAGTTGTAAAAAAGCACAGTAGTTTTAACACACGCGCACACACACACACACACGTATGGTCGCTAAGCTGATAATGGGGATGAGTACAAAATGAAATTATCATAAGAGAGTCTCTGCTATGACTTACATTACAGGTTTTTTTCTTAAAGCTCTAAGATGAAGCAAAACAACAGAACTATCATAACGGACAAGCCGAAAGTCTGTGCTACACTGGATACAGCTTCAGCCCAACCCAGTTACTGAATTTTCAGTATCTTTAACCAGAAGAAACAGAGGTTGTGGTTTTTTAGTTAACCGTGTCAAATTTACACATCAGCAACAACGAACAAACTAATAACAGAAACCAAAACATGTATTTGTAGTATTTTCATACCTACCGAGCCCCTTTATAAAGCCGATCACACTGGATTTTCTCCAACATGCTACTGTAATATCCATGAGCTTGTGAATACCTGAAATGTTCCACTCCTTCAGTTAGAAAAGTTAGAATCCTTTTCTAACTAAAATCGAAAAGGAAATTAGTTGTTTCATAATCCTGTTTCATACTTCACTCTGAATTTTTCAGCAGTGAGGCAGACATTTCGTTCAGTTTTTTGGTTTTGTTTGTTAATAGACAAGTGCTGAAGACCTACAATGTGTGAGCTAGAGCAGGCCTCCGGATCAGATCAGCCTTTCCATAACCAAAGGGGTAATTTTTAGCTTCAGCATATGATGATGACCGCTCACAGAGTGGCTGCATGTCTATATTTATCCACAAGTACATACTATGCTGACAGATTAGCGAAACTACTTCAGGCACTCCAAGAACATGAGACAGGATAATGGAGTTCGACATAAACAAACCATGCATATCAAACACACGTATTATCATACAATCCAAGCTGAAAGCAATTAGTATAGAAATGCGAAGCACAGAGACAACACAGGATGGGGTTTGTTTTGTAACTAAGGTCTTTTGGCCAAAAGTACATACAGTTTAAATTCCTTGCGATAAAGCCAATGCAGTATCTCTTCTTTTCCCATGCCAAGAGTCAGTGAGAAACCACATATCCTTAAGGATAATTATACTTCTGCTGAAATAACTCTTAAGAAAATTTGCTTTGTTTTAAAACTATAATCATAATATTAAAAAGAAAACACATTATTAAATAAAGCATGAAGAATTTAATTTCCAAGGATACAGCATGTGTGCCAAGGTTACCAAAAGGTGGCTTTTTCACCCTTTGAAGGAGAACATTCCCAATTAGTTTGAGCTTGATAGACAAAGAGAATAAAATTCAAAGGAAACTTTTGCTGAAAGAAACAAACTAGAAGTCTAGCAGATCCATTTTTATCTTGGTGAAAGAAACTGTAAGATTCCCAAGGAAAATATTATTCCAGCATATTAGTAAGATGCAGTAGTAGCACCATTTTGATGGAAGCATTATTTTCATAATTCATTTGCATGTTTCAACAAAAAATAACCATAAAGGCATAAACTTAACCAAAACCCCATAATATTAATGACTTGAAATATATATGATAGGAAATAAATTTCTTTAAAGTACAGGACTTTACGATAAACAATTGATGCTACTAATGTCTGATCTGTTTGTGTTTCTGATTCTTTCTTAGGAGGATTTACAGTAAAAAATGAAAGACCAGGAAGAATTCAGCGCATATCTGAGTCCCACATCCAGACCACTTGGAAAGTAAAAGTGTAAGTTGTGGTGGTACTGGTATTGGCCTCAGTCTTCACAGGGAATCAATTTCATGCAATATGAATATTTGCCTACGTCTTTTGTTTAGTGCTTATTTTACACTTTTTATTAAAAGAGTTGATAAACCAGGGAGTGAATATACCCTTTTAAAGATACTTCTCCTATCTTCTCAGCTGCATGCTTAGCTAGATATAATTTAAGCTAATTGCTAAAATAAATGTAAGAAAACCTGATTGTACGGCCTGTAGCAATTTTTAAGGTCCATATAAAAGCTGCTGTATGAATCTGCCGTAAGCAACAGCACTGCAGACACAGCTTTCCTTCTCTAGTGCTGGAAACCATTTACACTTCCAACTGTAGCGAGGCTGGCACGCATTCTCCTAGGGATGGAAAGAGCTGTAATAACCTTTTGCATATGTATGTCCCAGGCAGAGTGGAGCTTTGATCCTACACTTAACTGAATGTACTGCTGCAAAGCTTCCTCTATTTTAATAAAAAATGTAAAATAAGCAGTAAACAAAACACGTAGGCAAATATTCATATTGCATGAAATTGATTCCCTGTGAAGTCTCACTTGCAGGTGAGTGAACTCTTTGCAGTGAAAAATTCACTCACTGGCAGCAGTATGTAGACACAGACAGTAGATACAGGCACTTAAGGACAATGAGAACATGTAAGAGAGCCTATATGGCAAAAAGCTCAAACGTATTTTCCCTCTTAGTAGAACAAAGATGTTTCTAAAACTACACATTAGAAATTTCAGGGAGCTTGTATTTTAAAATTCCAGACTCTGAAGACTCTGTCTAAAACTATTGTTCAAGCAATTGCTGGGAGAAGACACTAGTTGTTCTGTGCATTTCTCTTGACACAATAACATGACATAAAACTATCCCAACTCATCCTGTCTTTCAAAAGCCTATTTCATCCAAATGCAGGATTTTTCAAGAAGAGTTACTTTGGTTGACCAATTAGATAGGTGGTCTGCAGTGGAGCAAAGATAAAACCCAACAATTGCATGCAAAACAAAGTCTGGGCATAGCACATAAAACCCTATGCTGAGGAAATACTATCTAGTCTAGAAGACAAAATGGAAGAGGCTGTGAGGTCAGCAGTGAAAAGTATAAAAAAATTTCAAGATTCTGGAGCAAAACAGGTCATTCTGAAAACAAGTCTGAAGGGAATAACAGATTTGGGAGGATTTCCAAAAAGGTGGTGAGAAATGACCGATGCTCTGCCAAATGGATGTTCCCAAACTACTTGATTATGCTGAAACTGTAAGGGAGAAAAGGCTAATTTATAAATTTCAGATTCCTCCGTTTCTTTAAAGAGACACGCCTTGGGAGAGTCATTTGTGTCAAATGGCATGGGGAAGAGAAAGGAAGGAGATATCTTCAGTGATAAAGGCACTCCAGGACTTGGTCACAGATTTAACTGAGATAAGACCAACATTTTAAATTATTTCTGCCTGAAGACTTCGTGACAAAATGCCATTGCCAGGTTTAGATATATTTATTCCACACTTTTCAGAATACTTGCTGAACTACAGAAGACAGTTCCAACCCCTGTAGACTTGGTTTGGCAATCCTTCTCCAAATTTTCTATTCCTTTTACCACAATAAGAGAGTATAAATTCTATGTGAACACAAGGAACAGCAAAGCCAGAAAACAGGAGACAAATTAATCAGTGCATCCACTAAGAAGTGGCAGAGTTGCCAATAAAGTGTAAGCTTTGGCCAACCCAACTACTCTAGCCAAGAAAAAGGAGGCTTGAACTTTGTGTGTGTGTGCGTGCATGTGCACACTCATGCCACTCCTCAATTTATTTTCGGTATCTTCAGGGGTGTTATAAACCAGCAGGCCTAAACCAGACCGTATGGTATCCTCAGTGAGATTGAACATGTCAGGACATAAGGCAAACTCCTTGTAGTGTCCTTGTATTCTGTCCTCCCCTGAATCCAGGGGTGGACAATGATTTGCAGAACAGAGCCTCTGAACAAGTCCCCAACACGGTCATTTCTTAACAATGAATCCAGTCCTCTGCAGGATAGAAACAAAACGCAGCATCCACAAAAATAAGTATATGGCCACTTAGTAAGCCTGATGGATGCTAAAATACCACTGGTGGGGGATGCTTTTCTCTGCATGAGTACAAAGAACTCAAATGCTCATTCCACTCAGAGATGCTTACGAAGCTGCCATCTTCTGAGATGAACCCCACTAGGAAATAACCAGTTTAATACAGGTATCTTTGCCCAAGCTCAGGAAAACATTAGAACAGTCCTTACACACACTGACAGGCGTTGATTTGAGATGGATGTGGTGAAGTGCCTGTTAGCTTTGAAGCTAAGGATATTGTTCAGCCGGGTACCTTGGAAAGGTTAAAACCGTTGGTTTGGCTTTATTAGCCACTAGCAACCTTCTGGCCCTCACATCCCAGCTGCTGGCAGGTAGGTGTTAAGCTTCGTAATCCTCAGACATGCACGGCAATTCTGTGCAAGACGGGTAATTGACATGAGACCCTGTAGAGGAAAGCAGTGGGTGGAACGCATTTGCTCCACTCGCAAGAGACCGTGTCTCCATATGCAGGGGACTCAGGAATGATGACTGCCAAAACAAACAAACAAACAGGAAATCCTGTCACATAAGTCCATCCACTTTCTCAAGTCCTTTTCATTGACTTGGCAAAGCTTCTAGTAAGTAGGATCCCATAAGATGTAGACTTTCCCTCTCTCTTTCTCCGAAGTTGAAGGTCAGGGGTTGAGCAGCTTAACAGCGTTCACTAGGTTCTTAGATCCTTGCAAGACATCTGAGTGAGGCAGGAAAGCAATTCTCCTTCATTCTCTTTGCTCACCGTTTATTTTTCTGCCCCTTTTCCTCTAGATCGTTATTTTCTTGTTTACATATACCACTGTGCTGAAGATATGTGCGAATCTAGGCACGTAACTTAATGATTTTTAGCTGCACCAATTTTAGAATTTGCTTGGTTTATTATGAGATTAAAGACTGAAAAAGCTAAATGACATGGGCAAACTTGTGGACAATCTCAAAACAATTTTCAGTTGCCAACTGAGTGCTCCATTCGGGGTTGACTTCTCACTAAAGGAAATATCTGTGTTGCTTCTAACGGGATCCAGATCAAATATAAATACTTCCCAGTTTCTGTGTTTTACATGGTAATGACACGCTGCCTCTTTGAAGGCTGACTTGAGATTAACAATATACTTTCAAAATCTTGGTATCTTTTCTAGATAACTTCAAAAGTTTTGTTATCTTTTCCAGTTATTCCAAAAGTAAAAACTCCAAATAAGGGTGGAAAGATGTATTCAGATAATCATTTTCAGGTGAATAGATTAACTGATTTTTAAAACATTAAAACAAAGAAAAGGTTTATTTCTGAAACTATGACAGAATTTCTTTGGGCTCAAAGAGAGCTTAAAAAGCATTTTATTTTATATAGAGACGTTCATACTCTTCTTTTACACTTTTTTATGTACTAGGGGAAGAAGCTAGCCTCCACTTTGGTGTCATTGGATCAGAAAATAGCTTCCTATAAGATTTTTAGACAGATATTTTGTTGGGCTTACTTTCCTTTTCAGAGACAGGGAGATGAAGATATTCCTGTTGCTTTGTGGTTGATGGGTGTTAGCGGAAGAATTATTTTTAGGGAACTTGGAAAAGTGCCGAGGAAGCACAAGGCTAAAAGAGTCCAAAAGAGAAGGAATAGTTACTTCCAAAAGAGGGACCAGCAAACAGGGAGGATGTGACCTGCATCTCCCTTCCCTACACATTTTCTCTCGGAGAGAGTATACTTTTCCTTTTCTCCTTAAATGTTTTACAAGAAAACCTTCAGAGTCCAGATAAGATGGAATTTTAAAAAGATAATTAGACTGTTTATTTTTTACTATAGAAGGACATTCAATGCTTGCATCTGAGTCCTATTCCAATTTCAGTGCCTAACTCAGACGTTAGAACTGGAACCATCCCTGACCTTTTGTTGTCTGTCCACACTTGCTCTTCCAAACCACTGACAAATGTTGGTTCATGCTGTTAAAAACTCATGTGTTTTACTGGAATGAAAATGGAATATCATTTATGGATGATGTGGCTTCTGTGCAATGTACACATGTGAATGAAAACCCAAGTGTGTTGTAACGCACTTGCGCAAACATAAGCAGTATTTTATTACTGATGCACAAAAGGAAACAGACTGTCGCTCATTCCCCTCTGAAATTGCATGGTCTGAACAGCCCAACTGACCTAATACTGTTCCATCTCTTAAGAGCCGACTTCCTAAAGAGTTTTGCTTATTTCATGCCATGATAAATATGCTGTCATATTTAGTTATGTTTCAAAGTGTAGTACTGCATTGAAGAAAAATCTTTAAAATCGTAGTTGCTTCCTTGACCTCATCTGCTGATGCACCCAATCTACTCTGTGGCTGCCTTTTAGGGAAAGGTTCAAATTTAGCCACCTGCAGGCCAAATATCAAATTTAATCTAGCCATCTAGGCTCTGAGTAGAGTAAATGAAGAGAGACTGACATTTCTAGGTGATTCATCACATCCTCCTTAGATTCTTAGCTTAAGGTAGAATAAATCACTTTCTAGAGGCGCCTATCCCTTGTCAGCGATTACTGAAGGAGAACTGACAACAAAGATATGCATCCAAGGTTATAAGAGATGACTCCTACTCTTAAGTCTGTAGACTCCTTCAAGAACATCTTGTACAGTTTAAACTGCATTGTGGTGCATTTCAGCTGCTGCTGGCTAGGATTCATACCCTTGCTCGTGTGGGTGGAAAATGGCACAATACCAGGAGTAAACCAAGCCGCAAGCTGGCACTGTGAACTGGCAAGCTAAACCTTCGCAGACCAAAAAGACTTTACAAAATTGTGTGAAGCTTTATGTGATGAAACCACAGGATAGATTTCTGTGAATAAAGACTAACATGAGAGTAAGTCAGACATCCATTCATGTTTCCCTCTACAGTGGAGTGTACAAAGTAACATCTATACAAATTAAAATGAGAGAAAAAATTTTGCAGCCAAAATCTGGATTAATAATTATAATTGTCAATCCCCTAGTCTATGTCTGATTGAATCATTATTGTCATTACTTAATACTGGCTGCAGCAGCACACTCACAACATTGTCTATCTTCTATATTAACTTAAACGCTATTTGGCCTCTTTGCTTACAGACAACCCAACACACGATACGTCATCTTTTATTAGCCACAGACCATTATGATGCTGTAGTATCTAATAACCCTTTAATAACATTACATTAAGAGTGCTTCCTTTGAAAGTAGAGTTCCCTTGTTTCTTAGCCACAAACCTAAATGCAAATGTAAATGTTTGCTGCTTTGTTAGACTCAGACTCCAAGACATAAATATTACTTGTGGTGACTCTGAAATACAAAACCAGCAGGGACAAGATAATGACTTTTACCATCCACATGAGCTCAGTGAAAGTTTTTGAAAGTCTGGCTTGACTACAGCTGTCTACTGAAACATTTCACTTGAACAGATGAGTGAAGCACATGGAATTTAGCTGCTGTCCGAGGGACCTCCTGCATGACCAGTTGCAAATACCAAACACAACATAGACAGGACATTGCTCTCATGCTGGTCAGTGGACCATGACAGAAAACTCCTTCCATATATTGAAATGTCTAAAAGTTTTGAGTAGGTGACTGCCAGAAATACATTATTAAATTTGGAGACAGACAGGCACCTATAGAGATGAACTCTGCATCAGTTAGTTATGAAAATAAAGAAAGAATCCTAAGGTTAACACTGGATTTTCCAAACAAACAGCTCAAACACTGAGAAAACAGAGTAATTCCATAGAAAAACTCAAGAGCCTAATTACATCTGAAAACAATAAAAAGATTCCTCTTATGGGATATTCAAAGGGGAATTCAGTATTCCTGAGGACTGGGACAAAACTGATGTTGTATCAAGTTTTCTTAAAGTGTCAGCAAGGACAATCCATGCAACTGCAACACAGTTGGCCTGAAATTCATCCAGGAATGGCTGCGTTTGATTAATAAAGAACCAAAGTATCGTAATACAATGCCATAAGCATTGGTTTATGGAAAATAGATTTTATTAAACTGTATCTTTTTATGAGATTATAAATTTGGTTAACAAGGTTAAAAGTGTAGTCTTATATTTCTGTTTGGCAATTGGATTGGTATCTTACCAAATTGTAAAAGGAGAACAAAAAAAATCAATGTTCACGACAAAAAATAGATTAAAAGCTAGGTAACAGATACTTCTCAACATGGGTTAAGGAAGAATCATACCCTAATGAATGTACTTCTAGTGAAGGTAGAGAGACAAGTTCTTGGTCCTGTACTATTTATCCTTACTGTTAATGACATAAAAGAAAAACTTTTCTGTAACATTTACAGGCAAAACACTAATTAAGAGTGGTAGAAGAAATAGTAAAAAGGTCTTTCCACTTTGAATAGCATTTTGAAAACTAAATGCAAGCAAAGAATATATGGGATATTAATTCTAACCTATGGAGAATTGCATAGCCAGAGACAAAGAACGCATGCCACACAGACAGAATAAGGCTTTCTATTCCTGGGAAGCACTGATTATGAAAAAAGGCCTGAGACCAGGATGACTAATGTGTTGAAAACAGGCTGCTATTCTTGTGACCTGAAGAGCTATGGAGAGCCTTTTCAAGCAGGATAAACAAAAGCAAAAGCAGGAAAGCTCTACTGCTTCACTGCCAGTGTCTCTGAACTAGAGGATATTCAGCAAAGGCAACTATAAGTAACGACTGGAAAACTTGCCTTAAAGCTTAAGTTAGTTCGACCATGAGAAAGTTACACAGTCATTTAATCACATCCTCTAATGGCAGGAATTTGCACCTATTGCACCTACAACGGCACCTGTTTGCAAAACATATTTACATGGAGCCACTCAACCCAAAATGCCTTTTTAGACAACACAAGCACTCCGGCACGTCTAAGGTGTGATTCACTACCTCCTAATAAACACGTCTAAAGCAGCCCATCTGAACTGCGCCCGGAAAGTGCATATCTCTCTCCACTGGCTATCAGGAAAGCCAGGCTTGACTATGTCAGATGTAATATAAACACAGAGGATGCCTGAAAGTTAGGTGAGATGACTTCCATGCCTGCTAAGCATGAATATGAGGAACAGAAATTTGCTAACAGACAGCTCTTCATTCAGTAACATCCAATGTCTGGAATTTTAAACGAGACAAATGCATTAAAGAAGTTAAACACAAAGGGAAGGAGATTAACCGCCAGAATGCTATTAAGGCTGGTGCTGATTCTTCCATTAGTGGAAATTTTAAATTAAGATTTTTTTTTAAGATGTGCTTTAGCTCAAACAGAAATTAATTCAGAGAAGCCATAAAGCCTGCTCTATGAGGAGAACAGATTGGATGACACAATGGTTTTTCTGGTTGTGTAATTTATGACTCGTTGAATACATTAGTAGAAAACATATTGCTGAGAACAATCTTTCATTGGTAAAAGTACGATACAGATGTTCTAAGAAGGATTCTTCTATCTCTGATCTTGATAATATCAAGAAGCAGAAGTCTGAATGCCTGTAAGTACTCAGTTTCTCCTTGTACATCCAGGTACAACTATAACTTGTATGATCAGAGTATCTTTGTGATATAAGTAATAATTTCCTGCCATGATGGTTTCCTTGTCAAACACACATCGCCAAAACAGAAGCTGATTTTAAGGGTTGTTTTGGAGAATACACCTCGGGAGAACGTGAAAGTGGCAGCAACTTATTGGGATGATTCAATTTTCAGGAAATATTTTAAAGAAAAAGTACATTGCCAGAATAATTTATAAATACGCTTTATAAGTAAAAGTGGTAACCACACAAAACAGTGGTTTGCCTTAAGAGAATGCTTGGATAGAAAAGTGAAGCTCTCCAAAGGTGCAGTGATATGCTCCAGGGAAGCCATATTCCACTGTCTGAATGAATGAGGAGCACAGAAGAACCACGGCTGAAATACTGTTACTGGAAGTATATGCACATGCACAAGAAGGTGGACTGTCCTGAGAATCTGGAAAAAGATAAAACCACACCTTAGTGCATGCTACAGATCACTAACAAATGTCTGGCCATCTGCTAGAGAATAAAGCTGAATCAATACAACAATTCAAGTTCCTTGCATAGTATCACAGTCTGAAATAAAATTCAGTTTCATACTTGGATGTATAAGAAAGGTTGTGGTAAAGCTGTATGCATTACAGAATTATGTATTCCAACTATTGGACATAATTTTCTTCACTCTTCTCTTGTGAAACCTAAGAAGTTCACCAAATCCAGTAGTGTCCTGCCTCTGACCCAAAGGGAACTTTATAACACAGAGTTGAGGCTCCAAGGGGGCGGGAGAGGTCAGAAGAAAACCACGTTTCCAGCATTAAACAAACAGGCCAGAATTGTTCTGTTAGAAAACCCTGATTCTAACTGTAGAAAGAAATTAAAAACAGAACAATACTGACCTAAAAAACGCATAAATGGTTTTGTAAAAAGGTATGGAATCAAAAAGGTAATTCAAAGAAAAAAGGGTAGGCAATATTTGGCAACCCTGTTCCATAAACTGTGATCTTACCATAAATTGTATTACTTACAAGCATCAGTTGTTGTTATGGGACATCACTTCGCATCAAACACAATGACAAGCTATATTAGCATAATGGGTTATTATTCCCAGATCCGTGTGATCAGTACTCCATGGCAACCCAATGATAATGAACGGCTTTGTCAGTAAGAAAGCATGTACAAAACTATATGAAGCACAAATCTCAAGTACCTGAAATGGTACGTAAGGTTGTTAATAAATTAAGAATTTAAACACCAGCATTGACATTTCTTTCCATATATACATGGCAAGAGGCACTGAAATTTTCAGCACATTTTCAGCCAGCCATCACCGTTGTGGGGACTTGGCATTTCCAAGACACTTTCACTCAGGGCTCAAGTCAGTTGAGAAGTTGGGTGATAAACCCAGCCTATGGAACTGAAACCAGAAAACTAACCCAAGTGATCAGGTGAGTCGGGCAGCAGCTCAGATCAGGATCCACAACAGCCAACCTGGGCCCGACACCGCCTTAGATACATCCCCACATGGACCTCACATTGTTGAACCACTTCAGAAGTACAAAGCAGAGCAGAAAAACAGCTCCTCTCCTTTTCAGTTTGGCTGTAACCGTTGCCGAAAAACTCGGAATAAAGAACTTATCAACACCAATTTAGTGTAGATAAGCAGACACTTCTTTATTGACGGCCGGGTGCGCGGGTGGGTCGTCTCACGAACCACGCACACCTGAACACCAAAATCATACACCTTATATTGAACTTATTCATTCATATTCATTAGATTTCCAAAAAATGTTATGCATATTTATTAGATTTCTGGGAAGTTATTAGCATATGTTAATGTCCTTTACGCAAGTGCATTGAAGGTCGCTGGTGGTCTTCTAGAGTCCTCTGGTGGTCTTTCATAGTCTTCCTCACTTGTCCGCTTCTTGACCTCCTTTAGGTGATTCTGCGCAGTTCGGCCCTTGGCAGGTAACTAATTGTTTCTTGGCAGGTAACTACAAGTTGCTTCATAAAGAACTTATCAGTTCCCATTAATTTGAAATTCTGACATCTTATACATTCTTCTAGGTTATAATATACTCCTACAAATAAACACTATATCCAAATTATCTTAAATCTTAAGCTTGTTATCTAAGTTCTAAATGTTCCTACTAGATGATTTTGGCCAATTCCTCCGGCCTTGGTATAGGGTTATACAGAGGATTTCACAGCAGCTGTTGGTTGTTGCTTAAATGTGTAAAATGCAATAGAGATATATATACTTTTGCTAAAATATTTCTTCTAATTCTATGTTCCTATTAAAATTGAATATGATTAATTCTAACTAATAACAAATCAATAACAAATCAGTAACATAATTGTTTTTTATGTAACAGCTTAACAGCTAAAGAACTCAGCCAGAATGCGGTAGCCTTGGTTGAAACTCTTAATTAAACCTCAGGGATCTGAACTCTCATCTCCCACCTTCTTGGAGAGCACTCTCATTTCCTGGCTACTGCCAGAACAGTAAGGATTACCCATGTCCTGCTTGCTCAAGGTTTGGCAAATTTGAAGAAAGAATTCAATGTGCTTCGAATTAGAGAAGAAATATAACAGCAAGCAAGGCTCTAGCTCAGTAGTTGCCACTTAGTTAATCAATGAGTGACAACTACTAAAAATTGTGTGATAGATTAAATTGTAATAAAAAGTAACATTAAACAATAAAGGTATTTGGGCAAGGGAATGCCTACATTGGTAAATTACCTCTTGTTCTTGTCACTGTGTGTTAGGTAGACTTCACAAATGCCTCCAAATCAGATCCTTCAGATATTTCTACCTGTTTTCTGCCTGAGGCTGAGCCATACTAAATAACTGCTGTCATGAATTCGTCTTCTTCCTGGGCTTCTTTTTGAATCCCAGTTTATTGTCCCACAAAGCAGAGCAATGGGTAGGACAAGAATCAGCCTCCAAAGCAAGAATTGTTCCAGATGCCCCTCTCTTCCTAGTTAAGACATCTCTGGTTTGGCACAGTGTATCCTTGTGATATTAAATGCCACTATGTAACAGCTGCACAAAAAATACAGGAACTTTTAAATGCTATAAAATGCATATTACACTTTTTACGTACCCAGTCCAGACCAATCATCGGGACCAAACTACTAATCCAAATTAAATCAGTCTTTCACATGAGATAAAAAGATGCCAGGATAATGACCAATAAAATGAATGTCCACTTACACCAATTTATTTTCTTCTACTTCATTCTAACCAACAGTAAATGCTGCATTTGTAAGAGTAATATTTGTTGCATACATTTTTCCTAACATCTTTAAATAAGATAAATGAAAATGTGAAAGGATTACAGTTAATCAGATGATTTTAAAGACCCTGGGTATGCTAAATATGACCCTCACAAATACTAGGCACTTAACCAAAAGCACGGGGATGGATGCTCTCTGCTGCAGCTGGACCCAGGCTAACTGGCCCCTTCTCTCTCTTTAGGTGGAGGCACAGTGAAAACCCCAGGACTCTGCACTTCGTGCATGGGCCCACTTCAGTAGATTTTACCTGCTGGGCAGCTAAGCACTTGAGCATCCAATTTGACACGACAGAGGGTGAAACGCTCCTGAGGAAGTGGAAGGATAGATGAGAAAAGTCACTGTTTAATGAAACATGATTACCTGGTTCAGGTGTTTAGACAAATCTCAGGCATGTCTGCGAGGTGTACACAGGGGCTCATAATGTTTGATTTACATCCTAAGATCTGTATGTCCTTGGCCACCGTAGCTGCTCAGTAGACACAAGCTGTTCTGAATTATTTTGCCTTGACTGACAGAAAAGCACAGATAGAACCAACCAGACGAGCTATTCTGCGGCAACTGTCTAGCTCTATCATAAATGCAACGTAATTCAAGAATTAATTTAAAATATATCCTTAAAGATAAAGCTGGATAAGCATCCTGAAATTCTGAAATCTATACAGTAATCTTTTATTCAGTATTTCAGAAAAGATGATGTCATAGAAGTGAGTTATAAAAGATGAAATTGCAGACATCAGGCATAAGGACTGATTAAAAACTGTGTTATGTGTTGTTTTTTTGTAAAACTTTACATTGTATTTTGATTTTATGATTCCGTAAAAAGAAATCAAAGATAATTTTCTTTTCCTGAAAAAAAGTATAGTCTAAAACTTCATGTAGAATATCTTAATACAGTAATTTTAAAATATAGTTTGTGGGTTTTTAAAAAACACACATGAAATCAGTCTAACTCCAATGCCGCTGATGTAAACAGTTATGTACTCCCTTGTCTTCATAAAAAAAAGCCTTAGGACAATGCTTGGCTTTTATATCTTACTTAAATTATCAATGCAGATATTTATCAGAATTTCATGACACTGTGCCAGTTCTTGCACAGTTTATGGAAAACCATAGCTATAATTTGAATCCACAGTGCATATGATGTATATGATACAAAACAGAAAAAAGAGTTTGAAAGATTGTAACTGATCACACTGATCATTTGTGCCATAAGAAGTTCAATGACTGAAGATCATTTTCTGTATTAATCAGCAAGATACAATTTGTTATATATATTTGTGCACACACACGCACTTACATAATAAATGTAAACTATATCAACTTGAAATGTCATTTCTGGATTTAATATTATAAAAATGAAAACTTTATAACAAAAAGTCATGGCCTGAGGATATAATCATAATATAAATGTAATCTTTAAAATGCATGACATCCCAGTAAGGCAGGCTTTAGGAGAATTTACCAATAAGGTTCAAATTTGGTATGTAAATGTTTAGGATATGTGCTAGCTCTGCAAGAGGATCTGAATAGTGTTATACACCCTTTCGTACTTAATCAAGAAAAATGCCTGATTAAAATCAGTGGCAGCAACTTTGTAGAAACTATCTCATTATTTTGCAGGAATAGATTCCTTCTGTAACAAGAAAAAGACTGCATGAAATAATAATAGCCTTTATGGTTCCTTTATGGAACTAGAAAGAATGGTGTTAATATTAGGCAGAAAGCCATTCTAAGTATCTATTAGTATCATAAGCACATAATAAATCTAAACAAATCTCTAACTTGACAGTAGTGTGATGCTTCCATTTTACTGCTTGAAGGACTACTGTTTGCCCTCAAAGAAATTAAAACCCCCTTATTTGTAATTGCCATTCTCAGCAGCTCTGCTGTAATAGACAGACTTCTGGGTTTCCCACTT
The DNA here is from genome assembly GCF_929443795.1 of Astur gentilis. Lineage (NCBI taxonomy): Eukaryota > Metazoa > Chordata > Aves > Accipitriformes > Accipitridae > Astur > Astur gentilis. The sequence goes on from NC_064898.1 coordinate 3,857,210, forward strand.
TGGGCAAAATAGAGCTGGAATTTGGCCCAGGTGCAGCTATGACTGTGCAAGGACCTTCTCCCACTGCAGTTGCAGAAGACAGTCAACCCTACACCTCTTCTTCCAGTGAAGAGCTAGCCCTTACACTACAGTTTAAAAATGTAGCCAGTCTTGTTTTTCATGTTTCAAAAATAAGTTCTGTCTCAAAAGACATTTACAGATTCCCATGTAAGTACGTTTTCAGATTTTTACTCTGAATAACTCCTCATTTCATTTGAGTGTTCTTTTTTTCTCATTTTTCTTTGCTGATACTTATACACTCTAATGTAAGGATTATCACAAATGTCATCAACATGCTATTTACCTTCTTCCAATTCCCTAATGAGGATATAAAATAAAATAAAGCCGAGAGTCCATCCCTGCAGTACCCAACTGCTTAGCTCAATCTAATGTGACAAGAAACCATCAGCAAGGACACTTCATTTACAGTGTCTCATGCCAGTTTTTAACACATTGCTCATAAAACTGCAATGCTTGAAAGCATGCTGAGTGACACAAATTCACTAATACCCAAATACATGCTCTGTTTCTTCATTCAGCTGAGAACTCTGTCAAAAACCCCCAGATCTGTCTGACATCCTCCCTTGAGAGATCCTCGGACAGAGTAGCTTTTATTATTAGCTTCTACACTACCTGCCGTATTGGAGACGAAATGTGTTAAGAAGTTATCTGCTACTCCATTACAAGTAATAATAAACAGAATAATAGTCTGGTAAGAGTGTTTCTTTGTACATCTATGTGCTTTCCGCTCTGTACTGCATTACCTCATTGGACTCAGGCTTTCAGAAGTGAAAATGATAAGCGAGGTAATATAGTGGACGTATGATTAATCTGATGCCAAATGTACCAACTGTCGACCCGCTTACCTTAACAGCACACACAAGTCACTTGCCGCTCTCCTCACCTGATAACATTTAACGCTTTATGTCACCTAACCCGAGCACTAAGGCAAAGCAAGTCATACCCTTTGCTGGAGAGATTTGCTACATAGCAAGGATGTAGGATGGAAATCACAGCTCCTGCACTGCATTCTGCGTTTGGGAGGGGATTTCTCTGTCTCTCACCTCCCCCATCTCCCCAGCTGCTCACTTCTTACTCCAGCTCTACAATCTGGTGTGTCCTCACGGCTGTGCCTTCCCCACTTCAGGCTTCCCATTCCAGTCCCAGCCTCCCATGCACTGTTCCCCTCGCCCATCCAAACGCTGCCCCCCTCATCCACCCAGTCCTCTCACCCCCAATCCCATCCCTCCTTCCATCACTACCCCTTCATCCACCCCTTTCCAGGCCCCCCTTGGCCCCATCTCCTACCCTCACTCTTCCTTTCCACTCCCACTGTCTAGGAAGTATCAATTCCCCTATTTCTAATTCCTCCCCCACGATGAGTCCCCTGTCTCTTCTCCCTTCGTTCCTGCTGGCTCTTTGCTGGGCTCGTAATTCATATTCACCCTCTCCTCCACCCTCTCTTTCTTTGTGCAGTCACCGTATGGAGCCAGTTGGCTGTGTCTGTCCCCCGCCCACCCCCAGGATCCTCTTCAAGAGAATTTTTAACATGAACAAACAAGAGTGTTTTTGAATTTTTGCATTCTTAGAGAGGGTAGAACCACTTTTGTGGAAAATTCCAAAATTCACCTTCAGGGACATTAAGTTTAGAAGAGCTTTAGCCCAAACTGCGGAGCTCAGGAAATATTATTGGCAACAGAAAAGAGGGTTCTTACACAAAAAAGTAGGCACAGCGATATCCATACATAATCATTAACAAGAATTTGCCTTTTTCTATCTTTTTATAAAATTCCAACCTCTCTAGAGTAACAATTTAGTTTTAAAAGTTCATTAAAACAGTAATTCAAATGATTCCAGTGATTTCACTTGCCATAGAAGTTTGCAGCTCCCTGTAACACCCACTTCTACCTGCCCTGTCCCTTACTGCTGGAATACATGACAGACCAATCAGTAAAAACAATCAAAATTTTTAATTTCACTTTCCCTTTAAAAATATTTCCATCTTCTATTTTATGGCATACATGTTAAAGATTCACTATGGACAAGCTGAGACTTTGCTTAATTTACTACAAACCCCAGTGACTTTTGTATTTCAAAAGCAGTACTATCCAACATTTGATTCCCGGAGAGTTACTGCTCTTGATCAAGAAAGAATACATACATTGGTCTGCCATGTTTTCCTGCCTATGAGTAATTGAACAAAAGTCAAAATAACCACCTAGCTTTGGTTCAGATAGCACGCAGATAAAGGGTGTGGTGAGGTTATTTGTTTCAAACATCTGCCTTCAAAGAAAAAGAATTACAGCTAAGTAATCTTCTCCTCATTTAAGGCATGAGTAGTAACAAATATGTACCCTGTGGAATTTAAAATAATCCAAGGACATTTCCATTTTAAAATTACTACTTACCGCCAATTAAAAATCTCATTAGAAATAATAACTAGTTGAGTCATGATTCACAATGTGTCATTTGGCTACAAAGAATGTGAAGGAAGAAAGGTTCTTCCAGTAAAGGAATACGAGACAAGGTTTCATTTCCAGCTCTAACACAGGTTTCATGTGTAATCTTGTGTTTCTCAGTTAATTTCTCTGTTTCAATTTGCCCGGTAATAGCAATAAAGGAATAATACTTCCATCTTTCATATTCATGTAATAATGCTGAAAGAATTTAAGACTGTAAAGCTTCCAGATGGGAAGCACTGTATGAATATTATTATAATGTAGACCATTGCAAGCAAGGTATTTGCAGCAGTTTCCCTGCATCTAAACTAATGAATGTCAATTTGCATCTTGCGAATGCATTTTAAAATAAACAGCACTACAAGTTTTGTGTGCAATGCTCTCAAAGGTGTGACTGAAGCTTGTCTCACAGCTGGGGTACTTACAAAGGCTGTCACAGCAAGGATTTTCTTATGTCTAAGAAGACGGGAAGCTTATGCTGCAATTTTTTATCAGGTAGACTTCCCTCTCCACTACCTAACAGACTCTTTTTACAAATTCTGTAGAAGCTTAGGCATCTTTAGAAAGTCTGCTCTTCTACAAATTGTTCTGAATTTGGTCAACATGTTCAAAAAAGGCAGGCAGACTGAATAAGCTTTGCTTCCATTGGAAAGCAGACTAAAAATAATTCCAGTTACCTGGGAACAAATTGCAAAACCTGATGTCAGTTAGCTTAGACCACTTTCAACACACAATGTCTCTTTAATATGCACAGAATAAACTTTATTCTGAAAATATACAACAATATTTTACTGTGAGTGTATGCAGAAACCTACTCTACAAGCTTCTCAAGGAAGAACTTTGGCTAGAACTCTATACAAGTATCCTCCTGACTAAAAAGGCAAATTGATCCAGAATTTAAAGACATTCGTAAACAACAATCAGAAATGCAGCAAGAAAGATAATTGCATATATTCTGTTCAACAAAAGTTTTGCAAGGGAATCAATATCAAAACAAACAAATTAATAAATGGACATCCTTTGAAGTTTAATTAACTCCACATAGAAGCTGAGACTCTTCAAAGTTACAGAGACAGAGGAGAGCGAGATAGCTTGAGATCAGGAAAAAACGTTAGTATAATGATCACCTAGTTATAGGAGAATTCTTGCAAAACAGTAACTTTGGCAGACTTCTGTGCTGAGCCAGGTACTACTGGTTACTTATGAATTCAGGGGAATATTAACAAGCCTTTCAAAGTAAGACCAAAACCATCTGCAACTTCACAATTATAAATAAAATCAAGAACAATAATAATCAAGATCTGTTACATTCTTGTGATCTGTCCTTGTCTAACACCAATACAACATCTTCACATACTGGCTGTACACAAATCACGACTCCTGACCCGCTCACTGACTAGTGAAAACCACAGCAGCCTCTCTGCTTGTAAGCATTTGTGCTACAGTTGATGACAGCAAATTTCTGAAAGCATAGAAAGTATTCAGGATAAAGACTATATAGCATGTCTTTCAAAAGTGTCCTGTGTTTTTCGTGTGTAAAACTTCTCTGTTAAGGCTCCAACCACCTAATTAAGCTCTTTATCAGCAACACATTCCCCTGGAGACATGTGATAACATGTCACTACAGTGATCCCACAGTATTTACGAAACAACACTCGGATTTCTCTTCAAACCAGTGGTCTGAAAAGCACCCCAAAATCTCTCTGCTGGGATGTGACAGAGCTGAATCTCTCAGGCGGCTCTGTAATACCAGTTGCATCAGTGACCTTGATACGCGCAAACACCAATATTGTTGGTGGTCTCTCTATATTGGTGATCTCTGTATTTAATGCAGAGGACGAAGCAAGCAGCATTCGACAACTCAGTGAAACCACTGCTACTTGGCCAAGAGCAAACTAGGAAGCCAGTGTTTCTCAGATGTGTTTCATTCAGGCACTTGTTTTAGCAAGCTCTGCTGTCTGCTGAGTATAGAAAAACTCTGTCATCCGTTGGTTTTGAATGTGACTAATTTGCAATATATAAAACATCATAAATATATATGGAATTGCCAGGCTTCTCAGCAGTTCCCTCAAGGAAAAGAGTCTGTGCTCCCGAACTCTGGACTGGCACAAGTCCTAACTTTCCCCGTTAGCAGAAGTGCCACATCAAGGGGCACTCCAGCACCTGGCAGCCAGAGGCTGGAGAGACCTTGCTGGTGAAGACTGAGGCAAAGATGGCACTCAGTACAGGCCAGGGTCACTAAATCCCCTGCACCATTCAGCGATGGGTCCACATTTTCTCTGTTCAGCCTTTTACCACTAACGAAGCAAGACAAACTCTTCTTGTTGCCTTTGATATCCATTGCAATTCCCATCTCCAGCTGAGCTTTGGATTTCCAAGCACCACCCCTGCATGCCCAGGCAATGTTTATAAATTCCTCCTCCGTAGCCAACCCCTGCTTCTGACTCCGATATACTGCCTTTTCTGCACTGGAGCTCAGCCATGAGGTCCCTCAGAAGCCAAGCTGGTCTCCTCATATGTCTGCTCGTTTCCCTGAGTATTGGGGTGTCCCATTCTCGTGCCTGGAAGATTCTGACCTTAAAGACCTGACAGCTTTCCTGAGCTCCTTTGCCTTTCAGAGCTGCCCCCCATGGGATCCCACCTAACAGTTTCTGAAATCTGAAAAACTGAAATCCGCTCTCCTGAAGTCTAGGGTCCACACTCTGCCACTCTCTCTCCTCAGTCGTCTTGGGATGGTGAGCTCTGACCAGTTCTTCCTTGTTAACGGATAGCAGACCCAGCTGCACTTCACCCCTGTTGGTCCCTCATGTATCAAGAAGTTACTTCCAACACCCTCAAGAAACCTTGACTGCTTGCGTCCTACTATGTTGCACTTCCAGCAGACGTCAGGAGGTTCAAGTCCCCCACGTGAACCAACATCAGCTATTCAGAAACTTCCTTAAGTTGTTTAAAGAAGGCTTTGTCCACGTCCTCCTGATTGGGTGACCTGTAACAGATTCCCACCATCACCCTGTAACCCTCAAAATACTCTCTTCTGACCCTGACCCACGAACTCTCAAGCACACTGTCACCCACCCACCCCATAGAAGAGCTCCATACACGTGAGAAGCTCCTTCACAAAACCAGCAACCTCCACTCCCCGTCTCCCCTGCAGGTCCCTCCTGAAGAGCTTGTATCCATCCATCACAGCGCTCCAACTGCCTGAGCTGTTAACACCAAGCCTGCTATTGCTATGAGGTTGTCTCATGACCGCATGCAGCACTTGACTCCCTCCTGCATGTCCTCCAGAGTGCGTGTATTTGTATACATACACTTAAGGTGGGTGTCTCTTCATCCTGTTTTACAGCTCGGAGGTCTCTCCTGTTCCCTTTGCCCTGCACCCTTTGCTTTCCAGCCCTGTTCACCGCTACCTAACCGAACTATGGGTCATAGTCTCCCTCCATTGCCATTCCTAATTTCAAGCCCTGGCAGGCTGATGAGCCGGTTGGCAGATGTCTTGCCCTGCTTTGTCATACTATTAAACATCTTTCCAGTTACATTCTTAAAAAATATAAACAGTAGAAGAACTTACAGTATCTGGCTGAAAGAGCTGCTGTAAAGTTTGAACGTGATGTTTAGTATTCCTTTTAGCTGATGCCATAGACAAAGGATTGGACGATTCAGAAGAAACTATATTAGAGAAGAAGGGATTTCCTTTCTGTGGACAATTGATTCAAATCTAGTTTAAGTAACTGCAGAGAATGAAGAATCACCAACTCACAAATAATTCAGCTACCTACCTCTGTGAAACTATTCTGCAGTCCAAATTTATCATGGAAAAAACAATAGCAACAACAATTTCACTGCTGATGCTCTGAAGCAGAGAAGAGAGGGATGCAAAAGCTAGACTGGCCTGGAGAAGGAACTAGCTCCAATATTTAGAAACAGGCACAGGTACAGGAGTCACCATTAAGAAAGTAAGTATGATTCCCCATAAAGCTCCACCAGCCTAACAGCAGGAATCAGCCAAAACTGCCTCCTGCTCCTAATTGCTTATCCTTGTGCCCTTCCTTATGCTGACACCAGCATCTACACCAGTTTAGAAAGTTTAACTAGCAGGATATTAACTCTACGGGTAATTAGGGTGGGAGAGAAGGGGTAGGAGCACCAGGACAGGAGGTTGGGTGGGACTGTCCCTCCTAGGCGCAGCTACTGCAATGCCACGTGTGCCCACTGTGGGTTCAACACCCACAGGAATTCAGTCACTAGGGCTACCAACTCATAGCAAATGTGGAGCACTTACCGATTGCTCAGAAACTCAGGAATGAATACAGAAAATAAAGCTGGACAAGCACATGCATTCATAATTCTGGAAGTGGGGAGCTGCTTCCTACTGTCCCCAAATCAATATAGAGAAGAGAGTTTAAACTATTACTTAAAGGAGTGCCTCAAAAGTGAATAAAATACAAAAGGAATGTAAAGTAGCAATTTGGCTTATATCCTCCATTACTAAACTTTGAACATTTTTGTACATTTCATACACCTAAGGTAACCTGTGTATTATCGCTTCCCTCATATATATATTCCCTTTTATATATTTTTAATTTTTATAATTATATATATATACAAAAATAAAAAATATTACAGCTTAATCAGTGATATTTTATATACATAGAGGAAACCACAAGAACTGTTAGTTCTTTCTCTGATCCTTTTGAACAGTAACTAGCTATATTGGAAAAAAACAAACTGCTGGCAATTTGATAAAACCAAGGATATCACAAATTAATCACTCTAAGTGGATACTAACAGTATAACAGAATAATTTTGTTTTTACCACAATTAAAATTGTCAGAACCTTTATGCAATACCTACCAGCGATCATCTATGCCTAGTTTATGCCTAGTTTCAGACTATTTTATATTTTGAGATTAGGACTGAAGTTTTTTTTGTTTTACTACAAAACTTTATGTACTAAGATTGCACTCAAACTATTTGTGGATTTTTTGCTACAGTAATTCAAACTTCTTAATGACAAGCAAACTCATTGTGTAAATAAACTGAATTTCTCAATTTTTTTTCCTCCCAATATGGTAGAAATTATTCTGGAAGTTCCTGAACAGAGTAGCAAACATCAAAACAAGTGAAAATCCTTTTGTAAGAGTTCTCAGGTCCCTAGAGTCATAAAACTTTCGCCTTCCCTTACTTCTAAGAAGAACCATGCCAAAATGCAAGTTCTAACACGGGTACCACCAGAACACAAACGGCCCAAACACTCTGGTTTAATACGTTTCCCTACAGCTCTGTGGAGAAGAGGATCGGATCTGCAGACAAATATAAAGAAAGATGTCCTGGGAAGTAACAGTCACCACCATCAAGCAAGTCACTTCTCCGCTGACAATCACAGACCACTTAGGGCTGAAGAATACACTAAGCACCCTAATTTCAGGCTCAATGGATAGAGCAATCAATTCCCTTCAGGCAGCAAGACAGCTTGAATTAATAGCATCTTTTGTCCAAGGCAGAGTCACCCGCCAAGGCCTGAGCAGACGCTAACCTTCGTCCCCAGGGCTCCCTAAAGGCGGAGGCTGGGGACGTGGCCAGCTCTCTGCAGGTGTGTGAGGGTGAGACCTCGGCAGCAACCAAGAGGAGCAGGTCTAAGCATGGTCCCAGCCCCGGCCGCAGGTTCTCCATCAGTGCCAGCCTGCTCTCCTGTTTACCACGGCCACATGCCCCCGTCCCTTCCCCAGCTGCAAGGCCACCCACCTGCTTCAGGCAAGAACCGATCCTTTCCCTGCAGGGTGAGTTTGCGGCACGTCAGCTTCTTGAAATCAGCTCACTTTTGGGTCTGCAAGAGTAGGAATGCCAGAGCGAGAGAGATGGCAGGGAAGGGTAGGTTCTTCTTGTTCAGTGAATGTGTTTGTTTAAGCGGGCACTGAGAAACACGAAGGAGCCTCTTTCCTTCATCGATATCTTGCTACAAAGTCTGATAGCATGGTGTGCTTAGCGTATCCAGCTTTAAACAGGTCTATGTTTGCCTGCAGATAACTGAACCCTTGCAAAACGGCTGTTATCATCTTCCTGCACAATAAAATCTTACTAGAATATCAAACTAGCGCACCACAGAACTTAAGACATAATGCAGACTTTCACCTAAGAAACTGCCCATGGCCTTCCCTTTCTCTCGCTCACGGACACAGGACTTCATGAATATTCTCTGTAAAAAGGTTGAATTTTATTGCTAAATGTATTACATCCATTTAATGAAGGAGTCAATGTCCTTCATTAATTTCTGTTCCTGACACAGCAGAAACGTATCCTCAAGAGCAGAACAGAACATTGCTGACCACTTGGCAGCCAAACAACCCCTCGGGCTTCGCACCAGCCCCAGAGAAGTTCCTCTGATGCCTGATGCTCCTCTGACAACATAACTTGTTTTGACGCTACCACTGTGTTCAGCTCGGTATGCGACCAGCAAGCCGCGGAGGAGCCGGAGGTCCTCCTGGGACCGTCGTGGGATGCTGCTGTGTTTGAGCAATGCCAGCAATAGCTGATGCGGGTGCCTGCGTTCCCCCAGGATTAAGCTGTCTCTGACGTTACCCCCACTAGCCGGTGGCTTTTGCCAGCCACTGCTACGGGGACCGGGCACGCGGGAGCACTGACAGAGACCGGTGTGTAGTAGGATGATTGTGCAATGGGCTTTGTACAGCACAAAGTTAAAGACGATGATGATATGAGGATTTTGATGTGGGTGCTGGCTATAGTGAAAGAAGACAGGGAAGGATGGGCTATGGGAAAGAGACCTGAAGTCCTAATACTGAAAAAGGCCTTATTCCAACTCTGAATTAAATGCAAGTCCACAGAAAAAAAACATCTTGCCACTCTAAGGTGTATAAACAAGTGTTGTAATCCCTACACTAAGGCCCTGAAGATAATTATGTTCTATGAGAAGTGGCAAATAAAATTAAAATGTTCACTATGCAAAATGTGTGCTCTCATTCCATTACACAAAAAGACACCTTAAAAACTATCTCTATTAACTGGGAGACTATGAAATGCAGTTTCTACCAGCCCACATAAGAGCTGACTTGTGAGAGCACAAGTGAGCCATCTACCTGTGCCGTTTGAATTCTTCTACAGAATCGTTTCCTCCAATAAACTTAACTGCTGATCTGATCTAGAAACTGCAAAAACCAGAAGTTATTAAAGAACTTCCTGAGGTTTATACTTATGGTACTCCAGCGTCTTGTAGCTTGACTTTTAAACTTCTATACAGATTTCTTTTTTTTTAAACTGTGAATTTGAAAAGTGCATGTGGAAATTAAATTCAGGATAAATCTAATTATCTGATTAATTCAAAAAGTAAAAATACTCTAAGTAAAGAAGAGATTAAAATTCTTAACATTTGGAGTCATGTTATTCTTTGAATAAATCACAAATACTTATTTACAAAAAGTATTTTGCAAGATTTCCATAACAAATCTGAGTAACAGACTCTTAATCATCCTAATTTTGGTGAGCCCTATTTTATTCTTGTCATTTTATTGACCTCAGTGTGCCAAGTGAGCACTACTCACCTTGAGTAAGCATGGCCCTTTTAGCAGTAATTTCAAAAAGAAGTAATGCAAATGATTAATGCAGTTGTTGACTAATGTAGCGTCAATCAGAAGTACTTGAATATTTAAGAAAACATCAGAACACAAATGAGATCAGTTTGGGAAAAAAAAAAAAAATTATTCTAATTTTCCAGCTAGAGAATCCCAATTCTGATCCCATCTCCAACACATTACAGGAATATTTTCCAGAACTGCATGACGTGCATGGTATCTTGTTGACAAGTGCAGAGCAAAAGTCTGTTCTGAGAGCTGCAAGACGAGTATTTTGCGGACTCTCAGTCTGGTGGGATGATTCAAAGCCCAGACTGTGACTTGGCTTTTTGTCCCCTAGGAAGAAGAGTGCATGCTCACTGAGAACACGCCACTGACTGTATTATCCTGACTACAATAGTTAACAGGTACCTAAAATGAACCAACTCCAGTGCCCAGAAATTACCTGCCTCCTTAGCTGGTTGATGAACATGAAAATCCAAGCAGCATGCTAGGTGAACACCTCTGCAAGTGCGGTGTGACACTGAACTGAAATCCTGCCTGGCATGTTAAGAATGCTAGTTTGTTAAACACCTTAGAAAGCAAAATCAGAGAAAATTGTCATCCCAGGTAGAATAACTGAGTATATTTCATGGTATGGTATGGGCAATGTGTGCAGTTGGCAATCTACTGGAAAACGTTAATGCTCTGTGCAAGCCAAAACACAAATCAATAGAAAGGAATGGTTTTGGTGGGACTATAAAGCCTGGGAAGGATAAGTGCTATTTGCAGCTACTGTTTTAAAGTACTCATTTGCAGAAACATACGGGGACAGCACCTCTGCACTATTACCATTCGAGCAAAATATATAGTGTAGGACCCAAAGTTATTTTTCTTTTGAACAGTATATTAGACCTCTTTCTACTAGGTAAATGCCTGGCATAATTTATAGCTTACTTCTGCTCTTGGGTATGCAGACACAGCACCTATTCTCTGAAAAACATGTTCCTGTGCATGCATGTGCAAGCTTCCCAGCAGTTTCTCAAGCAAGGGAAGTGTTTTCCTCTGCTCCACCCATCACATAGCAGAGCTGAAGAAAGCCCTAGGTTTTTTGAACTCCCTACTGTCTTCTTATCAAACAGTTTGTTTTTCAGCTAGAAAGGATCTATACAGATTTATGAACATAGCCTTCCAGACTGAAAGCAAAAAAAATAAAAAATAATTGGCAACAAGGTTAAGTCAACCTGGATTAATTTACTGTATTACCTCTTAGTGTTTATTTAAATACAGTAGAAAGTGTGTTTATCAGCTAAAAGAATGTCAGAAATACCAATTATTCATATACTATTTCCATTTCTCTAAAAGAATTTCATTTAAGGACTTCTAACTTCAGACTAGAAACATCTCTGCTGTTTTGAAATACTTTCAAGATACTTCAATGTAGAGGAAAAAGAAAAAAAAGACTACAAGGTTAAATTCAATTCCATAATGTAGACCTTTTTATATTCTTAAGTGCTAGTTTCACTTAAAGTTACAGTAGTCTATTGCAAAAATAATGCCAGAACTGATTTGATTTCTGCACCATAAAGTGACTTGTTTTTCTCCTGTCATAAACTGTGACTAGCTTGTTATAAAATATGTGTTGTCACAATACACACTTATGTCCTTAAGTATTTCATTAACATTAGTCCAAAAAGGTAACTAAACCATAAAATTCTGTTCCAGTCCTTGAGGGATCACTGATTTGAATGAATATGCCCTAAATATTTTGGAAGGAGGGCAGATAAGCAATGCTGTTTAGGTAATAGTATTATTCCCTGGTGGCTTCACACTTGTGGTAGAAAAACAGATTCAGACAAGCACTACACTGTTACTGAGGTTACAAATGACCTGGAAAAATACAGTTTCTATGGATATCATTTAATGAAGACAAGTCTTGCATGTCACACATCTAATATAGTGTTATTTTTATTTCTTTGTAGGTATTCAGATACATGCCTTGTATGAAGCAGATTTTGCCATTTTTTTGTACCATAGAATTTTAAAATACTAGTCTTTTATGCAGAAGTTACTGAATTATAGATAGTGGGATGATCAGAACCTTACTGCATTCATAGCCAAGTTGGATTTTTCCAGAGACACTGTGTTCTATCTTTTAAAAACAGTTATTATAGAGATTTAGCACTGTTAATACAAGCTTCTATAGAAAAGAAATACACTGTTAATGTATTTTAAATTAAAAAGTAAATTTCTGCCAGAGCATGGCCTTACGTAATCTGAATATATTTGCAAGCACTAAATTTTATTCAGAAATCTTCATTACATAATATTGCTAAAAATCTGAAGAGTGATTGATTTAAACAGCAATGGAAATCAAGAACAGCAATACTGAAAAGACCAAGGAAGAGTAAAATGCTATTTGTTTACATTCTGCAAAACCCAGCCTGGATTAGATAAACAGATGGATTCTTTCTGGATAGAAATATTGCATAAGATTCTGAAATTAAGCATAGAGGGTGGGAAGTGCAGCTATAAGCAACTGATGTTTTGCTTTTCATCACATTGAAATAATGACTTTCAGACCTGAAGTATAATAATAATATTTTTGTCCTCGGTGCACAATTAATAAAATCCAACTTCTGAGCAATGCCACACCCTTGTGATTAAACAGCATTTTCAAAAATATTTAGATAAAGCTTGAACAAAGCAAATAAACACGTAGGCAGGAAATGCTGTTTGGAATGCACTCCCTGCAATGTACTATTAGAGAGAGCCAGAAAGCAGCCTAACTTCAGAATTCAATCAAGCAAAATCTAGTATAATCTCATTACAGCCTTTGCAGTTAATGAAACCTATTTAAATCTCTGACATTCTGATTTTTAGAGCTGACAAAAGCAAAAATTATTTGGTTTAAATAACACAAACATATAGAAATATAAGATTTTATCCTTTAGGTTATCCTAGCTATTTACCAAGCAATGCGTAATATGAAAAGATTATTCTTCTGCTACTCACTATTGCTCCAGGATTTCAGTAAATATTTGATACTGATTTCAAAGAAGCCTGAATCCTGCTGGCTAGCCATGTCTGCTGCATACAAAGAGGCTTCTATAATTCTGAGCAGCTGAAGTGGCAGGTACTATGTATGTAGATGTGACTGTCACCAGTTAGTGATGTAAACGAGGGGTCAGAGGAGGAAATGAAGTCTCCGCAGATCCACTTCTTCCGTTCATGGTAGGTAAGCTCATTAAAAAAAAAAAAAAAGCTCAACAACAACAAAAACACACCATGAGATTTTTGTCCTTTGCTGTTGCTCCGGGGCTCGTGCTTAATTCTATCTGCAGAGTATTTTATTCCCTCACCCCCTCAGTATGTATTTTCATTTATTCCATTCCACAACTGGGCAAATTTCTTCCGGTCAGTTAAGGCATATGCAGCACCACAGCACTTGTTCCATAAGCACACTTAGAGTATCTTCCTGAAGGGTGTCGGAGCTGTGCTTTTAATAACGTGCAGTCTGTCTGTCTGAAGCTTTTTTTCCATCAGAAGCTGACAGCCTGAGCGTATGCACCTCCTCGTGTGAACCAAGTATCAACTTGAAGCCCCGCTGAAACCGTCTCTTCTGCAGCTGGAGGAATTTCACATGTACTGTTTAGCTTTAGGAAAAAACCCCACTCTCTAAGGAATATCCTCTGCATGCTCTGGTCAGCTGCTCTCCTTCCGCCTGTTTCCAAGAAGAGCGCGCTGAACTATACACAACTGCATCATGCTGCGGTAAAGCAGAGCTGCACCCATAGATCTGATTGCAGTGACGTTGGGAAAAAAAAACAACGCTCCCCTCAGCCCAGTTGCACAAGGGAAGCACTTCCAGAACACTAAAACCACGGCATTCAGACTGGCTGCTTCTGCTTTTCTTTCGCTGCTACAGAAAAACGTGTTGTCATTTTTTTTCTTGACTTTTTTTTTTCCTCCCCCTTAACAAAGATGAGAGACGGCAAGCTGAATTCAGAATGGCAAACAAACCAGAGAGCTCACTGCTTGGTATTCACCTCCAAAAGAGCCACAGAAAATTCTCAGTTTGATGTCATTTTTATCTTCCGGAATGTTTTTTTAAAAAGGAACTGAATTCACGTAAGAAAATGAGGCAGAAGCAATTCACTGATTGTTAATCTTTCTGTATTTTCTACAAAATACTTAATTGCTAGCTACAATTTCCATATGCCTAAGGTTTTATTTCAAATAATCACAGTACATCACTATGCATATTTTAATGGTAATGAAGAAAAGAAAGAAGAATCGGTTTCCCAAGTACTTTTTGTTTCATATATTCTTGGTATCATCCTTCCAGATATTATTTCCTGGGAATAACAGCACTTTTCTCACTTAGTGGAATAAATTTCCTGCAGTATCTCACAATTACAGTATCTGAGCCAAAACAGAGCTTGTCTGCTGCTGCTGCTTCTAAAAACTTTGTCAGCAATTACATTTGCATGTTATTTTTAGTTTCAGTATGCAGAATATTTCATGTTTGGATTGGAAACTGAGGAACACAAAGGTCATTGAAACCAAACTCCTGTGGTTCTCACTGAAAATATGCTAAATGTCTTCTGTAAACACACCTCATCTAGAGATAAGGTTTGGTGTCCTCAATAATGGAAGGTTGTTGTGGAAACTCACTTTATAAACCTTCTTTCAACTCCTAAATGAAGTTTACTCAAAGCCGGTTTACACCCTTTCGTGAACATGGACTAGCAGACGTGTTCAGAGTATCTCAGGTTTGATCTCAGCAGCTATCAAAGAGATCTGATCAGCTCTTCCTCCCCATACTGTTAAATATCATCCCATTGCTGTCAGCCTGGGCGCCCAATTTCTTTTGTGAGACCTCCCTGTCCGTGTTTCCCCCCCCCCCCCCAATGTCTCCTCATCATACCATCTCATTTTAACCGGCACACTCCAACTTTTTACAGTTAAATTTAAATTTAATACCAAATATGGCAAGTCCCAAGACCTAGGACTGATGACTTCCTACCATCCCACTAATTGATTTTGCAGCAGAGACAATGCCAGGTAGGTTTGGAAGTCCTTATTCATCCTCACAAACGCTGCATTAATTCTTACATTCAAGGATTTAAGTAATAATTTCCCCCGTGGTGCTACATCAAATGCTTTTCTGAAGATGACTGATATATTAATTTTATCACAATTCTTTTGTTGAAAATAAAATTATAACATTAATTTGCAAATAGTTTTCTTTCCTAAATCTGTTGGATTTTATCCAATTTTCAATTAAACCCACACCCTTAAATATAATCTCCCACCAAATTTTTTTTTCAAAGCCTTGAGGGTAGCTGAGGTCAAGCAGCCTCTCTGTTGATATGGATAATTTTCCCCTCATAAATTCTGTGATTTACAAGGCAGAATCTCTCTTTTGATGGATTCAACAAAAATTTTATTACCTGAGCTGCAACTTCATCTACCCACTCTTCCGTTATTACAAATGGGAATTTATCTGGTTTTGTAATGTGAATGTGAAGATCTTCAAGGTTCTTTTCTACCTCATAACTGATTTTTTGTTTTGTTTGTATTATTCCTCCTACTTCTGTGCCTCTACAAGGCTTCATCCTTATGGAAAATAAAGGCAAGGCATTCAGTTAGTGGTGTTACCTTATTCTTACTCTACCACTCATCCTCACTGGATCCCGGACCCTTTAAAAGTGATGTTCTTGTTTCAAAATTGTGAACGACCAAGGACGTTTAACCATTTGCTTTTAATTCCTTCACATATCCTTACCCAGCTGAACTTTTGATAGTGCTCACTTTAAATTGACACCCTCTAACCTCCAAGCCACAACTGTCTTCACTAACAATAAAATGGGGACTCTTCCAATAACTCCGCAGTCCTTTTCCATAGGAATGGTGGAACATTCAATGAAATGTCTGGGACACCAGTTTAAAACAAACAAAAGAAAGTGTTTCTTCAGGAACTTGTGAGCTTCTGGAACTTGTTGCTACTGGAGGTCGTGGAGGTAGACAGTATTAGCAGCTTCAAAATGCTGATAATAAACACAGATTCAGCTCTATAAAGGATGCTAAAAGGACCAGGTAGGAAAGTACTCCCCTCTAACCTCCCTAATACAGCAATGCAGGTACTGGGATGTATATGAGAGGGATGGGCTGCAGGAATTGGCTACGCCTGCGTACACTCTTCCCAAACAGCGTTTTCTATTGCTGCTGTCGGGAGGGGAATAGCAGGTGAGATGGGTGACTGGTGGGACCCCATGGGATGCTCCCGAGACTCTCATGTTTCCCTCCCAGGCAGAATGAAAAGTTCAAGGTTTTGTTGGTTGGTTGGTTTTGGTGCTTTCAAGTTAAAGAAATTTCAGACATCCCCTGTAGGCGAGTACTCGATTTCTTCCCTGTCACTAACCAGTTCCTTTTATTTCTCATAGTTTGTCTTTTCAAAACTGCAGGCCTATCCTTGCTTATCGTGAATCGGCTTGTACAAACATGATCCAATAATGTTCTGTCATTTGTCCTTCTTGGTCTTCACCAGTTAGCAAGTCTTGGTCTTCACCAGTTAGCAAGTCTTGGTCTTCACCAGATATCAAGTCTAACCAGCACAATCTCTTCTTGGATTTGCGATCATTCAGCGAAGAAAAAAATGGGCCATCACACCCAAGGATATCTGGATTTGACTACTGGAAGTAGAGTTTGTGTCTGGGATGTTAAAGTATCACCCAATGCCTACTTGCGCTTCCCTGTGGACTAATGTTAAAAAGGCTATAGCTAACTTCAGCCCTCTCTCTAGGAGTGGCAGATCCCCTAGCATCTTTTTTACTGACCTTCTCCCAAGTGACGTAGAGCCAAAGTAATTCCATTTCATGTATAGGAGTCTTTTTTTAACATTGCATCACAACATTAATATACAATGCAGAACCTTACTGCTTTCACCTTTTAGTATTCTTTCTGAAGAAGATGTTTACCTATTGCACACTTCCACTGACAATATGCTGTCATACTAAAATATTGAACTTAATAGATGTCTTAAAACAAAGCATATTAAAGAAAAATGCCACCAGTCTTAGCATCTTATGACAGAGTTCATACAAAATACAGATTTTACATTGTGCTTCCTGATCTCGCAATTGTACTAAGGAGAGGTACAGGCTAAGAAACTGCTTTCAGTCCACAAAGCAGTGTAATGACCTACAAGAGGAAAAATTGCCCCACTACTTTAATACAGGCATTCGCAGTGCAGTATTCGTACTATTGTTAAAATTTACTTCAGGGCTGATACTCCTCTATTATCAGTTCTGCTTTAGAAAGTACTACCCAGAACATAAATGCCCCAAAATTTAACTTTTGATCTAACAGCTTCTTTAAAATAAAAAGTATAGCCACTGAAAATCTTACTGATTTCTGTCATTAAATAATCATAAAATATTAAAAAAACCTTTTAAGTGCTAAACTTCATTTAAATATTTGCCAGTCTAAATCTGATCAAATAGGTAAGATCATGGTTTTCCCCACATTTTGGAAACACTCCTAAAACAGCTATAACACACTGAAATGGCAGAAACAGCAGCCTTCTAATATAGTGTTCTGAACTTATTTTAGGGAGGCTGACAAGACTAAAAAGTTCTGAAGTTATACAGCTTCCATTTTAATTCTCGCTGACTTTATGATATTTAGAATTTAATAACGTATTCCAGGTTGTGAAAGATAGACAGGCATAAGCATACAAAATCTGTCAGTGTAAGTAAGCTTTCTGATGACGGATATTACAGTCTCACATATTTACAAATACAGTGGGCTTCTTTTTACGACATTACTACATGGGAGCTTATGATAAATTAATGACAATGTAACATTTTTTTCACCATAACAAATCATAGATCTATAATGCAAGGCTTTTCATAGGTCTACCATCATGAAGCACCTGCTGATTACCATGATAACAGAAGAATTGTTTCAACTATAAACATTTGTATGTAACTCAAACTCCACATCCGTGACATGCAGTGCACCTTCTGTTCTCTCATCTGCTTTCTCAGGTCAGAGGTAGCACATATCCAGGAGCCTTGGGTACCTGGCTCATACCCTCCTCTGACTGAACAAGTCTGTGGAGTTTCCATGCCCCAACTTTGGGAAAAAAAAGTTGGGAGAAGCTGTTCGTCAGCATGGCCAGAAGTGTTCTCGTGAGCAGAACACTGCATGAACAGCTATTTTAATTGCAAAACATCTGAAAAATAGACTTCCAAAACTTTCACTCAGTAAAAGAAAAAGAATAACAAAAATACATACCACTGGAGGCATTCAGAGTATCTTTCTTGAGGCATCCAGCTTAGATGCCTACGCTGGGAGGTGAGTGCCTTCAGCATGACTCAAGAGTTCCCAAGAGTTCCAGTACAGAGCACAATTATTTTCTGAAGCAGACCATTTCTCTTCACTGTCTACACATGATACTTAGGGGAACTACTTTCATAAATTGGGTACTTTATTTACATTCTTAACATTTAGTAGCATAGGTACTCATATTGTTTACACTTTCAGTGTCTATTTATAACAGTCATATAGGCAGTTTAGTCCTCTACATTCTGAGCAGTGTTTGCAGGAATCCTTAAAAAAAGCACATGGAGATATGAACATAGCAGAGTCATTTCAGGGCTCATTCTAGCTTGGTATGAAAGGATCTATTTGGATTTTGCAGTCTGAACTCTTCAGAATCTGAGGCTAAATGCAAAGAGTAGCTGAAGGCCTCCAAGAGATGACAACAGTAACAAAACAAGTATAAACTATAGATGCAAATTTTGTACACGTAATTTCCTTCCTAGTGCTTACACACTGATTGTCTTCCAGTTGCAGAATCCAATAAGTAGAAGAGTGTGTTCCGTACTTGTTGCTAACAGAATGAGTCTTTTAACTTATGTAGCAAGTTATTATATTTTTGATCTCGAAGGACTCTTATTCAAACTCCATCAACAAACCACAGTGATTGTATTTATGAGTGCACAAATATCTGCTAACAGTACAAAGCCTCTCCTTGGCCTGCAGTGATACATCTTTATAACTCAGTCTCTCCTACAGTGTCATCCTGCAAGATAGGAGCACTTCAGCCCTAATCTAGGAAAAAACTTAAGCAAAACACAACTTTTTGTTTACCCAGCTTGTGCTTAATACCTTGCTTCTACCTTTGCTAGATGTCAGTCATTCTGCTCCTGCCCAGCTCTCCACAGCTTCCAGGTAGTGATGTGGACACAGATGCCAAAGCCAAAAATAACTTTACTGAACGGCTGGAAGTTTTAACATAGCTTTTTATTTTCTATGGCTTCACTAAGTCATATAGCTTTTCCTCATTCATTTGGGTCAAAGGCTACGTCCTTTTAGCCAGACAGTGCTGTATGCTGAATTATACCCATGTCTCTGATTTCCAGGTAATCAGCTTGGATTTACACTGGTACAGGTTGTACAAAAGTTTGGCTGTCTGGAGTGTTTCCCCAAAGCAATAAGTAAGGGCTCCTTATTAGGATCTCTGTGGTTTTGATACAATCTAGTTCTTTTGGGCAAAATAAAGCAACCCTACAAAGAATGATTCCCCGAGCAATTTGATTCCAGTGCAGAACACACCTAACAGATGAAAACAAAAAGGATCTGTTATATTATCACATCCTGGGATATACTACATTGCATTCATGATTTCACATTCCCTTCTTCAATAAAACTACTTGGAACCTCTTTATGATCTACTCTTGAAAGACCATGCTAGCTTTCACATAGATACTGGTCACAGTCAGGTGGTCTTCAGGTGCCTAAATATAGGTGTCTAGTGTGATTACAGATACCCTAAGGTATGTGAGCTATTCACAGAGACTGGCAGATAAGACATAAGACCTACGTTAGATCCACAGCTTTCTGAGGCAGCTGGAGGCTTTATCCTAGACACCTATGTTGAAGTATCTGATTTGCTGCCTTTGGTTTCAAAAGGAAAAAAAAAGAAACAATGAAAAAAATGACATGTCTTTGTATTATTTCATAGAATCACAGAATCATAGAATGGTTTGGGTTGGAAGGGACCTTAAAGATCACCTAGTTCCAACCCCCCTGTAATGCACAGGGACACCTTCCACTAGACCAGGTTGCTCAAAGCCCCATCCAACCTGGCCTTGAACACTGCCAGGGATGGGGCAGCCACAGCCTCTCTGGGCAACCTGCTCCAGTGCCTCAGCACCCTCACAGTGAAGAACTTCTTCCTTACATCTAATCTAAATCTACCCTCTCTCAGTTTAAAGCCATTACCCCTTGTCCCATCACTACATGCCCTTGTAAAAAGTCCCTCTCCAGCTTTCTTGTAGGGCCCCCATTAGGTACTGGAAGGCTGCTATAAGGTCTTCGTGGAGCCTTCTCTTCTCCAGGCTGAACAACCCCAACTCTCTCAGCCCGTCTTCATAGGGGAGGTGCTCCAGCCCCTTGATCATCTTCGTGGCCCTCCTCTGGACTCGCTCCAACAGGTCCACGTTCTTCTTATGTTGGGCGACCCAGAGCTGGATGCACTACTCCAGGTGGGGTCTCAGGAGAGCAGAGGGGCAGAATCCCCTCCCTTGACCTGCTGGTCACACTTCTTTTGATGCAGCCCAGGATACAGTTGGCTTTCTGGGCTGCAAACACACATTGCCGGGTCATGTTGAGCTTCTTGTCAACCAACACCCCAAAACCCTTCTCCTCAGGGCTGCTCTCAATCTATTCTCTGCCCAGCCTGTATTTGTGCTTGGGATTGCCCTGACTCATGAGCAGGACCTTGCACTTGGCCTAGCTAAACTTCATGAGGTTCACACAGGCCCACCTCTCAAGCCTGTCAAGGTCCCTCTGGATGGCATCTCTTCCCTCCAGTGTGTTGACTGCACCACACAGCTTGGTGTTGTCAGCAAATGTGCTGAGAGTGCGCTCTATCCCACTGTCCATGTCACTGACAAAGACGTTAAACAGCGCCAGTCCCAATACCAACCCTTGAGGGCTCCTTTTCATGTTTGGGTTTGTCCAGGAGCTCCTTGTTCATCCATGCAGGCCTCCTGGAGTTTTTGCCTGACTTCCTCTCTGTTGGGACACATCGCTCCTGAGCTTGGAGCAGGTAATCCTTGAATATTAACCAGCTTCCTTGGGCCCCTCTTCCCTCCTGGGCTTTATCCCATGGTACTCTACCAAGCAGATCCCTGAAGAGGACAAAGTCTGCTCTCCTGAAGTCCAGAGCAGTGAGCTTGCTGTGCACCC
This sequence comes from Astur gentilis, assembly GCF_929443795.1. NCBI lineage: Eukaryota > Metazoa > Chordata > Aves > Accipitriformes > Accipitridae > Astur > Astur gentilis. The sequence goes on from NC_064898.1 coordinate 3,878,538, forward strand.
TCCTCACTGCCCTAAGGATCTTGAACTCCACCATTTCATGGCCACTGCAGCCAAGGCTGCCCTTGAGCTTCACATTCCCCACCAGCCCCTCCTTGTTGGTGAGAACAAGGTCCAGCATAGCACCTCTCCTCGTTGGCTCCTCTATTAGTTGGAGAAGGAAGTGGTCATCAACACGTTCCAGGAACCTCCTGGATTGCTTACGCCCTTCTGTGTTGTCCCTCCAACAGATATCAGGGTGGCTGAAGTCCGCCATGAGGACCAGGGCTTGTGAATGTGAGGCTGCTCCTATCTGTCTATAGAGGGCCTCATCCCCTCCGCCTTCCTGGCTGGGTGGCCTGTAGCAGACCCCCACTACAATGTCACCTGTCCCTCCCCTCCCTTTAATCCTGACCCATAGGCTCTCAGTCGGTTCCTCAACAATCCCCAGCCAGAGCTCCATGCACTCCAGCTGGTCACTGACATAGAGGGCAACACACCTTCCTTGTCTCCTCCGCCTGGCCTTCCTAGAGAGCCTCTATCTTTCCATTCCAACACTCCGGTCACAAGAGCCATCCCACCACGTCCCGTGATGCCAGTAAGATCACAGCCCCACAGGCATGCGCACGCCTCTGACTCCTCTTGCTTATTCCCCATGCTATGTGCCTTTCATAGAGGCATTTAAATTGGGCCCCCCATGAAGCTGACTTACTGGCTGGAATTCCTTTGTCAAGTGACAAATCCACGTGTAAGCCAGCAATTAAAAAGGAATAATATTTTTACATTTAAGCAGAAAACACCACAGTATTTATATGTAGTGAGTTTATTTTCTTCAACTCGGCATTTGTTGAGTTTATGCACTTCTCCCCTTATATTAAAAGATTTACAAGGTTTTTTTGCTTATTACAGTTCGCATAACACAAAACAATTCAAGCCAAATATTAAGAAAGCAGCTTGTACACATGCTTTACTAATGTTCTCTGTTAAAATGAAAATCAAAATTGTTATCTAAATCAACTGAACTCTGTGTACCTATAATGTGCCATGATATAACAAGGCAAAATAAACATCTTGCTAGGGTCCAAATTAAATGCACAGAATGACAGAAAGAGCTGCACAAAATAAGATTTCATCAAGCAAACCTAATTTAATGTGATAAGCTCCAAATAAAGCAACAGAAATCCTTAGTTTATGTCTCACTAGTCTTGCTGCACCATTTTGCCTTGTGTTTGTAACTGACTGTTAAGACATTGCCACCTAGTGATGAAAAGCAAAACAAGCAGAAGCAGTAGAACAGTAAATAATCCAGAGGAAATATATATTCACATTGTAAACTGTGTCAGAACAGAAGAGAGAAGCACAGAAATGAAGTACATGTCTGTATTTCTGGAGAAAGGATATCAGGCAATTACGGTACAATTATAGAAAATATTTTAATGGGAGCCTATTAAATAGCATTTAATAGAATAAAATTAAAATATTTTAATAGCTACATGGTAGATTCATGTATAACCGAGCTCCCATCCTCAGCTTGTTCAGTGAATTCGTAAGAGTGATTAAATAGGTTGTAAGGGGTTTGCGACTTATTTGTAAATAACAAATAACTAACTTCTAGGCATTTTGCAGAGGATTGATTAGTTAATGTCAGAATTACACCTTCAACATTCAAAGTACTACTATCCTTCCCTTGACTTTGCTTTGGAGCTGTCAAACTGACATGTCCTCCTAGGACTCTGCCGTTCACCTCTGAGATTCTCCCTAGCTGAACAGTCTCTGGAAGCATCAGCCAGCCAGGAACATATTTCATTTGCCCAGACCTACCATACACGTGATAAAAATATACCATCCTATAAGCCAATTTGAAATCTGCACCGCTACCACTGGGGCACGGACTCGGGCAATGCTGACACAAGAAATACTGCTGTGCAAGTCAAAATGCAGCCTGCACCCTGCAAGCACAGCCTACAGGCATCAGCAGGCATGAAGAATTAACTTAAGTAGCATTTTCTTCCTGCTCTTCACCTTAGTTTCCAGCATCATCCCTAAGCAAGCTGTTTTCCATTATTTGAATCCTATAAACTTATTTCCTTCTCGGTTTTGTTACAAACCCTGATCTATATTTTAGAGACACGACTACCCAGTATACTCTCCAAATGGCCCAGCATGACAAGTCAGAACTTCCTCATAGCAGGAAATTTCCCAACAGCCATTGATGGTGCCTCTAATTCTGGGTGCTTGTTTCAGAGATGAGATTTACTAACTGAACGCTGCATAATTTGCATTAGGTAACTTAGGCCTAAGAGATTGGTACCAGGTCACACAGAGCCTAAGACAGAGGGAACGCAGGGGTTGTGGCTGTCCCTCTTTTCCTCCAGTTATGAAATTTCATTACACAACACACAGACTGAACCCTAAATACTCAAAAATTTAGGGCTGTCATTAGGTTGTAATCAGGGCCTCTTCCACTGCCCTTCTGCAATGCAGTTACATCTCTTCTACCCTCCTCACAGCAAGCTCTGCAGGAGGGCAGAGAAGTGGAAGCCAGGAAGGGGAAGGGTTGGAGCATATCCATCACTATTCATAGAATCATAGAATTATTTGGGTTGGAAGGGACCTCTAAAGATCATATAGTCCAACCCTGCTGCTGTGGGCAGGGACATCTTCCACTAGATCAGGTTGCTCAAAGCAACCTGCTTGGTTTTACAGGGTCTTTAGGGGTGGCTAACAATTACTGCATGTTGCTATAACTGAGACCATAATGCTTCCCAGCTTTTCTTCTCCTAATTCTCATGCTCACCATGAGCAGGCACACCCTGAGGTTCAGGCACAGATTTCTGCTTCTCCCAGGGCTGTGGAACCGGGGCACCCCCCCCTCTCTCCTCCTTCCCCAGGCAGGCAGGAGGCAGCCAGCTGGGAACCTGCCTTGGAAAAGGTAAAGCTCCTGACTCTTCAGAGAGGTGATGGGAAGCAGAGGGAGACAGACAAGGAGGAGGGTGTACCCACTCGGAGGGGCGAGCTGATGCCAAAACCAAGGCATCCGTAACACAAACGCAAACCACATCACATGCTTTAGCTTTCCTCATTTTCTTTCCCTTGTAGAATGAGATGTTCAAAATACTCATTTTCCACAAATGAGTAAAAATTTGCACCTCCCTGTAACATGCCACGCGTGTATGATGTTTTCATTGATTATCTAAGTAGGAGGAGGAATTTTCAGTGCAGTAGTTCCAATTTGCTCTCAAATACTAGTCCACCCCTCAGACAGTTCTTATCTCAATGTATGCACTTCTTGCAATGTGATTTTTAACACAAATGTTTTCCTGAATCTCAAATACATTTACAGATATATTTTTTCTCTTAATTCTGCCACAGCAGTTCTTAAAGCTTTCCCTGGCTTCCAATAAGATGCTCTTATGATAAGCTACTTGCTTACTTGTTCTTTTTTTTAAACTTTCCTTTCCATTCTCTAGTTTTGTCTTTAATTATTAACAGTTCTTCCTTTCTGACTGACCTATTTGGATACTCACACCTCACGTTTTCATTACTCTGTCGAAAGGTATCCTTCTGCTTATGTCCCTTTGCTCCACTAGCAACATCAACCTTAGAAGAGAAGTTGATTTTTTACTTCTCTCATAAAATGAGAATAAACCTGTTGGAAGGGTTTCAACCAGCTTCCATCTACTGTGTATCAAGATGAGATGGACATGGGATCAGACTGTACTACATTTGCTGCCTCTTACACCTTCCTATCAGGTATCGTGCTCTGCCTGCTACCAGGGAGAGGCCGTCAGACCAGCCAGGCATCGGCTCTGAGCTGGCACACACGTGCCCGTGTAATGTAAACACCTCCACGGTTCCCTCAGATGGGTCTTATGCATACAGTGTTCACTCTGAATTATTCAAAAAAATGCTACCTCTTGCAACAGCTGCGTAAGAAATACCCAGCTGAAACAGGGAAACTGAGCACCACCAGGATTAGCTGACCTTAGATAACTAACAACAGTTTTTACCACTCTTTCAGATGATGAAGTTGTATGTATCACTGCATCAGCTCTCCCCACTTCCCTGACACGTACTGCCACATACCATCTCGAACAAGATTACATCCTTCAGAGGAGGACTCAGGCCTTTGCTGTGAGTGAAGTGCTTGGCGTAGCTAGAGCCCTGGCTCATTACGGGATAAGGAGCTTTTTTCTCATTTTACTCAGAAGTGCTAACAGAAAGATCCAAAGTTCAGGTTCAGGTAGCTCAGACTACTGCTACCCCCAGTTAGACTGAGGGGCCTAATGACTCAGCTGGATAACATCTACAACTTTTAAAACTTCTTTTTTTGTTTCAAGGTGGGAAAAAGTATTGCTTCAAAAATCAGGATTACCTAAGAAAGTCATGCCAGGCGACAGACCAAAAAAGAATATTTTTCTTTCCCTGACTGCAGTTTATAAACAGAGCATACACGTGAACTAGCTCACTTGATACCTTTAATAGCTAGGCTGTCAATCACCATGCCCTTCATCCTTTTGAAAATACTTCTGTATATCCAAAGTAAACATAAATACCTATCAGCAAACATCTTCATGATTCAAACCACTGGCTGTTTGAGAGCAACTTTATATAAACAACTGCAGTGAAGTAGTGTCAGGAAAAATCAGGCCATATGATTTTACAGCAAAAATTTCTGTTTCTCATGGTTGTTTTTCCTTCAGGTTCCTCCACATTATGTGCAGGCGACCCTTTGGTTACAGCTTCTGTCTTAGCGCTCTCCTGTTACTACTCAAAATAATTTTCTCCATTCTTCAAAGAACTGATGCCAGTAAACCATCTCAATCCCAATCAGTTGTTGAAGGAAAAGTGTCTTGTTTTCTGTAGTTTTGAAATCCCTTTCCATATAACCCTCCTAGGCAAGCGCTGGTGAGATACATATGGGCTTTACTGTGTAATATTCTTACTTACACAATGGCATGCCTAGATGCTGGCTAGATAGGAGGTAACACTTTGGTTAAAGAAAAAAAATCTCACTGGTCTTACTTTAAGAACGCTTGTTCTGACTTTAAAAAAAAATATAGAAAAGGATTTTGCAAGTATAGGGAAGCAAAACTTATTTATTTTTTTTTTTTAATTAAAACATTATCTCTAAGGATGTATTGTTTCACCTCTTGAAGTAACCTGTGGCAGGAGAGTTCTCAATTTCAGAGAGTGTTTTACTTTGCTGGGTTTTTTTCCCCCTCAACATAGTACTTGTCAAATGATGACCACTTGTGCAAGCGCTCTCCCTTGCTGTGGTGAAGGTTTTGCAACAGCAACTCTTCCATCTGGGAACAAGCAATAAATTAATAGAGCTCCAGAATCCTCCAACTTGCTGCTTCTCTATACAAGCACCAGTATCCTCGCAGAGGCCAAGTGAGGAATACATGCAGTCTTTGTAATTTGGTCTCTTATATCCTTCAGAGTCCATCCCTTCCTGCTAACCTAAAAAATACCTTGGTTTTCTGAGAGCTCTAAGGTCTAACACAGCTCCCTGCTTATATTGGAAAAAGGCAAATGACCTTCCTGTTGAAGAGGATAATGTTACTCAAGGTTTCTCTCATGCTACATGTCAATGGAAATCACAATTTAGTGAAAAAATGTACAAAACAAAACCTGTGATCTGCTTTCTATTAACTAAAAGAAAAAACACTATTTTGAGCTTAGTACCCAAGGAAGAAAGCACAAAAAGATAAGTCACATTTTAAATTGAATTATTTCCTAGTAAACACAGTAGTAATTATAGTTACTTTAACTACACTTAAAATGATTAATGATTTTGAGTCACCACAGGCTAGATTTCAAAGGTATTTAGCTCCCAAAATACCTAACAGTTGCTTTGTAGATTATTAAGTGCCTAATCTGGTTAACTATCAAACTCCTAGTACTTCTTTGTCCACTGCATCATGAAAGGCTTTGAAAATCTAAACTCATTTTTTTTAAAGTTATTAAAATGAGTAGATCTCATCCTCTCCCATGTTTTTTCTTTCACCAGATCAGAAAAGGAAGATAGGTTCTTTCTTTTTCATCTCTGGATTGGCTTCTCAGCCATGAAATGAAATCTAAAATAAAGGACATATAACTGAAAGCAATCCACTGACACAGAATACTTTTATTCAAGTATCTGAATAGGATGCTTAGATCTGGAGAAAACCCAGTTAATTTTTATAACAACCTAATTCAAAAGAGAATGCTGATTGTAAAAAATAACACCTGGGATTCACCTGCTTTGAAATCTTGCAGTGGAGCTGCAAACAGCACTGGGCTGCAGTTCTGGATGTGGAACTTGAGCTCACGCTTGGTCAGGTACTGGTGCTCAGTGACACCATATCCTCCGACTCACAGCGGGCACCAACACACGAACCTTGCCTGAACTCTGCCACGGATCAAGGGAGGTCATCGCCAGCTACTGACTAATTCAGTGAACTAAAAACACAGCATCAGCACAGACAGAATCCTTTATAAAATGGAAACTTCTCCAAGAACATAAGGATCCTTCTTCCTCTTCTGATGATACAACAGATTTCACCCAGGGTGTATTTTCGTGTTTGACTTAGCTAATCTAAGATTGTGCTACTGTTGGAAAAGTTGCGAAGTTCTTCCATCCTGTCCCTTTCCCCACAATTTCCATCAGGTCTCTTTACAGCTGCACTAGTTAGGAGCAGAAATTTGATATGGGTGGGGTATGTGTGTGTGTGTTTTTAGGAATACGTTTGGGGCTACAGTGTTAATTTCAGTTATGGGTCTCCCCAGAGAGGCGCATGATCACTATGGTCAACACAAGGGAGGCTGCATGGGTAAAGGTGGGGAAAAGCAGCAGAGGAAAATGCTTCTAAATTGAAACAAAATTTTTAAAAAATCAAAGATATACTTTTCATAGGTATCACGTGGTTAAACAGCTTTCTCAACTGCTCATATGCATTTACAAACACCTATAACAGGCACTGCATTTTATGGTAAGAACATTCTTCCAAGCCACTTTTCTGGCTCAGCCCTTAGTAAACTTCAGGAACAGATACATTCTAGCTACAATTGCAAGATGCATGGCCAGACAATGAGCTTGAAGATTTTAAAAGACAGAATGGACAGTGATAATCAGTCCGATCTCCTGCATAGGTCAGGCCAGAGAATGTCTTTATTTCTGGTCCACATACAGTAATTCAGAGTAGCCAGACAAATCAGAAAAACCTTCTGGCAGAGCTATTACAGGTAATGCTAGATCCAGGTTAAACTATTTGCAAATGCTAAAATAAGTATTTATGGAGTTAGCTCTAGTCTATGAGACACAAACATAAAATTTCACATATACTTACACATGCAACACCATTAATTCTCAATAATATACAATCAGATTAAAATAATCTAAGACACCCACCTATGTGGACAACAGGCTGTACACTATTATTAAAAAGCAACTCCTGCAACTCATATTTGTTTCTGTAAGGTTTCATCAGCAGTTTACAATACTAAGCTGATATAGAACCCTACGTTGCCTACTCCATATATGACACAAAGAAAATCAGATTGAAAATGGTATAAAGAGAAAAATAAAGAAATTTTATTCACAAAATACATGGAGAATCTTAAAACAAAATTCACCCATTTCCAGGGGTATGGGAATATAAATGCAAATTTACAGGGTTTTGGTGCAGATTTCTTCTCTGGGATAAACACTGGTGGCAGAACAGCCCACACGGACTTGCTCTGCCAGCAGGCAGAATCCAGGTAATGAAATGTAGAAGGGAGGAAGGTCAGTTCCAGATAAAAAAGCAGCATACCTAGCCAAAAGATCCTCTGTTAGCAGTTCCTCAGTGCAGTTGTTGTGCACATGGACACTCAGCTGACGATTTGTACCTAAAGTGAATTTGGACTGCTGAATAGAAGGTATAGTGATCTTAAAAAAAAAAAAAAAAAAAAAAAAAAAAAAAAAAAAAAAAGGAACCATGAATTAAATATCTCAGATATGGTTTACTTATCAGTATATATGCACATACATATTATTCCCTTTTAATCTGTTTCTCTGGGGATATGGAAAGGAGCTTCCATGCAGCCACCTTCTCCTTTCAGATTCATCTTAAATACCGAACGATCCAAAGGTCTTTACAAAGAAGTGTACTTATAATACAGGAAATTAAATTAGTGTGTGTTCAGCACCTGACTGATGCAGAGAAATAGTGCTGAGCCTGCTAAAGAGTATTAATTTGAACTGAAGATAGTTAAATGAACATGTGTCATTCATATTGACAATACACATAACTACTTTTATTCCCTTTTCACAGTGGTTTGTTTGCATCAAGATCATCCACAAAAATTCCGAGAGAAATCTTATTTTGCCCTTCACAAAACAATAAAGCCTTCAAACAGACAAAATCCCCAACTCTTTGAAAGGTCATTCCAGACTGCGATGTCTTGATGTCTCCTGAAACTTTGAGGATAACTTCACAACAGGGACGTATTGTGCTGTTGTACATACCGTGCGTGCATTACACAGATTCACCACAGTCAAATACAGAACACTGTCTGCGACATTCATTTCTTCTAGAGTTTCTCTAAACAGGGGCAACAAGAAGATAGTACTGTCCATTCAGTTCTGGGGGAAAACTTCACTAGAAGCCAACTGATGATACAACATTGCACCAAAATACTCTTAGAGGTCCCATTTGTTGTTAACACAACTGTCTGTCATTTAAGCTCTTAAGTAAATACTATGCATACAGTATTTTGTATTTTAATGTTTTCCAGCATTCTGCTAGGCATGAATGGATGGGGATGTAAGATAAGGGATTTGTTGGGGCTTTTCTTAACAATAAGGGGAAGTAAGGACATTGCACCGTGTACCTAACGTGCCAGAATACCCACAAGAAGTTACTTAAAGCAGTTCAGAGCTCACAGAGCAGAAAACAGTACTGTGGCAGCTGGCATCACTGCTAGTGATAGTCTCTATCTTTTGCAGGCGAGGCACCTCAGCATGCTACCTGGTTGACGATAAAGTGCAGGATAAGTTTCACAGCGTTGATGGAATACCAAACAAACTGTTGTGTATGAAGAGGCACTTCATGTTCAATGTGTTTGAATTTTGTATTAGTAAACATAACGTTGGAGTTTTTAAAAGAATCAATAAAGCTTTATTAAAAATAAAGTTAAATAAGTGTTCATGAATGTGGACAAACATTGTAACTAATAATTATTTAAAAAGACAACAGTAACTTACGATTGAGAAGCACACAAGCCCCATGCTTTATTATTTTAAAACCTAAGGTTTCAGAAATAATCATGTCATAATTTTGAGACCTTGGCTTATGAATCACCAGTGTAGGGGCAAGCAACATTGTTTGCATGGAAGAAAGACTTGGTGGTATCAATCTATGAAAGAATGGAAGCAATTCACCCCTTCTCTCTTCCTACATGGTCCCTTGCTTGGCTGGAAAGGAGAAGCTAAAGGTGGACTACAGAGGTGGATTTACTTGACTTAATGCAGATGTTGACAGTATAACCCCATTTCAGCTACTCAGCTTGGATGTGTTAGAGTCAATATAAAGAAATAAGAGCTGATTTATTGCATTTTAACACTGACATCTACAACAGATCACATGGATTAAACTCTAATAACACCTGTTTCTCTCCAATGATTGTAAACCAAGCTTGAAGTGACTAGCTTAGGCATGGACATCTATTCAGCAAATGTCTGAGTTTGTAAAGATGACACCCTGATTGTCCAGATCAGAAAACACTCCCTAGTTAAAACCCCTAAAATAGGGATGCTGGCTTTCTCCACAGGTTCTTCCTCTTTCGGGACTAGCAAGCCTTTTAAGATGCAAAGCCACTAGGAGAGCACGAAGCAATTTCTTACCATCTTCAGCTTGAAGCACAATCTATTTATTTCTGTTTATAAATATAGACTATTTATTTCCCTAAACACTGTTTTAAATACTAAATTTAGCCACCTATACCCAAAATCAGGATCAAAGTGAAAGTCTGAAACCACCTAATAAAAAGGATGATAAATTTGTTTACAGAACTGCAAGTGTTCCTTCTAGACCTCTACTGTGAGTGGAGCAATGCTATTGCACATGGAAGTTCCTTCTGCTATTCCTCCCACAAGTACCAGGAGCGGAGGAAAGCAAAGGAGATGAGAACAGAAAGGTGTCTGCAACTCCCGCAAAAATGGGCATTGCCTACAGGCAACACACAATGAAGTTTAATGTAGGTCTATAGAATTTCTTGACAGTTTTACCATTTATCTTTCACAAAAAGAAAAAAAAAGTAGATGATGCTTTCTAGTAATATTTAGTGGGGAAGATGGCCAATAAAAAGAAGAATCAGGAAATGCCTAAACAATTACAATATTCTTTGAAAGTAGAGTAAGAAAATTGGTATGACTTTCAGTAATACAGAGTACATTATGAAACAAAGTACTTGTAGAAGCAGTAGGGGAAATATTGAACAAAACTGTGGTAAATTCGTATTAACATTATTTTTCCTTTTGTTGAGCTTCCGGAGATTCCTGTTGAACAGTACTGGCCTCAGAATCGACCCCTGGGCTACACTGTTAGTGACTGACCTCCAGCTAGTCTTTGTGCTGCTCATCACAACCTGGTCAGCCCGGCAGTTCAGTTTTCAACCCACCTCACCATCCATTCATCTAGCTTGTATTTCATCATTTTGTCTATGAGGATGTTGCAGGAGATACTGTCAAAAATCTTCCTTCATCCACCAAGCCAGTTACCTTGTTTTGGTAAAGCATGATTTCCTCTTCATACAAACATGCTGACTGCTCCCTGACATAAGTCATCTCCTTCTCTTATGTTTGGAAATGGGCTAAAGGATCATTTACTCCATCACTTTCCCAAGGATTATGGTGAGGGTGACCGACCAGTAGTTCCCTGGATCCTCTTTCTTGCCCTTCTTGAAGAAAGGAGTCACATTTTCTCTCTTCCAGCCCTCAGGAACCTCCCCTGGTTGCCACAAGCTTTCAATGACTATCAGGACCGGCCTGACAGTGACATTAGCCAGCTTCCTCAGCACTTGTGGTTGCATCCTCTCAGGTCCCATGGACTCACGTATGCCCAGTTTGCTTAAAATGCTCCCTAACCTGTTATCCCTGTACCAAGTGTAAGTCTGCCTTAGTTCAGGCCTTCCTACTGGTCTCTGGGACCTGGGATTCCTGAAGGCCTCCTGAAGGTAAAGACTGAGGCAAAGAAAGCATTGACTACCTTAGCCTTTTCCATTTCCATCACCATCATTCTTCTTGCTGCTGAATGAAGTTTACAGAGCCAGTGAGATCTCTTTCAGGATGGGCTTTCAAGTCGGAGGAATCAAAATATAACAATAGATTATGCAGAAGTATTCTTAACCTTGAAACCAGATACAGGAGAAACTGTAATACTACTCTTACTTAAGAGTCCCATAACATTTAGTATGACAAATCTAAACTTGAATTACATTATTACTGGTTTCTAAAGGGCGAACTGCTGATTTTCTAATTCCAGAATGGATTTAGAATCAGACTTATACACATACGCTTTGTTTATCCTCAATCCGCTCAGCAGAAAATTAAATACGTTTCAGACCCTGAAATTTCATGTTGTGAGCTTAATAAAGTTTCTGGTATTCTGCTTTTCTTGTCGTCCTTCTTTTGCCCTGACATCTTTGTGTGATAGTAAAACCTCTGCTGCAGATTAGACTTTTTACTTCGGAGTAGAGCCTCAGCATCTAGTGGAAATCTAATGCTTGAATTATTCTCCATAACAGGAGTCAATAACTCCATGATAAATCTAAACTAGCCCTCTCAGAAGTACTTTAAGATGACTCATTGAACAAACTGGTACTGAGTTTTAATGACCTTTGTAGTCATTAAAGTTATGTCTTGCTGGACAGACTGGCAATTCAACCACGTTAGACCACGAATGCAATGCCTATATTAATACCTGGGGCTGTTCTCTAGTCATGAGGCCAGATGGCACGAAACAGCCCACAAGCACCCAGTAAAACATTATCTAAATGCTGTGGCAATATCCAACTTTCTCTTGATTCCTCAGCTCTTGCCAACTTCTAAACTGTGCCCGAGAGGCTGCAGGTTGGTCCAGGCAAAATGGGGAAGAAGTGGAGCACCTTTGCTAGAGTGGGATTTCTCTGACTTGCATACGAGGAACAGGAGAGAACAGACAGGCTGGCAAGAGATTGTCTAGTTTAAAGATCCTAAACAAAATAGGAAATACAGGACAATAGGAAAGATGACACTTGTTGACTGCTCCCTCCTTACCAATATGCAAACTAAACATTACGATTAAAATTTTTTTGCTAAACCTTTATCTTTTGCATCACAAATCACCCCAGAAACGGTTTATTAGGAAGAGCAGGTAATTCACAACAAAGTCAGCATAAGGATGCACAGTAACATGTTCTGCAACTAAAGCATGTTGCCATTGCAGCCGCGGCAAAACTGCAGAAACAGTAACTCCAACGACACAGAGCAAAACCGCACAGAAAGTCACAGCAATACCCTCAGGCAGTTCTAAAACAAACAAATGAACAAAAACCTCACTACACGGCCAGGTCCTTGGAAGAGGAGCCACTAGATTGCATCATGCACAATATATATTCCTTATCTACAGAATTTTTTTCATGGAAACAGTAATGTCTTCCAGTAACAGATGGGAAAGATTTCTTATTTTAAGAAATTTTAAATCTAAGTGCAACTTAAGTATATGATTAAAAAGCATGAACAGATGTTTGTTGGGTCTTCAAAATTGTATCTGATTATAAAACTGCATTCCAACATTGCATAGCAGCTAGATGTTAGTATATCCTTTGCAAGAGAATTCAAATTGATCTCATCTTGTTAAGCACTGTGCAATTTCAACTTCCCAGAAAACCCAATATAAAATAATGTCCTCAGCTCCTCAAGTTCCTAATTTAAGATCCAATCCCCAAAATTCATAAAAATCACATTCCAAATTAACCACTCTTAATTACTAGTAATAAAGAAAATTAATGAGAGATACAGTTGATGAAATTTGTTCTTTATAAAAACCTAAATATATGAACTCAGTATCTATCTGCTTACACTGGTTTACCAGAAGTGCCATAAGGATTTCACTTCACTGTCAGGGCATCTTTCACAATGAGCAGCAGTACAAAAAAAATCTTCCAGCTGACTCTAATTAAGTTCAAGGAGTTTTCATTAGGTAGTCTTTGGTAATTAAGATTAATTGTATTATCTACACCCACCTGCAGGTAAAACAGTCTCTGAACCTAAACAGATTAATAAAATACTGATTCTTTAAACTTTATTGAAATTAAGGAATTATTTTCAGAAACTCCTAAACTTTTTGTTGTTGTTGTTTAAATTCAGGTACAGTAAGACAGCAAAGAAATGAACATGAAGAAGACATTGAGAATTTTTATTTCAGAGATTCCAAGATTATCAGGTGATTTAACTTGAATACAGTATGCTCCTATTAAATGTGTAAGGCAAGGTAAAGTATAAATAGCTGAAGGGAAAATAGTTACCTACCAAATGCACCCAACAAGTCTACAAAAGTATCTACAAGTAAACAAGCACTATAGAATAAATATATTTTGAGTGATTTATATGCAGTCCATAGACCCATCTGACTGCCGAGAACATACTTCAATGTCATTAACTACATTAGCTTATGTGAAGATTGCACTTCAGAAGAGGAACAAAATATACATCAGGAAGAAGGTTAAATCAAAGCCATTATGATAACCTTTAAGTCTAATTCTTCTAGAACATTTTACTTGGTTGATAAGATTTTGATTACAGCAGATGCACTACTGTGAGATTTTAAAAGCAATGTCTTTCAGTGTAATGAAATTATATGTACTTCTCAAGTCTATGAAAAAAAATTGTTGTAGACAATCTTTCCAATCCATTAGCACAAAAATAATTCTTTATGGGCCATAGATGGACACATTTTTATGGTGAGTCTGCACTTTAAGTTGCATCTTAAATCAGATAAAAAGAATAAAAGAGTCTATTGTCTCATGATGGCCAAAGAAAGAATTATTTAAAAATAATGTCAACAAACCCTCATGGATTTACCGCACATGAAAAGTAGTTAAGGCTGCTACCATTTGACGTAAAGAGTGACCAACCATCTTGTTCTTCAATCTTTTAAAACATTTTTGTATGTTTCCTATTTTGCTAACATTTCTTAGGACTCTGATTTTCTATTTTAAAATTCAATACATTTTATATTAACATACTTTCTTGGAGATAAAACCAGTGTTGAATATTAGGTCAATGCTCCTTCTTGAAAATTATATAAACGTACAAAAGAAAGAACCTGTTATGTTTCCCAGAAGGTGAACATTCAGCACAAGTTTTAAGATATCACTCTACACTTCTAATCATTATCCTCTAGATACCACGTAACAGAGAGCCAAAGTGTCAAACTAGCAAACCATGTTACTAAACCAGATTCTTTTTCACATGCTATTTCTAGAGCAGCACACACAGAAACTTGTGCTGAAATCAGGAAGCAAGTGCTGTAATTCCTTCACAAGGTCTCCCAGCACAGCGAAGTCTATAAACCCTTACACACCATAAGATTTGAGGTGTATTACTGTGTGTACAATGGGGTTTGTTCACTTGAACTCTGGAGTCTTTGCTTTAAAGTGGAGTCTTAACGTCTGTAACAACTGATGGTGGCAATCTAAATCTAGGAGACAACAGTTTTTAAAACAAACAACAAATCAGAAAACGAAAATGCAAGCCACAATAGCAGAAGGAGCCTTCTCTATCTTAACCTCACCTTCCTTCCTATCTTCCCCCTCATCTTCACATTCAAGGCACTCTCCAATGGACATAGAGAGCTTCCTTTATGTCCCAAATACAACTTAAAGGTGAGGCAGCATCTTCATCACTTCCCTACAAGAACATTAGGAAATGAAACTCCACAGTACCTAAAATACCAGTGAACCCAAGAAGAAAACAAGTTTGACAACACGCATATATTACATCAGACTTCAAAATGCAGAATCCAGAGCTTTCCTCTGAATCATCAACCCATCCTTTCTGAAGAAAATGACACTTAAAAAAAAAACATTCAAGAACTAAAATGCTGAAGAGTATATTAAGTGATATATGTAGAAATATGTAAGTGAACATAAAAATACAAAAGACCGAGAGAAAAGCAAGACATTATCACTTTGATAATTTCTATTAATAAAGCAGTGGTCACCCACCCAGATCAATGGGTGGACACACACACAACTAGCAATGTACCAATTTTATAGCATGGTGGTGTATCTTAACATAAGGCTCAATAAAACACAGTAACATACAGAACTGATGCCAGTTTACAATATGAACAGCAAATGAAAAAATGCAACACCCCCCTCCCCCTGCATTTTCAATCAGCAGAATGTCTTGCTAACAGTATTAAGAGGAAACCAAGCCAATTTTTTCAAGTCAGGAAGGGAAGAACCTTGGAACAAGCCAGTCTTGCCTTCCCTTCTGCTGTCAGTGGACGATACTTGTAAAATGCAGCACCAACACAAGCCATTCTACCAAACTTCATTGTGCAGGGTGACATAAGTGCCATAAGTGAACAGCAATTATCCTATGCAGATTACAAGCATACGTTATTACTAGGCAGCACAATTTATTCAGAAGGGAGGTAGGATATTCAAATCTTCACTAAATTAAAATACTGAACACATCATTATAACTCATTTGAATCAAGACACATACTGCACCCATGATTTTAAGCATCTTTATTAAAAGTAATTAGATTTTGGCAAGTCTTTCCCAATTAATGTAGCCAGTCAAAAGAAAAAAAAAAAAACATACATACTGGCTGTTTTATCCCCACGTCTCATGAAAAATTAAATAATTCATTCATATCACTGTTGAATAACTTTTAAATATTTTTCTTATATATAAACCCCTTCTTTACTATTTTCAGTATTTTAATTTACATACAAATATGGTGTCAAATCAACTTACTTATTTTAGAAAGTGACTTTGCTAGACTGTATGCTGGTCTGACCTCCAGAAATGCTTTGAGAGAGTGTCTCAAGACTTCTAACTGTGACAATATTTTCACTGAAAAAAAAAAAGCAGTGAATTTGTTACAGAATACTAGCTATTCTGTTGTAAAATCACAGACCAGCAACCTACATTCTTACTTTGAGTAGCTCTATAGAGTACTGTTAACCTCTGACCTTCGTTACATTAACTCATAGCAACACCACAATGCTTTTACAAAAGTAGAGATAACGTGTTGTCCCACAGAATACATAGAGCTTATTTTGGCTGTGAAGACGATGCCTGAGTCACAGGCGTACAAGCCATGAAATGGAAGCATGCCTGGTTCTGGGAGAGGCAGAAAATCCCAAATATTTTTTTCACCTTCTGTCCTTCAAAACTAACGCATCAGTCGACAAGCATTATTCAACAATAATACAGGCTACCTGCATATTAAAATGAAGAAAGAGAAGAAAAAAGCGCCCATGATACTAATAACAGAACTAGAAGTGGATTTTCAATGGTACTTAAACAAACATCCCCAGCTTACAATACAAATGTCTTCCAAGTAGAACTTAACTATTGTAATTTTTTTTAGTATTTAAACCTTTGTAATTTCTGTATTGTTTATTCCGCTTTCTTCAGAAAATTCACAATCCCAGCCAAAATCTCACGTCTTTGCCATGTATAAAGAGGAAACTCAAACAGCAACAGTATCAGCAGCCTTCTTCCAAAAAGAAATATGAGTAAAAACTCACTCTACGCTTCCCTAGATTAAAATTAATAAATACAGACTAATTTTCTTCAGGCTGTTGTGCTTTTGAATATGAGTCAGCACAGATGTGTAATGATGTTTAGTTAATCCATTTTAATTTTATGCCCCTTCAGTTAGTTCAATTTACCTTTCCTAGGTACCTCTGTAAAGACATGCCCTCCTAAGGCCCTTTTGCTGCCCACTCTGTCTTTTTACAATTCTTTCTTCGCTCATTAACAAGTCACAGGTTTATCTTCAGGTTAAGACAAGACACCATTCATTTTTGTATGGTCCTGCCAGGGTAAGGTTCAGTCATGGCTCTGATAGTATGCTGAGCTGAGGGCATGTCATCTGATCTGTAGAAACTCAACTAATTAAGGTGATGAACCTCTCTATTGACAATAAATGGCCCTATGAATGTTGAATATGATTGCTTGTGTCTGTGTTGTCATTTTCCAAAAAAAAGAAAAAAAAAAGTGTAACCATGAAATAGTAAAAACTAAAATTTAGATTATCGGCAGTTGCTACTAACTAAGCTCTGAAGTATGCAACAGCTCTAAACATTTTGAATTTAAAGAAGAAATTAAGTGCTTTGCTGGAAGAAGAAAATGGTATCTCTGTGCAGTGTATCCCTTTGGCAATGCCATGGTTTCTCCTGACAGTCATAGTTTGTCCTCCCCTTGCCACGTGGGAATGAACACAATAACCCAGTGATACCATTGCTAGGATAGTCCTGCCTTGGCATATGTGAATGACTAACTTCATGATGACAGGACAGACAGACATGCCACCCTTCTCAGGTTTCAGCTTTCATTTTTAAAGAGTGAGCTTCTAACTACCACAGTTAAGAAAATATTGTAAAACAAACCTATTGCATGCAAGATGCCTCCCTGAGTCTGCACCAATTCTGAAACAAGAGTCCCAATGTATGAACTGACCTATATCCTTGCACCTACAAGCCTTGATGTGTCACTATTCACCATTTTATTAGTTAAGCTCTTTAAGACAGAATAAAAGGAAAGAAAACAAGATGTAAATGACTTCAGACTAAATTGCAAGCATGTCCTAAAACTAAGACAGATTCATGGTGATAGAAAAGACTAAGCAGAGATACAGGGATTAGGAGGAGGTGGAAGAGTAAAAATTATATAGATTTAGAATACTTATATTAATAGATGACTAGTTTGAAACACGGAAGTAAGAATTTCCACATTCTTCAGAGGGCTTCATCAGTGATCGAAAAGACTGCAAAGCAAGTATATCAATATACGTATTTTATATATATATATATTTAAAATCTATCTCAGGTGTTCAAAGTCAGGTCGGACAGGGCTTTGAGCAACCTGATCAGGTGGAAGATGTCCCTGCCCACAGCAGGGGGGTTGGACTATATGATCTTTAGAGATGCCTTCCAACCCAAACCATTCTGTGATTCTGATACAGCTCTGTTTCCATTCTAACCTACATTTACAGCATGAAAGACAATGGTCTAGAGGACTTCGAGCTTACTTTGTTAACCTGTTTTCAAAAGCAAATCAAGTAAAGCTTCTCCCATGTATACTGCTGACCTACCAAATGAAAGACTACACCCATCTTTCCATCATGCTCCATCAATTGCTTATAGCAAGCAATTTGCATTACCTTTGAGTTAAGTGCCCTTGAGTGTACAGTAACACAGCTGCAGTGGATTTCATAAGCGCAATGGCAGCCTTCCAAAAACACAAACTACATTAAAGTGCTCATAACTGACGCAGCACAAACGATGGATCATTACTGCTAGCATGGTAATTTGGGAGGGTGGAAAGAACAGAGAGAAAGAAGAATTATATGTAAAAAAAAAAAAAAAAAAAGAAAAAAAAAAAGAAAGAAAGACCACAGACTAAAGGAGAAATCTGGGTAGGTACAACAGAGTATGGGTGTTGGAGACCAAACAAGGCTTTTGAATATGTTTTTTCTAACAAAAATCCTGATGTGCAGGAAAAAGAAGTGAAAAGTTACAGGAGGAAAAAAAACCAAACAGAAGTAATTAAGGAGCAGAAAAGGTAGCTGGAAGACAAAAAGCAGCAACTGAGAAAGAATAGGATACAGAGGGTCTATCCTGCTCAAAATAATGTGCTTTGACAGTCACCAACAGACCACATCACCTCAGGAAGAGCCTGTTCAGGCACTAGGAAGCACAGGAGCCTCGGGCATGTCTGAGTCACCTGACTTAAGATCCGATAAGGCTTTTTGCATTTTTTTAAGCTGGGGAAGTAGAATAGGAAGGAAGAAAAAAGCTTCATTTCCTAAGATGTTGAAATATTTCAAACACCTTAACAAAGGTGCAATGGAGGCTCTAAATCCCACACAAACCTGTCCTGCCCTGTGTCATCTTTTAACATTGTACTCCCATTCCTTCAGCAGTGTTTCAGCTCCTGAGAAGGTACCCATGTAAGTTTAGCTGTCATTAAGGAATATAATATTAATATATAATAATTAATATTTATTTTAAATATACTTCGTAGCTCTTCAAAGATCTGTATGACTGTACTGTTTCCCCCTAGAAACTTTAAAATCCTCATCTTCACCTGGACATGGAGATACCTAAATTTAAAAAAACAATGTATTCTTGTTTCTGTAAAGGATTCTATTTCCTCTGATCGCCTCACAGAACCGCATCTTCAGATTCAGTAGGGATGAGCTGGTATTGATTCCCCCCCCCCTAAAACCTCTTAAGTCCTCCTAGCAAAGATGACCTGATTGTTTTGCAACAAATCCTTTGTCCTCATGCTAATCTGTTGCCTGGTTTTAGGCATATTTCAAATAATAATTAAAAAAACCCCAAAATAATCCAGACTTGCCATTAGCTTGACTGAAATCCACTCTTATACCTTGTTGCTGCTTCTTAACAGCTAGAGAGTTAAACTGAACTATTAACTACAGACATTACAGGCTCCAGTGCAAGCCAGGAATTCAAAGCATGCATTTGACTATTTAGTGATGTTAATTTCTGACTACACTAAAAAAAAAAATCAGCTAGACTGAAGAAGTCTGCATATCCCCAAACCACTCTCCTCCAGAAAGGCAATGAGATACAGTATTAGAGCAGCAAGAGAGATACTTACACTGCAGCTACTGACAGCATTGCTTATAAATGGGGTTAAGCAAAATGCAGTTTAAAGCTCTAGAGAAACAAGTGATTTTCTTTAAATGTTAAGTGTTAAAAGAAATAATCCCCGCAAGCAAGCAACATGAAATAAAAACATGAAGACAGTCTTTCTTTTTGGTTCCATCACTTTAACTCTAATGGCTGACATAATTTAATATAAATGGTACTTGATTAAATCTATCTGTGAAGACTATCTTAGGTTTTAAAACAGAATAAATTCTGACTGGAATCAGCTACTGAATCCTTCAAATATTACCAAAAAGGCTTAAAAGATATCGCACCAACATACTATTCACATAGCATTTCCTACCTGAAAATATGGAAGGCCTTTTCTTAGGGCGCCTTGGATGTATAGGCTCTATATTCCTAATATTTCTTTGAAACTTTCCTTTAAAATCATTTTCTAGAAGGATGTCTGGTGGTAGGCTTCTCCGTCTTGTTGATTTATAATGAGCCTGATAGGAATTCAGTTTACACTTCGTCCTAGAGTACAAGTTGCTGTCATCAACTGCCATTATAGAGCACTAACTGTGAAAGCCACCCCAGTGCAAAGCCAAACCGAACCTCCAGAAGTATTGGGGCTGGTGGTTACAGACCCGAGCAATCTCAGATGTTCTCATGCTCAACCCGGCGCTCCTTGGGGAAGTTCGGCAGGCTGATAGGCGTGTGCTGGAACAGGTGTAGGGTTACTGCATTGCCCCTCCTTGCATCAGTGAAACACCACAGGGAGGAGACATGCTGAAATCATTCCTTTGGAAAGTTTGGAGGTAATTAGGAAGTTCAACAAACCTGAGCTCAGCAGCACAATCTGTGCAAAGGGGAAAATACAATTTCATATGAGGCACCGTCTAGGGCTAGTATGGTTTATATTATACCAACAGCATTTTTCAGGTCAGTTCATTAATAGTTCATTAACTTGGCAAGCTAAACAAGTGCGCCTAAACCTTAAAAAAAGAAAATAGAGTGAGAGAAAAAAAACCACCAAAAACACCCGCAACAAAAAACCAACCCAGTCCCAGGCCTAGGGACCTGTCTGGGGAAAGGTACAACCTGAACAATATGTTTGGGTTCCCAGTCCTGTCCTTTGACAATGTTACATTTTAAAGGCTGATAAACAGTCCAAAGCACAAAGGTTTTTATGGCCACAAATATCAGTTTGGGGTTTCTTTCCTCAAGAAGCAGTAATGTTATTTCCTACTGGATTTCAGAATCAAAGATCTGCCAGTGTGACTGATTTTCTATTTAACTGCCATTTAAATACGTGTATGCCAACGATGGTCTGTAAATTCTCCATTTAACTAAGAGCCAAGGCACTTGCCTTGTTTTGTTCAGTTATCCCAATGAAATCTTTTGAGCCTCCCAAGGATATGATCTTCCTTTCTCAAATGTTGAGAAAGAAGAAAGGACAAATCCTAACATTTTCTATGAACCTGCTAATTTTCTTAATTGAATTCTATCATAAATGAGACCAAATGAATTAGTAAATTCAAACTAACAAAACTTGTAACCACATACATTTTGCTGTTAAATAACAATAACTTACTATGGCAAAGCGAATAAGCAGAGTGGTAATTCAAAGTGAGAGTAACTAATGTTTTAACCATGGATACCTAGGGCAAACTGATTTTAACACCTGAAGATAGAACTGGATTTCTCCGAATCATTTCAAACACTTAAACCATGAATGCTTCAATTATTTTCCTAAAGATAGGGTACACTGTATGATTGGTGTAATGATCAAGAGGTTGGCTGCTCCAAATATAGTTCTTGCATGAAATTCAGAACGACCTTTATTATTGCTGACAAGAAATAAACTGTTCACCTACATGCTTTTAGAGGTGAAAAAGGGAAATGACATTATCTTAATATATGTCTATATGGCTTTTAAAATATTTTATTGTGTTAGAAATGCAGCAGGATGCAAATAGTCTGTTAGATTTTGTCATCTTCTGGAAATTAAACTGCATTTGGCTGGAAGTTGAAATTCTGAATCTAAGAATCCGATCTTAAATACACTGGACCCAGAAATCATACCTTGCATTCAGAACAAACTGATTGTTTAAACAAAAGTGTTTTAAACCAAGTGAACACTAACTGTAGATAGCAAACTGATTATTTCTGGTCTTGCTGAGTATTCAAAGGGTCGCGAGCTCCGTTTATATGCAGGAATAAGCTTTTGAAAAATCCCACTGGACTGCAAAATAGGTTAGGTGGTGGGAATTAGGTTATAACCAAAGGGAATTGTATGTCCAAATTGTTCAGGTACTTTATAAAATTCCTCTAGGCACTAGTCTTCATGATTAGAGGCCAAAATACTTCTTTCATGTCCTTCAAATGTGTAGGATCTGTGGACCTCATCCTCTTTTTATCCCAGTTAATAAAACAGGTCAGAGAAGCTTTCCTCACTTCTTCTTCTCTTCCAACTCCACTTGCTTTTTCAGCTTTGACTGAACCAACATAAAAATACTCAGTCCATTCCTGATAGTCCAACTAAACCAAAGTAAAGCTTTTCAAAACAACAGAAAGTGCTTAAATCTGAGCAAATATATTTCAACCATGTGTGAAGACTGAGAAATAACAAATACCAAATGCAGGAATTGATATTTGAGGAGCTTTAAACTGGAATTTGACAGAAGCTTTAAATAAAATTTCAACATCTTCAGTAAGTAACCTAACCACCAGGCTACAGGATATTCTGGAAACAGATCTTAACTTTTCCTGCTGAAACTACTCCAACACATATAAATAATTAAATATTCATTAGAAGAGTGACTTGAAAGTGACTGTCCCATATTCTGGCTGAGTGATACAATTGCTGCACTATACAAGCTTACCTTCTCCAGCCCAATGAATATTCATGCCAAGTGGAACATGTCCAACAGTAGAAATCGCCGCTGGCACACTCAGAGATGCGACAGTGATCACACTCTTTCAGATGGGGGAGACCTGTCAAGGACGCAAGCCCCTGATCCAGCAGTGGTACACAGGAATCCAAGAACAGTTCACCCTTGAGTGACGTTCAGGTGGAAATCCAGAAGAGGACAGATGAAAACCCCAAATATCTCATCACTAAATTCCCTTTGTAGGATTTGCTCTAGAACACATACTTTGAAACTTCATTCATTCAAAAAAATCAAGACAGGCAAATACTTGTTCTGAAAACTGAAAATCCTAGGCAGGTAAAGTAAAGGAATATGCAGCAATAGAACAGAAGCTGAGGGTCCTGGTGGTGTCTGAAATTTGTTGGACTGAGGTGTTAAGTGCCATTTTAGTAGCCTAACTCTTCTAGTGATTTAGTTTATGTATCTCCTGTTCATAATTTTCTCATCTTTGAGATGTATGTGTAAAGACTTGACAGCCTACTCCCAAGTGAGACCACTACAGAATAAGTTACAGCACAATACAAAGAACAAAACCAGGAATGGGGGAGGAAGAGGGGCTTGGAAGAGCTGTTTATTAATTATAAGACCAAAGAAATAAAGCAGATGTACTGGCGAGCTAAAAAAGATTTTAAGGTATAGCACAGGAAGAAAGGAAAAGAGCACTCTTGGTAAAATTTGAGATTCTTCTCCACTGAGGCTGCAGTGACAACATCCCTCTCAGAGCTCCTATTTTCTACCTGAAATGGAAGCTTTGCACTTCTTATAGATGGAAATAAAACCCAGAAGAAAACCCCAACAAAAAATGCAAGCATGATGTGTGGGAATAAACTTGTTAACTTATATGCAGTTTATCATATACATCCAGGAATCCAGAAGGAAATAAAAAATCAAGTGGTTGAAGTATTTTGCAAAAATAAGTAACTGAAAATTACAATAGAGAACGAAGAATGAAATATTTCCTTTTTTTCTTTTTAGATGGTTATAGCATAGTTTAAGGAATGACACTTCATCGAGCCTTTTATCCAGAAGTGTGATTAAAATTATAATTAAGAATTGAATAAAACACCACGATTACAACACAATAGGACTAATCAACATGGTTGCTAAAAAAAAAAAGTGTCATTAATCTATTACGGTTGTTTGAACATAGAAGATGAAAGAAGATTAATTATTTATTTATACCATCAAAGGTTTACACAAGATCCCTCAGAAGAGATTACTACAAGAAAGTAATCATTGTGTCACATTCAGAACTGAATCATGAAAGTGCTCAAATGATGAAAAACAAAGCACGGGAGTTATAATTTGCCTACATTTTCTGGCTGGCAAAGGTTTATAAGGCTTCAGGCTTCTCTCAGGTTCTGCGTAGTTCAGTACCTTCTTACAATTTTGAAAGCTTAGTATAATACCCATTGGGTTTATCCATTATGGTCAAAGGCTAAATTGGAACGTCATACCCCTTGCCTCCAGCAGACTACCCAACTGTAGTGTCTGCAGTTTCTATTACTGTTTCTTTTGATTAAAGTTTGGTAAATAAAAGCTAAAGGAAACTGACATTTGATAACTGATTTGTGTTCAGATGATACTCTGTACTGCAGAAATACAGATTTGAGGCTACATTATTAGCATGGTCCAGGTCATAGAAATGTAAGTTTTCTCACAGGAGGAATTATCATTAGCTTTTTTGTTTAATAATACAGCAGCAAATCTTGTTATATTTCATGTACAGTAAGCCACATGTTGTTATGACTGCATTAGAGCTGTCATTCTCATTTTCAGCTGAGGAAATATTTGTGCTTATCAATAGCAGAAATAAGAAAAGGTTTCCTAAAAAGTGTTCTGAATGTGTCAGCCAGTGCAGGCCGGTTCAGAAAATCTGTGTTATGGAAGAAACCCCCACCACCACCACAAGGAGTTCCTGTCTGGTTTGGTAAAGTAACTTCCATACCAGTGTACATTGATTCATGGACCTTCCCACCCCATACATTCCAGAGTAGAATGGTACATAAATCCCTCCAAAGGAGGATGAGGCCTCTTAGCTATGTCTAGTGGGAGGAACTGCAATGGCAGGAAAGGAAAGTTTGAGCTTTACTAACATTTTAAAGCAGCACAACTCAATCAACCAACCAATCAATCCATCAATAAACAAAGCCTCATCCTTCTTCTTGCCTGTGGCCCACGGAGCCTCCCTCCTTATTGCATTAGCACCCGCTTTGTGAAACTGCACAGCAAACCACGGCACAAACCTAGGTTAGCTTTCGTTTATTTATTTATTTTTTAGCCGTGCTACCACAAGAGACAAAAAGACAGGAGTAAGCATCTAGGACAGGGATATATGAATTGTTTCTTCTAGTGACTGTGCCAGCTTACCCTTAGTTAAAGTATTTGTAAAACTAAGGTTACACAGGCAATGTTGAGGCTATTTGCTGCATTCTGGGTGGGTTTTACAGGTGTCAGAAGTGTTTAAAGAAATCAAGTTGATAACAACCAAGTTGAGTATACTTGGGTACCTGCTTGCTCAGAGGAGACTCTTTAACAGTTCATACCCATTTAGAAAACTTTTTATTCTTGTTTTCCTATAAGCACATATTACCTAGGTCTCATCCCCTATACATAGCAGAACAGTCACAGATCTGCAAACGTATCTGTGCTATGAAGTCTCTAACCTCTTTTGTTTTGCATTTCAAATAGGAAAGTTAAACAATGCAAGAAGAGAAAATGGGTAATCAAAAAGTGAGGAAAATATACAGCTGTTCAAAACCTCCAACTGTTACTCAGAAATTATTTGTTTAATTTTCTGGAATAACCTGGTTGTCTTAATCCATAGGATGTGAACATCTGACACGTTCTCTGCTTGAATTAACCCATTTCTTCCAGTCTAATGCTGTTATAAGTGAAGAGCCTAGATCTGATACAGCCTTAGCATCCAAAAAACCTCTCTTTAGTCAAGCATCATCTTTCAGAAGTGGGTATAAGAGGAAAAGGTCAACAAATTACCAGTCATGGTCATACACTCAAAGGCAGCAAAGAGGTCATTATAGATTTACATTAATATCCATCCTCATAGCAAATATTTGACTTTTAGAATAGTGCAATTAGGACTCAGTTGCCTGGCTACAGCTTAGAGGAAAGTAAATCAGAGTATTAGATGCTAGTCATATCATGCACTACATTCACAGTTTTAATTTCCAATAGCTAATATTGAATTACAGTAACAGAAAAGAGAAATCAGCTTTACAGCTTTTCCAGAGTTGCTTTCTATGCTGGTATGCTGATTTTAATAGATGAATATTGACAAGAGATTTGGCCAAGTGTTTCAACTGCACTGTCTTTCAGCTGAAAGAAGATAAGCACCTTTAATTTGTAGTCATATTCTTGTTAGCTAACAACAAACAAAACATATGGTTAAAGCTGTAATCTGGTTCTAAGATAATATTAGTCCCTTACTGTTTGACCCATAATGTGCACTTCTCATATTAAGAGGGGAAGCTGATTCATGTCACAGTATTTCATAAGCAGAACAATTCATATGCTAATGTACGTTTATAATAATTTCACTTCATGCTGATGTTCCCATTATATGATAACTGTCGCAGCCTTATCTTCACGAGGACTTGAAAGCCGATCCTTCTCCAGCAGAAAAGCAGTGCAAACCCTGGAAACGGGCGTTTTCTGGCCAGGTAGGGTGTAGAGGCACAGTGCAGGAACCCAACTGGCTGATGGGGCTCCTCGCAGACAGCCACAGAGCCATCCGGACACTTGGCTTTGCCCGAGAGGTAGCCCAGAGGCTGGGCATCTTCCAAAGATCAAAGGCTGAGGGTGGAACTTGCCAGAATCCGCAAAACAGTAATACTCGCAATTACAAAATCATGCTTGCTGTTACTCCACTGCAACCTGTGACATTAGGCCTATGCTGTGGGTACAATGGTAAATGAAAGACCTAGAGGCTATGCAGGAATTTTATTTGGTAGGGTGTAGTATTAGTCCTGAATAAAACATGTCAGATGTCCCTGTTTTTCCTATTGCATTCTGTGTAGAAAGTGAATACTGAGAGCAAGCTACAAATGTGAAGGTTACAGATTTCAGAGACAATTTGCTATTTAAAACCACTTCCGAGTGTTCAGTATTTCACATAAATTGTTAGCACAAATCTGTGAGATAATAACAAAGCATTTCAGCTTCCATTCAAAAAGCGTTACAGATATAGAGGAAAAAATTTCAAAACATTTGGAACTTGAAAGTACTTTTTAGAGAGGATCGTTTTAATGAGAGCTTCCACCAATTACAAAGAGCTTATTCTACCCTTGCTGTTAAGTGAGCCTACTGTCCAAAGTGATCACAGAGGTTTAGGAAATGCAGTCTTCTTCCTTTCCTTGTCGTGAAAATTAAAGGATCATGAAAATTCTGCTTTTCATGGTTGGCAAAATATATATATGGCCCATTAATAACATACAGACTTCTAAAAATTTCAATATATTAAAGTTGCATTGGTTCAGTGCTGGATGAGATGCAACATAGATCAGGCTGCCTTGTGGCAGAAATAGTCCCTTGCCCAAGACTCTGGATTGCTTGCGTTACATGAAATTCTGTTAATGAAGAGAAAACAAAAAAGGCAGCCAAAACTCATCTCACCCTTCAGTAAACCTGTCCCATGCAATGTAATGAGACAGACTTAAATTAGGTTTCACATGTCCTTCCTACATTGCAAGGAAAAACCCCCAAACAAACCAAAACCAGGAACAGTGTATCAGAAAACACTTTGAAATAAGTACCAGACTGAAAAGAAAGGAGGAGAGAAAATTCAGCTATGCAGCCCTCTTGAGTCCTTGTGAAGATTTCATTTCTCATCTTTTCCCACCCTCCCCATCTCCCTATAATGTCAGATTCTACTTAATGCACGATCACTTAACTTCCATCACATCTTCCCTGAATATCCATGCCTTAGGTCTTAACAGGCTGTGTGTTACAACCTGATGCAAGGTTGATCTGAAACACCTCGGCTAGTACCTGGGGAGTGTTACCTCATTACCCACACAAACAAAAAGAAGGTAACAGCTATACCCACTCTTTGAATCCAGGAACAATATTTAACTCTTTAATGGGCGTTTCCTGTTCTGAGCCTACATACTACTTCTACATCCACATAATGAAACACATTTTGTATCATCAATTACTAAGTAAGGATCAGATCACTTGACTTCCACTGCAGTTTGGATCCAAGTGAAATCTATATCCCCAAATCTTAGGGATCAAGACTGCCTTTTCTCCAGCACCATGTGAGTTCTGAATCAAGGCTGTCATGATCCCACATGTTATCCAGGCTAGGAGCTCAAGCTCTAACTTAATCGTGGTTTGGGGATTTAAAAAAAAAAAAAAAAAATCCTTTGAGCCTCTCAAAAATATGATCTCCCTTTCTCAAATGGGGGAGAATCGTGCTGCCTCTAGCGGGACTGGGTTCCAGAACAGCAGAAAGCACTGCTACCCAAGCTCCTACTGGTCTAAGCTTCATCTGTACCCTCACGGTGAGGCAAACTGTTCCCTAGATCCTCAACACTGACACCTGCTCATTTTCAGAAGCGCAGCAGTCCAAACAGCCAGGTATAGCTTACATCTTAGTTTTTCATTTAAGACAAATATGTAAAGTACCTATATTTTGCCTGAGTCCCCAAACAGATGGATCATATGTATACTCAGGCCACACCTGAATTCAGATGCACAAATCATACTGTTTTCAGAAGTAAGTGTACTCATCACTACTATTAAAGGAATAGGAACATAGAAATTTTTATCATTCAGTATCAGCTTAGAGTATGCTTGATTATATGCTGAGCCTGTAGCTTTCCAGCTTCTCCATATTCTCCCCAAAAGCCCACTTCATTTTCAAGCATGACATGTTGTACTGCATAGGAAAGCCACATTTAGCTATGGTAATTCTAGAGTTTTAGTAATAATACAATAATTGTAGATGGATCCCTAACAGTAATAGAAACATAACCTAGTTTTATTCAACTGGTTCTCTAAATTAGTGCTCTCAGTTTTACCTAGCAATCATAAAGGTATCTATTAAAGCAACAGTATTGGCCAAAGGAGCACACACACTGCAAGTGGTGAGCCTATACTTCAGTTTCCCCCAGAGACAAAAGCAGTCTTTACAAAAGCATCTTTAATTTTTGTCTAAGATGACAAATACATTCCGTCTCCATCAGTCAGCAAGCCACCCTCCTTCCTAGCTGTCACACTCACAGGGAAGTCAGAAGGATGCGCATATTCTTGATGTTTGGCACACAGAAATAGGCTTAAAGTTATTTGCCTGGTATGCTTTCATTGCAGCCCCTTTCATGGGAAGTGTAACATAGGGATTTGCATACACTTTGATTTAATTTTATTCTCTCTCTAGTATTAGGAAAATACTCAATTTGCTCTCTATATCCTCAGCTGTATTCCAGCTTCCTCGGAACTACTTATAAAACTGTCCCAAGTGTGAGACCAATCAATAGGAAAATTAAGGTTTTCCACCTGAGGCCAGAGCTGTAGAAACACCAGAACACATTCTTACCAGCTACTTCGAATGCCTGATTGAGGCACAACCCCGAGGACACGAGTTTTAGCTTCTGCTACAGAGGTCAGTGGTATACAAGAACCAACGTGACATTGCTACAGCATCATAAAGCACGGATGTGTAAATTACCTTTAAAACCTCCAGATACAGACACAAATACCCCACGCCTGATTTGTACATGTTTAATTGTACAATATTAAACTTCTGTAGTTTTATTAAAAATACTTATTTTGCATTTAAGCAGTATTAATAAGACCCACTTATTGCACCTAACACTGCAATGCAGTAGGGAACTTCTTTCATAAAGTAAGCATTTTTCTGTGTACAGACTTAGAACAGAGTTCTGTCAACCCTCTTACCAACTGCACCTGAATTACATGCATTGGTGACTCATGCTTTGCCACTGCTTCTGAATGTGAACTCCATATTGCAAATAAATAGTGTCTCTCTCTCTCCCCCCATCCCTCTCTTCTGCCCCTCTCCCTCTCTCATATGCAGTGAGCAAAGCATTGCCTGGGTAAAATGAGAGCAGCTGAGGGAAATTTTCTCTACACGTGTTCGTAAATGTGGATTTAGAAGCAGTCTAGAGCTTACATTGTCATGGTAAGAAAGGCAGAAGGCAAGGAAAGGAACAGCTACGTGAATAGTAAATGTAAATTTTCACACACACACACACACACACACACACACCCGATACAAAAGATAACAGCCAGCACATGTGTAAAAAAAAATAGGGAAAAAAAAGGATGTGAGGAAACTCAGGGTCTCCAAACCACAGGAAGCAGTGGCCAACGGCAACTAACTGACACACAGTGCTGCCTCTAGCAACAGCAAGCACTGCTTGGCAAGCGCAAGCAGGGGCTGACCCCTAAAGCAAGGTTTAAGGTAAGTGAAACTTCCCAAGTGCTTAAAGACTGTAAAGGGGGGAAAAACCCACAAAACATGAAAGGAAGAGTAAGATTCCCTGTACAGACTTACTTGAGGTCAGAGATATTTTCAGGTTCTCCTTCCTCCACCTCATTTCCTGAAGCTGTATAAGAATCTAACTAGTTAAAAAGCACCACCTTTTTAAACAATGACATTAAAAGCTCCCAATATTACTGATGATTTTCCTCTGACTTTTTAAAGCATCAGCTGTAAACAAGATGGCATCCAAATCACACCTGAAACATTGTTCCTGGACAGGACTGTAAAAACATCATGCTGTATTACACTGCTACAAACCTGACACAATTTATATGGCCTGCATACCAACGTTAGATTTAAGGGAGTGTGCCTATGAATTTTATATATATATATTTATGTATTTTTTAATGTGGCTAATAAAACTGTACAGATGTGTACTGATTATTCAATTTCCCTATGATTATTCAGATTAGGACCCTCAGTGGTCACAGCTATTATTAATACAAGCAGAACAAGAACAAATTAGAAAAACATTTAAAAATTTGGATGAGATGTACTGGCCTGAGTTAACAACAATTTAGACTAATTTGACAATAGTCAATTTGCAAGAATGACAGTACACGCATCCAAAATAGTATTAGCAGAAGAGAGTAGTTGTGTCCCCTTTGCAAGTGCCGTAATACAGGCAAAATGACAAAAGAGATCATGTGTTTAACAGATGCTCCCTTTAGGGATTGTGTTGCTTAATGTGCGTCCCTGCACACAGCTGCAGTGGCCCAAGGCTTACCAGATAAACACCAAATACACACACACACACACTACTGTATGCAATGAAAATAAGAAATAAAGATCAGTCTTGCAGCAACAGAATGGAAAAGGAGAGTTACTTTTCTGAGTGTCAGCTGTGCAACTTGTAAATTTTAAACTAAGATGACACAACCTTATTCTGACTAGTAACACGTATGAAAACAACTGAGAAAAACAGTGTTAGTGTTAAATGAAACTGTGCAATAACCTAGTTTAAGTCAGACACTCACTGTAGCAAGTACATATTTTACAACACCTGTTTGCCCACTGACTGTGAACATTAATCAACAAGTATATCAGCTCTCTCAAGAAAAGGAAACACCCACTCCTTACTGTCTTCTACTGTTATCTCTACACAGAGCTTCAGAAAAGGGGAATTTATTTCACACAAAGTCAATTAAGAGCTTAGTTAGAGAGAAAAAAGCTTGCCAAGGGAGATAAATCCTGCAACACTCCCAAAACATAGTGGGATTCCCACTGAACCCTTCCAGAAATTCATTCCACAGTCCAAGGACGTGCATGAACACCATCATCCTCCTGCTTCTTGCAAGTTCAGCTCCAGGCTTTATAACCCCCAAATCAAGATGAGTGCCAAAATATTGAGGAGCAATAAGGTTTTCAGCTGGACTGTAGGCTATTTAGAGCTTTTAGGACTCTGGATGATAATCCTGCAATTAATCTAGATTCAAAGATACTCAAAGACTGTGCAGCCCTGTTGCAGTATCCTCACATAGCTCGGATAAACTATACTTTCCTGACATTTCAGATTAGTTTCAAGAGGAATTTGAAGAACTAATGCCTGTGATAGCATAGAATACCATGATCTGGCTTATCTCTGGGGAGTCAAGTTGTTACCAGTCTCTAGGACAGGCAAAGATGAAAAATACATTCCTGAACACTTCTGTAATTACACAAACATCCAAGAAAAAGTCGTAATACTATAGAAACTAATCATTTTCAGGAAGACATATGTCACCAAGATAAGTCATTCAGTCAATTTCCATTAGGAATCATTACGGTTTTTGTAGTTAAGCACTGCTGTCATGTTAGCTCTACAAATTTAGCTGATAAAGCGACTCTGCACCTGACAACAACTTCCAGCTATGGAAATGAAAAAGTACAATAGCAAGGACCAGACCTATTTATGGCGCTTCACACTGCTGGTCATATAATTTCTGTCTTTCTTAGGTGGAGAAAATTGGGATACTTGGGGCTATCCTTCCAAATCTTGACTCCAAACAGCACAATACTAGGGAAACAGCTCTTTCAGCATAGTGTGCAAATGTAATAAATATTCTTGGGGAGAGTGAAAACTAATAGGGGGTCCCCAGGGGGCCTAAATAACCTGAGATCCCCTTGGTTCCTACACATAGTGGAAACACATGGAGAAATGGGTGAGGTTCAGATCACTTTTCAGCAGAAATGAGATTCCTAGATGTGTTTCTCAAGGATAACAAGCGGGACACACCTGCTTGCATGGGAAAGAATACAGCGCAGGAACATAAAAAACAAGCGTGAGAGTCATCTGGACCAATTGTATATAGAAGGCTGCAGAGCTTTTCCTGCTAGCTAAAGATAGGCTTTTGGAAATTATGAGAGACTCCTAGGAATTAAATCAGAAAGCCTAATTTCAGCCTGGAAGCCTAGTCTCCTGTACCTCTTTTACAACCAATGGACAGAGCCATTGATTCAGGGCTGGGAATAACCTCTGCCTCGCCACTAACTAGACTGAATAGCGGCAAGGTTAAAGGTAGGTTTGGGGAATGCCTGTTCCACAATGATAGGAGTATTCCTCCCTCCTTGTAGAAGATGCTACAACTCATCTATTTCAATGTTAATATTTCCTTCTTGTGAGAAAATTTGCATTTGGATGGAGCTAGTTCAGCTTCAACTTCCAGGCGCTAATAAAGCTGAGAAATTCCTTGCTTTGAGACTGCTTTTTAAAAGACAAGAATTTGTAGATGATGATCAATTCATCTTGCAAATTTCTGTCCTATAAATTTACATGACTGAACTCGAGGCCTCACAGTATAAGAGTATTGTTGGTTTTGTCCCCTCCAGACCTTGAAAAATTCCACAGGCCTCTTTTTTTTAACTGTCTCCTTTATTTATACTTCATTGTTAAGTGGAAGTATCAAGGCACTGGATACAATATTTTAGTACCACAATATTTTAGCATCATGCTGACAGCCGAGCTGAACAAGCTTCTTAAATTGCCCCTTGGCTTTCCTTCAAGTTACTGTCCTGAAGAGGTTTGTACTTGTAACCCTACAACTGTGCTTGCATTACGTTCCATGTAGCAGCATTAAAAACATGTTTTGTTGTACCATGAGCACTTAACTAGGCAATTCACATATGACTATCTTGCTGTAATACTGATTCAACTTCATTATTTACTAATATCTCACCAATTTTGGACACCCTGTAAAGTAGTAGGGCTGCAGAGGATACTTAATAAGTGAAATTTTTACATCATCCAAATGCTTAAAAAACCAACTAAAACAACTACTAAAAACCTTTGAATCTATACATTTCTTAACATAACTCACACACAGAGCTAAAAGTCACCTCAATTATCAAATACGAATGAAGATTTGAGAGCCATATTTTTTAAAAATACTGTATATAGTCTTTATGTTATACAATGTCAATTTTAAAAAATGAAGTATCAAAACAAATGCCATAGAGAAATATACATATAACATAACCACAGGTTAGCTTAAGTAGGTCATACTTCCCAGAGAACTAAGAAGCTGTCTGTCAGTCATAGGCAGATTCAAACCTGCCACTCATGATAGTTGGAGGCCTCATTTACACTGTCCAGCTTTTTCCAGTAGAACTACATCAGTACTGATCAATCAACAAAACTCCCTACTCTAGCTGTGGTATATACAAAAGAAAGGGACTGGATTTCTCTCACCTAGCTGCAGACATTCAAAGATTAAGTTGCCAAAGTCTAAACTCCATCTATAGTTAACACAAAGAGAGAGAGAGACATACCTGTGCAAGGCAGAATTCATATCCCCGAACTGAGGATAGGGGAAATTGCGTTTTCCACTTAACTGCAGACTTACCAAGACTTACAGATGCTTAACCTTTGTATGCTCATAGAGGTTAGATGAGAGGAATGCCACACCAAGACCTTCTGCACTACAGTCATCGGGAGTGAAGCACAATAAACTAAAAAGTATTTTCTTCCACCAGCAGAGCTGCTCTGCGGGTATGAGACCACATGTGAGTGCAGTGTTGCTGGGGCTGATGAATTTTTTCTGCCCTAAGCAGAGGGCAGGAGCAGGTCTTCATCTCTCATTATTTGTTCTCTCATAATTTGTTCATACAATTCCCAAGCTCTATGTATCATTACTTTAATTGGGAATGGCAAACTAATGGGCTGAACATTCTCTGATGGTCAGAGTGCTGAATAAAGAGATGCATGGAGTCAAAGTAAATGATTCAAAGGGTTTTTATCTTCCAGTCTCTGAGACAATGCTGAAGAAACTGGAAAAAATATAATAACAAGATTCTTACAGCAATTTTGGATGTTTATACTTAGGTATCAAATTTATTCAAAATTGGGAACTGGAAGCTTATGTCTTATCGTTTTAACTATGAATAACAGCACCACTAGATTGGAAGCATCCTCCTGTCAAATCCTCTAAAGGCAGGTGTCTAGCAGCAGATCTCTGCTACGATTATTGTTAAAATTGTACCAAAATTGGCAATCTTGATTTTCTACTGTACATCATCCCCACATTAGCCAACATGTGTCTGTGTGCATATCTATGTGAAAGGATGTACAAAAATCCACTGAAAAATAAATCCAAATCTTTCTGCAACCTGAGCTAAAATTTTTCAGCTCACTTTCTGGAAACATAGAAAGTAGGTCAGCATATATCCCAAAATAGCACATCAGCACTGAAAGAAAAAGTAGTGTATCTGTATCTTTGGACTTTTTAGCTCATTTCTCTATAGGGGGGAATGGAGAATGAAAGCCTTTCCCTTATTCTACTATATGGAGGAACACGTACAAGGAAAAATTGATTATACTTTAAAAAGCACCCAAATCAGCCACCTACCTGGGGAAGATGTTATCTGTTTTATTCAAAGCAAAATAGCACTGAAGAGAACAATTTAAGCTTTATCTAAATATAAGCAAGTGAAAAGCCAGGAAGTTTAAAATGTGTTTAAAATGTTGTACTGGATATGTATCACATGCTGTTCCTTGCACATCTTGTTTCTTGTATCAAAAACCTATTTGGTAAAATATTTACTTTGGAAATAATGGCATACTTTCTGTGATTTTGTTGTTCATCTTGCGATTTTTAAAAAAAAGTATTTGTTGTTTCAGTAAGAATTGGAATTGCTACCTCTTTTGTGATACCTTTCATGCTATGGACACCCCTAAACACAAAATATTTTCTTTAATAGCAGATGCAGGTCTCCCGCTTTTTAAGGAAGTAAAAAGGTACAGGCAAAAACCAAATTATTTAAACTCACACATCTTATAGCTATAAAGATTCTGAAGAACTCTTCTGGGATTAATATTGACAAGCTCTTTTCATGAACTATTACAGTACCTTAGCATGAAAAGAAAAACAAAAACCACTCTTAGGCAATATTAAATGATGCTTATCAGCCCTAAAATGTTATTACTTTATTCAAGTCAATATCAGTACTGTTGGCTACAACATGATGAATGACGCTGATATGTTTCCCAGAAGAGATTTCAAACTAGAACACTGATATTTTTCATTAGGAAAAAATTATATTGCCTCCCCCAAATTCCAAGTGTCAGTCTTCATTTGTATCTCTGCACTAGATTAAAATGAATGTTTGAAAGGTACTAAGCACTGGCAATATCACCTTTTAAGTTCAGTGATTTTTATGCAACCAGCAGGAATCCCTAAAAGTAACAAAACAAACCTATTTTTAGTTCTTCCTTTCCCGTTTGCTCCCCCCCACCCCCCTTGTTTTATTTTTTAAACTATTGGTCTATTCATGCTCCATCTTAGTTCTTGGACCTAGCTGTCACATATTCCCCTGTATCAGTCCAACCTGTTTAAACATCTCATCCACCAGCTTATGAAATACTATAATTCATGTAAGTATGTACATAGTTTAGGCAATTATAGAACTGGACTCTTCCACACAGCCAGGCTTAAAGGTCTCTCCAAACAGGGAGATCAAAATGGAGAACAACTTCCTGAACCTACACGTGCTGGGATCTGCACTTCTCTTTGACACTCAACAAACCAATGCTTGCTATCAGAACTTAAGTAAAAATTAGAACCTTCATAGGTAAGACAGGCTTCACAATTAACTGAGTGAAGTGATTATCGAGTTTCTCAAACTCTGAAAAATGAAGTCAAAGTACTAAAATAAAATAAAATGGTTGAGGTTTTATGTCCTGTGAGGCCTCTACCTTGCAAAATTTTAAAACTCTAACCTAGCAAACAAAGTGCATAATTAAACACATTTAATTGCATTCCTAGATTACTGCCGGATAGCTTGTCACATGCCTTGGTGGGTCTAAATAGACAGTTTTCATTTGTTACTTCCAAAAGCCAAAGGCACAGAACTGAGTTCAATTTAGAGCTGGACAAATATACTGTTAAAATACCATCAGATCAAATAAATCAAAAAGCATAAATTTATAGTGCAGCATTAAAATAAATGAGGAAATAAGGCAGTATATATAATACGAGTAGCAACAGATACAATCTCCCCTAGAATTCTCTTGCTGATGCCAGCAACGTCATCCTCCAAAATCTGACAGAACTTATGGGAAGATAATAGGTCCCACATTCATCAGACTTTAGTACTGCTAGTTTTTCTGATATGCCACCAGTGTAATTAAAAAACAACACTGTTCTAGTTAAATGGAACTAAATCATTCCCTCCATGCCCTGGGATTTTTTCTAAACTGTAAAAGACAAGAGATTTCACAAGAGCACATCATGTCAGTTGGTCTCATCTCCCTTTTAGAAAATAAAAGCCCATGAATATGTTTGAATATTCATGAGATTCCAACTCTGAGTTCAAGGACATTTACAAGACACCTGCTAATATGCCAAATTTGTATTCATTGGAGTTGGAAGCCTGCTGCAGTGAGATACTGTTTTCACTAAGAAGCCATTAGCTTAACTGCTGAGAGGTTGTGTCTTCCTAAACCGCTTTGTGAAAGAGAAGCATTAGTATAATCAGTTGTTTCAAGGCACAGTAAGATAGGTAAACTAGTCCAGAAGTGGTGAAATCTAGCATTTTCTGAGTTTGCTTAACCAGGACATAGGAGGTCCTAGAATTACAGTCACAAGGTAGTCTAGGGAACAGCTCGTTCATTTCCCACTTGGAGCCTGTAATTACATATAGTTGTACTTTTCCAGACCAGAGTCATCACACATTCCCTCCTGGCTCACGTGGTGCAATGATTCGTGCTTAATCTTGTGTCTAGAGCACTAGCAACTGTGCTCTAGACTCCCATGGCTGCATTATTTTATACAGGTTAGACATCTCCCTTACACCCTTTAGTGACTGACATGGGAATCTCAGCATGATCAGTGGAACACCAGGTTGAAGTCACACAGGCTGCTGCGGAGATGTGTCCTAGAGCCCTACCACAAGTCAAACTGAACATACAGACTCAGCCATATGGAGCCCTTTTCATGTCACCATGCATGTACACAGCCCTGCTGTACAGACCAGCTTGTCTCTAGGCAATGAAAATCACCATCTTCATAATGGTCATATAGGTCTAGAATATATATCGCACATTTACAGATCTCTGTGCTCTACAGCATAAATACATCCTTCTAATTGTTTTGATCTGCACTGTCTTGGATAAAAGAAGACTACATTGAAATAAAATAGACACTGAATTATAAATGGTATTATAATTGTCCCAATGTACTGAAAAATATCATCCAAAAATCTAGAAATGTCTGAAACAGAAAAATCTGTATTTAAGCAATCAAAGAACATAAAAATAACTACTCAGATTGAAAAGTCTGTGGCCCTGTCAAGGGCCTTTATAGTACTGCTCTTAAAAGCAAAAGAAAATATTTCACTCTTCAGTGGATTAGAATTGGGAGCACTATGGAAGCAAGTACTCCAGGAGAAATACTGCTAACAATATAATTTGCTGTGACTTACAGCTGAGTACAGGTCAAAATTAATTGTTGCCAAGAAATCTTATTTTTACATGACAGAAGGACTAGCTACTGCTTAATAAGGACAGGTTACAACCCATCCAACCTTTTTTAGTAGGAAAAAAAGGTTTGGTTTAGTTCAAGAGAAGGACACTGATGAATTTCTACTCATGTTGCTCTCTATTTTTCCTCTGGTTCCTTTAAGTATAAATGCATGGTAGCAATTGCAGCTATTTCAGACACTTAACTTAGTACACACGCAAAATGCTTATTCATCTGTTTTCAAACACATACCAGCATTTACAAAACCAAATATAGCCAACTGCTTTCTGTAAGGAATTTCAGTCCCAGGAAGGCTTTAACTAAACACTTGCACTGTATCAGATTAGTTAAAACCCGCAAGTTCCTTCAGCTCCTGGTAATGGTTTGCCAGCTTTCACTAACATGAAGACAAAGAGTCCATAAATACTTGTAGTAAAGTATGTGCACAATCTCATGTCACATATGATGATCTCAATATAGCTTTGTAACTCATAAAGTGAGGCCATAAGAAACCAAAACCTGTCATTGCCAAATATTTAGATTCATGCACACAATCCCTTTCAGTAAGAACTACATATACATGAGCTCCCAAATCCCAATATGCAGGTTTCATATTTTTCACCTGTGCAAAAGACTATTAACTATTTACTTAAAAAAGGATAATAGTTGCCACATTTATTCAATAAAGAAATGCATTCACACATAAAATTCACTGTCATTCTAATAGAAAAATCTCACATAAATCCGTAATGACTAGATAATTAATGTAAAGTCTTACCTTTCCCTGAAGCGACAGTTTCCAGTAGTGATCTCTCTTAATGCTTTAATTTTGCAACGTAATTTTCATAAATAGTTTTCTAGTTCAGGCAGAGATGGGTTAACTGCAAGCAGTCTGGATGCTATCTTGCTTGCTTCCTGGAGATCACTGTTTCGCATGGTGAGCCATCACAACTACCTAGGGAAAATAACAGTTGTCTTAACCTTCGGTCACCTGGACAACATGATATATTACTGCTCCCAGATTAAACAAAAGATTTAAACAAAATCCAAGTCTTAAAACATGACCTTAAAAATTGTATTTATCTACCACACATTTCATAATAGATGCTGTTAAAAGAATTATTGCATACTTTCTTACCAGGAATTCATGCTCTTGGATAGAGACATAAAACAAGTGGGAAAATTTTATATACAAATGTTGTAAATTTTTCAAATTACAACTTGTCTTTACACTGACAATATGAACTAGATTTTGGTTTTGGTACATTTCTGGTCAGAAACTATAAGCAACAGTGGAAACTGAGTTATGCTGTAATTCCTTAAGCAGAAGTAAACAGAGGTGCCTCTGGAAAATAAAAATGCTGAAAATAGGAATCTACTTTTACTGTTTGGGTATAACTGCAAGGTCCGTTTTAGAACAGGAAACATTATATTTCTATTTGGTGCAACTACAGGCATCTGGCAGCCAATTTTTTAATTCAGTCTAATAACAGCTGCAGGCTGAGAAACAAAAGTTATTCACTCATAACCATTCTTTGAGACAGGCTATGTACATTTCCTCTTACGCTATATGGAAGCGGCACAAAGCTAGCATTGCAACATTTCCTCACCTAGACTGGCTGAAATCTTCTCAGCCCCCCCAAATCCCAACACAGAGATGGCTTTTGGACCGCAGGACTGTTCTTACTGTATATTAGGTTTATGTCCTGGATTCCCTCCCCGGTCATGGTATCAAAGGAGCATGAAGTTGTCTCCGATGCTCCTCCTCTGAGCAACATGCTCATCATATGATGCCATGTTACTGTCAGCCTATCCTAAGTTTTAATGCTGTTTCAGAAGGTGGTGATGGAAAAGAAGCTGACAGTTTTGAGCAGATCCCAACACGCACAAATGCTCTGAAGCCAAGACTGCCACCTGCACCATGTCTGTGTTCAAATCCACTGGCAGCAAATGTGGGTACCACACTTCGGGGGGAGAGCACTGTCCCGTGATGGGTATGCCCAGAGGCCCATAATGCTGGGTATCAAATCCAACTTGAATTTTGTTACTATGAGGACAGTCTGAATGTCCTTTGTGAGATCAGGGACTGATGATGCTACACAGATCTGTTACACGAGTAAGACACCTTGTATGCTAACTTGAATATGAGATGCAGTTGCTACGGGCCTTGTCCAACCAGAGTGTTGAATACCTCCAAGGACAGAGTCACAACCAGTCTGGACAATCACAGTGCTGTCAGAGCAGCGCCTTGAACAGCGTATCTCTATCTGAATACACCAGACCCACGGCAGCAAACAGGACAATCCGACTCCCACAGCATTACTTGACCTGTTCAGCCCCATGAAATGTTTGATAGGGCACTTAATCAAAAGACCTACTGAGTCACTATTAGCAAATGATACTCAGTTTTCTGCTATCTCAAAAGGCGGTATTTTACAACCCTGTCTCCTCTTCCCACCTTTCCGTTAACTACAGGTACCACCCTCACGCCCTCACCACTTCACCATGTATTATTAAAGAGCTTATACATTTTTATTTCTTTCTCTTCAGTGCCTTTTTCCTTCTGGATAGCCCTTATTCCATAAAAACACAACAGTAGTTCTGCCCGCACTTTAAGAAGCACTACTGTAAGTCTAGATAATTCTCTTCTTGCATGTTTATGCAAGAGTTCAGGCTTCCTGAACGTTAAGAGAACTATCAAACTCTAGGCATCTGAGTCAAAAGTCACCGAGATAGACAAGGCAGCCATGGCTCAGATCTGCCCCTTCAAACCTTCTGCAAATCTGGATATCTTTTTGTATGCTATACTCCAGGTGCATTTTAAAGATAAGGCCCCATTGTTTAGATGCTTTTTGGGGTTGGAAAATGAAAAGTGACAGACAGCAGATCTGACAGGTTTCTGAAACTACTCTAGTTTTTCATCTCCCTGCTGCTAAGTCTGTTCATGTGTGCAAGATGCTGTCAGAGATGTACAGGATTTTTGGACAAAAATAGGTCATCAAGTTTTAAACTCACCAAAGAAAATCCCAATACATGGAATACTTCAGGTTATCATCATCAATACAATACAGTGGATTTAGTCCATCATACATCACATCTGTGCAGTAATGGGAGACTGCATCTTAAAAGCAATTCCCTGGTTTTGCATATCCATGTGATGAATTGCAATTTCCAGTCTCTGGTAGCCTGAAGTCATTACCCTTCACTTTGGGGGGAGGAGGAGGGCCAGGAGGAGAGGGAGGGAGTGCTTTCCATAACAGACTCTCAGGCAACAGTGTAAATACTGACTTTCATGGACATACTTTACTTCAAAAGAACAGGGGCAGGCTGAATCAAGCAGTTTCCAGCCAAACATTACAACCATGTACAGACACACCACCTCTTCAGTCCAGTATATAAAGTGCACAGTCTCCTCTACAGCCAGAGCAGAAAACAGACCCTGAAAAAGGATAAAAATGAGGAACCTGAAATAATGTACAGCATGGATATAATTAGTTTAACTGCGAAGTGTTGCACAATTATTTGCCATAGAGCATCTAGCTTTTTATTCAACCTCGAGACATTTCTTGTTAAGTATGTTATTTCTACACAGCTATTATTTACACCAAACCATGACTTTCATAGACCAGTGCTTTGTTACATCAGTCTCAAAACACATGTAATACAACATGTATAAGTCACAGAGATCATTGGCACTTCCACTGGCCCCAACTTTTTCTTCTGAAAAAGCAGGATTTTCATTTGTATCTCTTTTTAGAGGTAAAGAAAATGAATACATGCCCTAAGTAGGTACACATTGTTCTTGTAAATATTATTGCTTAAACAGGCATTTCTGAAATGATCTTCATAACACAAAATGTTTACAAGTATGAAAATTACAGCA
Organism: Astur gentilis; assembly: GCF_929443795.1. Classification (NCBI taxonomy): domain Eukaryota; kingdom Metazoa; phylum Chordata; class Aves; order Accipitriformes; family Accipitridae; genus Astur; species Astur gentilis. The sequence goes on from NC_064898.1 coordinate 3,920,658, forward strand.
TTAAACACACAAACAATGCAGTAACTCCACAGCTGTATGGTAAAACATCCCAAAATAAGGAGGTTTGTCAAAATACACATTGTTCTCCAACAAACAAAAAAACCTAGTAAAGATCAGAGCTGCATCACTCCAGCACCCTCTGTTGGCCTTCCTGCAGCATGTTACTTTGTGTACTCATTTTAAAGCATCATTTATTTCATCCTTAAACTATGACAAAGATTCCTTTATACAAAAACGCACATGAAGAGCAAAAAAACCCCCAACACCCGACAACTCAGCCCTGCTGATAGAAACTTGAGATATATAGCACAACATAGCTTAACATCAGAATACTCAGTACTACCAGACCTGTCATGCATTGGCCCATCTTTGTAGATACTCAGAACTGATGTAGTTATAAGGGCAAAATGTTCTTTACCAGCCCTCTCTGTGTCTGATATTTCTAACAGACACCAATAATAAATGGTATCTCATGTGCAGCTCCCAGCAATAGAAACAACAACTCTACAGAAGGAAGTATTTTTATGGAACATCTTTCACCAGGGCAGCTGAGAACTGACACTACATACATTACGTAAAGTATCATCCACAAAAGAAAGTGCTCAAACCACACCTCATCAAGCATGCGGATAAATAAGGTCCAGATGCCAGATACAAGGTGATCTAAATATAAACTCCATACACTGCATTCTGGTGTACAGCCAGATGGTGTAATTTCCAGAAGCAAAGGCCCTTAGTCCAGCAAGCCCGGCAGCTGCTTCGCAAAGCCGGCTCACAGCTTAGCAACAGCAGACATGAAGTTGCAGCAGGAGTGGAGAGGAAGAAGGAGGGAGAAGCGGTAGGGCTGAGAGGGAGAAGCAGGCGTGCTCTCATGGCGCTGAGGGAGGTAAGGAAGGTACGGGCTGCTTCTGAGAAAAGCCACCCAGGGGGTTATCGGGGCTGGTGAGAACAGCAGAAAGCAGCCTATGCCTGACTGTGCAGCAGGAGTCAAAGACCAGCTGCCTGGCCATCTTGCAGTCCTTGAACCACCACTCAAGAAAAGCCACAGGCAAAGGAAAGGCAGAACCGAAGGAGGCATTACTGAGCTGTCTGGCTGCTTCCACCAGCCAAATGGTCGAGTAACTGCCTACTTTATCTACCTACAGCTAAACCCTGAAGATAACGCTGACCAGAATCCAAAGAACCAACAAAAGAACTTTTCTTAGCTGACCTTAAGTTTAACGTCAAGGAAAAATATCGTCTCAAAAATGTCACCAGTTATTGCAAACTTGCTCCTAACACTCTTAACTTTGCACCTTTGTAATGGGTTGACCCTGGCTGAACACCAGGTGCCCACCAAAGCCGTTCTATCACTCCCCCATCCTCAGCTGGACAGGGGAGAGAAAAAATACAACAAAAAGCTTGCGGGTCGAGATAAGGACAGGAGAGATCATTCACTATTACCGTCACGGGCAAAACAGACTCAATTTGGGAAAATTAACTCAATTTATTACCAATCAACCAGAGCAAGGTAATGAGAAATAAAACGAAATCTCAGAACACCTTCCCAACCACCCTTCCCTTCTTCTCGGGCACAGCTTCACTCCCGGATTTCATCACCAAGCCCCCCCAGCAGCACAGGGGAACAGGGATGGGGTTTATGGTCATCACACGTTATTTTCTGCCGCTTCACCTCCTCAGAGTGAGGGCTCATCACACTCTTCCCCTGCTCCAGCATGGGGTCCCACCCACGGGAGACAGTCCTCCACGAACTCCTCCAGCGTGGGCCATTCCCACAGGCTGCAGTTCTTCACAAACTGCTCCAGCATGGGTCCATTCCACGGTGTGCAGTCCTTCAGGAGCACACTGCTCCAGCGTGAGTCCCCCACGGGGTCACAAGTCCTGCCAGAAAACCTGCTCCGTGGGCTCCTCTCTCCACAGATCCGCAGGTCCTGCCAGGAACCTGCTCCAGCGCGGGGTTCCCACCGGGTCACAGTCTCCTTTGGGAACCCACCTGCTCCGGCGTGGGGTCCTCCCCAGGCTGCAGGTGGAGATCTGCTCCACTGTGGACCTCCCTGGACTGCAGGGGGACAGCCTGCCTCACCACGGTCTTCACCACGGGCTGCAGGGGAATCTTCGCTCCGGCGCCTGGAGCATCTCCTCCCCCTCCTTCTTCACTGACCTTGGTGTCCGCAGGCTTGTTTCTCTTACATGTTCTCACTCCTCACTCTGGTGGCTGTTTTCTCTCCGTCCCAACTTTTTTTTCCTTCTTAAAAATGTTATCACGGAGGCGTTACCACTATCACTGATTGGCTCGGCCTTGGCCGGCGGCGGGTCTGTCTTAGAGCCGGCTGGTATGGGCTCGCTCTCTCTCGAACACAGGGGAAGCTTCCAGCAGCTTCCCACAGAAGCCACCCCTGTAACCCCCCTTCGCTACCAAAACCTTGCCAGACAAAACCAATACAACCTTTAAGCTCTGTACAGTTTTGTACCTGCTTAGTTTTGTTTTCACAGCATCCCGTCTGCTCACCTGAAATTCATACCTACTATCTCACCACCCTTCCAGGCTCTGCTCTCTGCTTCTCTTCTTTTCTACATGCACCTTCACGTGATTCTCTCCTAATATTTCTGTGTTTATCGATGTTAAGATGGTGCTAATAAAAACTGATGGTCAGGCAGTAATCTCCAGAACATGCTGAAATGCACACAAACTTTTGCCAACCAAATTTGTAGTACTATTTGTCAGAAAGTATTACTATCCTATTTCAAATGTTTACTCACATGCTTCTGCTTTGGGTAATTATATTTTACCATTTAACAGAGATGGAGAAATCAGTTTGATTTGGGATGTCAAGATCTGAATTATTAAAGTCAAATATTTATTGCACAGAACAAACCAGAAATTATCTCATGAAATCTGTGCAGTTCATTTGAGGTCACTCACTAACCAGTCCAGAAGCCAGAGGTGGCCCCAAACTGAATCCATATCCCTAAACCTCAAAACTGGAAAAAAGCAATCAAGCATTTGCAATCCACGATGTTATCATCCATTTTCAGGAGTTACTATTCTGACAGTGATTTTCAGGCATTTATATTCTTGCTTTATGCTAGTTTCTGCTGGCAAAGATTTCTTTCTCTTTAGCTGTTTTGTTATTTTAAAACAAATTTACCGCTTCATTTTCCCCATGTTTAAAAGGTCTGGTTCTAATGGTAGAAGTCATTTCCTTTAAGACTTGGCTGTTACAGATGGCTGGTTAGGGCTTCAGTAGCCTGTTAAGTGACAGGTTACTTACGCAATGAAGTTCCTCAGCCTAGCAACCCTGAGGGTGGGGTTCAAAACAGCAACTGCACCAGTCACATTTTGCAACTGAAAGTGAGGGAAAAAAGAAAAAGAGATGCAGGAACCTGGAGTGTTAAGGGGAAACACTGCTTTTCTTCATGAGAAATGTAACTTGCTATGAAAAGAAGGTAACAAAAAACATAGAAGAATGAATCAAAGGCAGCTAAAATATTTCCCACAAAGTTGTAATTAATTCTGAGATCATCATATGATAATGATTATTAAGAGAAATAATTCATGCAGAGAACACATTAATTTCTGCAGAGGATCATGTAAATACTTTGCTGTTCTGCCACTAACCTCCCCTTTCCATTGAATACTGAAACAATCTTCACTTACAAAAAATTCTTGTTAAAAAAAGTTACTGGTAAAATAGCTGGATATTTTGAATATTTACAGAGAAAGGTTCAGTATTAGTATCTTTATGTTGAGATGTTAAATTGAAAAAAGTGAAGGCAAACATTAAAATTACTGTTGACTGAGTTTAGGAATAAAATTAACTTTACTATTTTCATTTACTAAGTTTGTGATAGGTAAAAGTAGGCAAAATTACAATATCAAATACATTATTTTGGAGATTTATAAATAGATATTCTGTGAAAGAATCAAGGATACCAGTACTTCAAACATTAGCAAATGAGAAAAAACCCAACCCTAAACTATTTGGGCATGTATCACTTTATTTTTCACAAAAATTATTCCATTTAATGATTTCCCCATGCTCCCCAATTTGAAAGTCTTTCCTTTCCTATGCTTGCCCAGAAACTGATTAAGTACCACAGTGAGAATAAGCTTAGCTGGGGAAGTTATCCATTTATAGTCATATAGAACTTCTATTTTTAATTTTTTAAAGTATTTAATGCAGAGGGGAGAAACTACCTCCCAGGCAGCAGGGATGCACTCGGCCAGTCCCTGGAGCGCAATGCCATACCAGGAACATCTGTGCTTGCTTCAAACCAGCTACTGCTGCACAGCACAATGTAAAGCTTTTGGTTTGGGTGCTGGAAGGAGAAGAGCTTTATCAGTTGCCTGCATCTACCCAACTAAGGGCACTTCTCATTTGGTTTCACCCAGCCAGGCCTGAGCAGTCTGCAGCCCTGAACTGGTGCAAACAGCTCAGAAAGGTAAGCGTGAGCATTTCTGCACAACAATACAGCTCACGCTGTACATACACCTCCGGTCCTCATGCTCTCAAAGACAGCTAGTATTAGTCTTTATCCCAACATGCTGGTCTCTTATACAGGATCCTTTTCTAGTAAGTATGTTGCTTTACACAGGAAATAAATGCACTAAATACTTTTACTAAATGAAGAGTCTGAGATGCATCTTCCATGCTCTGAAACAGATTGATAAACATACCAGTACTCGGAAGACACTATTCTCTGATGTGTTATTATACAATCCCTGGAGTTCAACTTGGCAGGTCGTTTCTTACCAAACATACATATGGTCACGTTTCTTTTACATTTACCTAACTTGTGAAAAAATGCTCACCTTACTAATTGACCCACATGGCCTGATTGCTATTAGCAAAGGCAGTTCGCTAATAAACATTCTGTGGTCCTAAAAACATTTACTTAAATCACTAATAGAAAAGAAGATAAAGTGATACAAAACAAACACTTCAACTATTAAAAATTGGTAAGTGAAGGCCGGGATCAACCTTGTTTGCCAGCAGGGTGGCAGTACATGGATTATTGCCTCCCACCGTGGTCACTGATAGCTCCATGCTGGCTCTCTGGAGAGCTCCAAGTTGATGAAAACTTTGAAATTTAGTATCAATAAATGCCATCCCATTCTAGTTTTAAACTCTCATGTCTCTGGCTATTTTTTAAGAGAACTTTTCAAAACACAACAGTTCTACATAAATTTCACCTCAAAATTGCCCGTCAGTCTTGATTTGTCAAAGATTTAAAAAGTGAAAAGGACAGAATCGGATGGTATTCTGAAAAGGCCCTAACATCTGAGATAGAGGATTAAAAAATCCAAACAAACCACAAACACAAAAGCCCCAACCCTCCCTCTGCTTCACACTGTTGGGAAGACTTGAGCACGGCAAACACAAGAGAGCTGGCGGGACAGAGCAGGCTGTAGGATGAAGGGATCTCATTTTCCAGCATCAGCACCCATTTCCTCCTGGTGAAAGTGATCACATAACCATGGCCTCATTGGGAAGCAACGTAGGAAGGGTAAAACACTTTACTGCTTAAAAAGTAAGGCATTTCTATACATGACTAAAAAGGAAGGTAAACGGTGGTGAGGTGTTGCACTTGCCACCTGCAGGATAGCACTGCGTTCTCCAAAGAGCTCATCTCTAATGGTGCATCAAGTGTTGGTTTGGTGACTACAGCAAGAGTGGAGGTCCATTTGAACAAAAATATGAAAAATAATCCTCTTATTAAAAACCTCAGATTTTTAATTTGGGCCAAAAATCTGACATTTATTTTAGCAGGCTTCTGTGATGTGGCTGGCTGCAATAGTTTTCGGATAGGAATTGCTACTTTTGTTTTGCTAGTTTTAATTAAATTTGATCTCTAAACTGGCATTTCATTAAATAGTTTTCCTTTTTCTGATCTCTCTCCCCACCCTGTTTTGATTAATCAGATATGCAAGCAACTTCAGTGACCCAGACACTGCAATTTTCAATAAATAAACTCCGGATGAAACTCATATGCAATCTGTACAAAGCATCCCAAACAAGATTTAGACCTGAACTTTTCCAGCTTTTCTTGCAGGCACAAGCAGGAAGAACAATCTGAAAGACAGGTATCAAAAATGGTAGAACAGAAAACTATTTTCCAGATACCTTTTTCCTATCATGATCTGCATAAATTTTTCCCCAGCTAAGTAGCTTAAGAAAAAAAACAAACAAAACACCCACTGCAGCCAGTACCTTCCCTTCGTGTTATAAAATTAGCCATCTCTTTAATTTAGTTTAAATTTCCTTTGTCTAATTAAAAGGCAAATTCTGTAGTACAGCATTAATTTTTTCTTTTCTTTTTTTACATCCCAAGTAATTTTTTATTATTTTAGATAACAAAGAGTAGAAATTGAATAATAAATCTAAGTAAGAACCAAGCCAGGCATCCCTTGACTTACAGTAGGCTTATCCATCTGTTATGCCTTTATACATGAAGGCCTTCAGAGTGAATAATTAAGAAGAAAGACCAACAGAAGTAGCATTAAGTTACTTTTTTAGTTTGAAATACCAATCAGTTTGCTGCCCACTTATTAAAATATTTAATGCCAAAAAAAAAGACAAAAAATCCCCATCCTGATGTGAAGTGAAAAATCTGAACTACCAGAGCCAAAGTTTCTGAATATGAGTAATCTGCCAAAAAAACACAAAACCAAACTCCAGGTGCCCAAACTTGATGATAACAGTGTTCTGAATAATACCTTCATTGACTGCACTTTCTAGCTGCCATGTATATGACAATCTCAAAAATGAAATCTGAATCAGAATCATGAAGACTTCCAAAACAATAGATAAATTAAAAAAAAAGACCTTCAGTTGCAAAATTCTTTAAAAGATTACTTCATTTAGGAAAACTAAACAATTCAGAAAGCATCTGTAAGGATGCCTTTATACTTGCAATCAATATTGCTTTCTTCAGTCGTACAATAAACCACTGTTAATCATGCTGCCAGCGAACTGCTTCAGAAGTAAGCAGAGAACACTTTATTCAAAACTTACACTAACAAAACAAGATGAACATGTATCTTGACTAAACATCCTTTTCTCAAAAGTATTAATAGTGAGCAGAGTCCTTGATGCATTCTTCTCCACTGTGCTCAGAGGAGGATCCAGATCTGTTCATCTCTGACACTGAAGCCTCTGACAAACATCTATCGCTATGAAAAAAAAATAGGTGGAAAAACTACATAATAGCTTCAAGTTTTGAGAGAGAAACGTGAGAGTATCTGTGCTTTGCAATACTACATTATCTGCTTTTCTGCAAGAAACCACTTACAAAGAAACAATGTAAACAAATACTAAAAAATGCACGCAACTTCAACGTGAACGTTCTCCTGTATGCAAATCATAGATAGTAACATATACAGAATTCATTTACTGATGTTTAGCAACCTAATGGAAAATAAGGCATAGAAAAATATAATCTAAGTTCCATGGAAATATAACAGAAAACCAGCAAACACCAGGTAGCTGAAATACAGATCTAACCCTTCACTAATCTATTAAAAAGAAGATACCCCCTTTGCCTTTGTTGGTGCGTGCACATAAACAGACAGGCTTTGATGCTGCCATTTTGTCCAAGATGTTACTTCAAAATTTCTGAAAAGCTAATTAAGCAAAATAACTGTCTGTGGTGTTTATGCAGTAACACAGCTTTCCTTCACTTCTGTAACACAATTTTAACTGAGCAGTAGACCTCAAAACCCAGCCCGTGTCAGCTCCACTCAGCAAAGCTTCACAATATACTGTAGTACCAGTCCCAGAAGGTGCACCTCTGCTGCCAACACCATGACCCCGGCTTGGTGCAGCACCCAGGGAACTGCCAAGTCCAATGTCCAGAGGGAACCCTTCACAGCCCTCTAACTTGCATTTCAAGGGGATGAATAGGAATGCAAGGACCAGACAACAGCTGCGATTCACTGAAGGGTCTCAGTGATGGGGCCATGCTAAAAGAGAAGTGCTTTTCAATTTTGAGTTAATTATGGTTATTAGCTTTTGATCTGTATCATTTTCACTTCTATTTTAACTGCCCAGCTAGAACCCCCCTCTCTCAAAAATAAACTTCACAAGTCTTTTCTCAAAGGTACATTTATCAAGTTCACGTTCCCCAATGACATGTATATCTGAGACCTTCAATGCACTGGAAAATCCTACCCTTTTTTGCAATTAATAAGACTGTTTTCTAAAATCTAATGTAATGTTGACTGAAGAATGCAGGAAGGAATGCAACCATTCCACCAAGCAACTACATCAAGATCTTTTTGAAAAGGACACCACAAAGTACTACTATTACATACACATGGATCATTACTTCAGACAAAACACAAAGCCTCTTTCCTGTTCAGTACAAATCCATTCTTAAAGCATTGTGCATATAATACAAGTATGAAAAACATACAAGTTTTGAATACAGTTTCTTCTACAGAGACCACAGTTTGTCTGTACAAAACCATAAATGTATGAAACACCAACACAAGTTTTACATTTAATTCAGTTCTGGGACAGACAACAATAATCAAGTCTGAAAACCCATTCTTTAAATATGTCTATCTGTGGGAAACAGAAATATTCAGGCATCCTACAAACCAGCTGACAAAAATGCTGATCACTTTTGTATTTATCTAGTACCTCTATGATCTCTATTCCTACTATGGTTAAGAAAGACAACCATCTCCTTTTCCCCTCAGCTTGCATGTCTTGATTAACTTACAATCATTAGTAACAGTTTGCCTTTTTTTAAACAGAAAAATGCGCAGGAAGCCTGTGCAGCTTTAGAAGTTAATGAAGGAAATCTAGTGCCTCATCATGTAATACAAAGCTGAACTTTTTGCTACATGCTATATGCTACTTCCTAATTATTCCAGGCAGTAAATTAACTAAAATTGAGCCTGATGCTGATATTTGCCATCCTTCTTTAAGGCATCTTTCAATTCTATCCCTTGATATTTGCCATCACTATTTCACAGTAACTACTGAATTAGTTTTGATTCCTTCTGATTTGTCCTTTTTTAAGTTCTAAATATATGGTCATAACCTGGTTATAACTTACCCTAGAGAACATGAAGAGATGTTTGCTTTAAATGGGCATTTACTATAAGATGGTTTGCGAACTTGAGGCATTAAAAGAGTGGAAAAAAAACATTTGAAATTAAGTACACAATATATTTATACAGAGACTACTTTATATCAGTCAATTTTTTTTCCCTAAATAATTTCATTCAGCTTGCAAGCAGAAAAAACAACACCCCCACCCTCAGGATTGTTGTACACGAGCCAACTACATGTATTCTATTTATTTTAATGGGGCTAATTAATAATGAAAAATAGCTCTTGCTACTGGGATTGCTAAAGAGGAATTTATGACAAGTAAAGTTAGCTACAGGGCAGCTGGACTCTATTTAGAACTACTGTATATGTTCACTGATTTCCATCATATATTTATAAAAATAAATGACACATTTATTAAGCAAAACTGTTTATAAAGGCATGATGCCTGCAGTTCTTTACTCCAGCAGATCTACTGTGTTTATGCCAGAAAACAGCTTTCCATTACTTTACTCAGAGATACCTTCGCAACTGCAGTCAGATTTTTATCTGTTTTGAAAAAGCATGTCTTTAAGCTTTATCAGGACACTTTTAAGTACTGTTCCTTAATTTAAGATGGCTTAGGACACCTGACAATTACTTCTAAACTAAAACTTTAAAAATTAAATTAAGAGCTATTTTATATGACTAAAACCAGAACGAGGTAAGCACACAGGCACAACGTTAAAACCTGTCTTACTGAATCTTATGACACACGTTCTTATTTATTTCTGTAAAAAATTTTTAAAGAAATATAGTAATACATGCAGCCTGGCCAAATACATCCCATGTTAAAAGCCTTCCATTTTTTAACTTTCTGGTTTATGCCTGAATTCCCAATCTCAGCACTGCAGTAACTGTATTTGTGTGCTCTTGCACACATAAGCCATTGGTACTTTGCTTAAAAGTTTATGCAAAAACCTGTCACAGTCTATGCTAATGTGTTTCTCTGAGGTTTTTTAAAGTAAAAAGTATGCATGAATATCAAAGAGCACACTGTAAATGATCGTTTCTAATCTTAGACACGTATCAATTATTCACTAGCTTGTTCTTCTTGTGCTTTATCATATAGACTTCACCATGGCAACACTATTCTTCACTTCCTAGCCTTAATCAGTGAATCTGTAAACCAGTATTAGATTTAGCTGTTGGATTACTTGGTATTCTACTTAATACACCATAAAAGTAGACATGTCCCTCATTACACCATGAACCATACAGAGTTTCCAGGATATCTGTAAAATTTCATTTGCTTAGCAGTATTGAGACGGTAACTTTCCTAAGAACTAGCTAGTTCCTCTTTTACTGTTAAGTATAAATACGTAGCTTTGAATTACCACTAGCAAAATTCAGAATGGAATTTAATGTCTGGATGCAATACCTGTCCTATGGTCCTTGTACAAATGGGAAATGGTCCACCTTTCAAAAACTATAAATTTTAAAATCACTATTAAGCTTTACAACTAAATCACTTGTTTCAGCAGTACCTTAATTAAAAAATGTCTTTGTATCTGACAGTCTTCTTGGTACTATACAATTTACACAAGATACAATTTACATTTCAATGTTTTCTTTCCCCTCCATCATGTTTTCCAGCATTGTTATACATATCATTTCCCATCTTCTCAAAATAAATGCATCTTTTTCTAGCAGCTTTTGGCCCAGCTACTTGTCCTTTCCAGTGAGTTTCTTCTAATTTCTCTCTTCTAATTTGCTTTTTCTTCACCCCTTTTTCCTGTATCTCTCCAATACTTCTGATCCTGTTAATTCTCACCTCCTTTTGCTGTTCCATCACATAATCATACTTCCTTTCCCCTCTGATTTTTGAGGATTTTTTTATGCATCTCATTAATCCAAAAGAGACATCTTCAATGCCTTAACGCTGCACTGTTCCTTCCCTCAACTTCTAAAGCAGAACAGCAAACATTTCTTGTTTGCCCAACTCTTACACTCACTTTTTCAAAAAGGTGGTCAACTTGTGATATCTCTGCTGGGAGAGAGTCTCTAGGGAGCACTGATTCAAGCTGTGCTTTTGAGCATATCATTAATTATCATCCTGGCAGCAATTTCTAAGGTTTCTTTAATATGTAAAAATCTAACTATAGTATTACCAGCACAGAAACAGTGATACACAGAGAGAGCTCGCGGCCCTTCCCAGTAAGTCCTTAATATCATTCCCTCATTCTTTGTTAAAATGATGAACTGTGTGATGTTTCCCTTAAACATTAATTATCTTCACCACAGTTAAAAGGAAAAAAAAGGCAGGATTCACTTTTCTGAAGGAGCTATCATACCACAAAAACTCAAAAAAAAAAAAAAAATCAAACATTTCAGAGTCTTGCAGTAGGATGGATATTACCTAGAGAGAAAAACTATTAGTGGTTTATGCTTGGCTGAGACCCCACTGTCCTTGACAGATCTGCAAGCCTTGGTGAGTGTTCCCTTCAGGTCTGATATGATCATCAGTGGACTTCTACTGCCTCTTGAAAGTAGAAATTATCAGCCTTGTACTGAGCAGGTGTCAGTCATCCTGTGACAGAGCTGAGCAAGTCACAGTGGTTTCCTTGTGCTGCTCTTTCCTCCAAAATCTTCACCTGTGGAGTCCCACAGGGATCTACCTTCTTCCCACCAAGCTCAATATACATGAAGATAATAGGGTAAACTGTGAAGCAAATAGGATCAGAAGTTCATTAATATTTTCACAGCCTCACAGTTGTCAACGACTATGTCCAAGAACACAAGAGAAGAAAGCATAGCTGACTAGAGCTACCTCTTCCAGGCAAAGAGATGATACTTAAAGGTCAGTGTCAAGGCCTGTGCACTACCTCTTCACCCTTCCTAGGGGATCAGCTGGCTGTCCTTAAGGCTAGCTCCACTAAGGTGCTGCCACAGAGCTGTGAGAGCAGCCGTGTGGGAAAGAGCTATGAAAAGCCTTGTTGGAGGTTTCCCTCTTTTGCTTGGGAGCTCCACTGAAACTCAGGTATGCCTGTACCTGGCCGTGTGTCCTGGCCAGCTGACTTGACCCTGGAATTGCTTCATGACTACAGGCCTGTCTGGCAAACAGGGCTGTTGGCTGTCCCTGGATAGTGTCACCAGACTGCTCCACTCTTCTTGTTTGGGTAGTGTGGCACTACACTCTGCTGTCACTCTTGGCTGCCAGCAGTACTCCTTGCAGATCAACCTCATCCTGCTGCGCCCTGACAATCGGGCACAAATACAGAAAAATGTTAAGCTCCCAGTAAGGGATGATGTTACTGTTCTGCCCAAGAAAGCTGCAGCCTCAAATACCACTGAAAAATGCATGTTGTTACACTTTTTAAAATACTTTTCCCTATCCATCAGTGACTTGGTCACCACACCTCCATATTGTGAGTCAGCCCCAGTGATGCACACACTCACAATACACAGTTAACCATAATTCTCCATATGTAGATATAAGACTACCAGCCTTCAGTACGTTGCACTTCAGACAACAGAAGTTGTTCTACCAGCCAGAGAGGGCACTAGGATTACACTTACAATGCAGTTCAGCTGAACACACTGAAGCTCCTCCTGCTTCAGCTTCTTTGCTCCTGCCCAAACACTGGCTAGGTCACTAATTTTCAGTGATCTCCTCAGAGCGTGCTGAGGAACTCCACGATCCTGACCACCTTCCACGCACAAGGCAAAACTTAAGCTCTTGATTCAATTTCTTCATTGACACACTACATAGCACATACACCAAATGACCTCAGGAGCCAATTCTTACCCCTCACATATAAACCATGCAAGTTGCACTATGCAGAAACATAGATGACAACCCCAGTAATGCAGTGTAGTACTCTTAGTTTGCAGTACAATTTGCAATTATTTCAACAAGGACAGAAAATCCAGTCCTTTGCTATGACTACAATAGTTTGAAGAGGTGGTCTCACAGCCAGCCATGCTCACCTGGCAAACAGATCACGCAAAGCTAATCACTGCAACAGGGGGGTACTGCAGGCTGCTCTACAGGCTACTACATTAACCCCAACGCCTTGCAGCCATTACAGTGCCCATCAGAGAGGCTTCACAAGTGATATTAGAGGAGAAAAAGCATTGTATACTAACATGAGAATGTCTCCTATGACACTTTTCTAGAAACACTGCTGGAAGTTTATCAATAGAACTAAATGAGCACTTGTGTACTTGTGTCCTCTTCACATGAATACGATGGGCAACCCCTACATTCGCATCTGCTCTTGATCTTTGGTACCAGTCATAAGATGGATACTACACAGAGGAGAAAGTTTTCTTCCTCAAACGTCAGTCACAAGCTATGAACAACTCCATAAATAGGGCATGACTAAAATATATCTTGCATTAACTGACTTTTCATGGCATAAAATTAAGGCAATAAGGTTTCAGAGCTTGAACTTGCAATCGTTTAGACTCCCATTCTAACTTTGATCCAAAAAGGAGAACAGTATAAGCCTACCTACACAATTATACTTCCTAGTTAAATTATAATGGTAAAGTAATTATTCAAGCAGGTAAGGAGAAATTTTTTGTAAAAGCCTAACCACAGGAACTGAGAACACTAACAAATTCCTGCTGGAAGTACTGAAAACTAAATGAGACCTTATTGTTAAGCCATGTCATAAAACTTAGATCAAGTTAATTAAAAAAATACGGAACATACTTCTTTAGAGAAGAAAATGTTTATTTAAAGTAACAGCAAATAAAATAAACTGCTACTTGAAAATCTTTCCTTCAACAAACTTGGGTATTTTGACATTGTTATGTAAAAAATGTTCTGTTTGTTATCTTTCACTCTGACCACCAGCTAAGTCTCAACAATCTCTTTGTTTAAGTGGTCAAACTCCTATGACAAATATTAAACAAGACTATGCTGGAAACGGTTATTTTCCCATCTAACATTTTTCCATCTGACCAGTAATAAAATCCATTGGGCTTTCTGAATCATATGTAGCATGATGAAGACTCACTATTGGCATTCTTTTGTTCAAATTGTAGAGCAATATTCTACAGCTGATATTCAGAAGTGTAAGGTCAAATAAAGCAATCTACAGTGGATTTATTTTCAATTTTTATAAAAAAAGTCTAGATTATCAACCCACAAACCTTTCTGTCCCACCACAATCTGCACTATACACATTAACATACAAACAGTTTTCAAATCTTTTAAACTGAAACCAAAAAAGAAAAGGCCAGACAGTTACTGGATGCAGTATGTCCTGGTTCTGACTGCTAAGATTAAATGGAAGTTAAATCAAAATAAAATAGTTGCAACTTAATTAAAAATAGCAACACTATCTACTCAAAGATAGATATGACTACACGCCAAATTTTAAGATGTTTCTGATCTGAAAGATTACTTGCTATGATAAACTGGATCTGGCCCAAATTGCTATTAAAGCTTAATATACTCAGTGATGTTGAGTGGAATTGTTCCTTCTAGCAGGAATGAGGATACAGACAAATTTAAAAGAATTACAGTATAGCAGCCTGTATCTTAAAAGTTCATTTAATGATGTTCCTAGTCTTCTTAAAAGCACCTAATGCCATAAAATTTCTGACCTTAATATTTTTCCTCAAGATATTTCTGAGGACTTATTTCAGATATTAATAGGCTTTTGTAGCTCTGAGATACTGTAACAGTTTTACATTCTCTAATATGGCAGTAGGGGCTTGATTCAGTTGCCCACACACAAACATCTAGCGCTGCTTCAGATGCTGCAGCAAATCCTGGTCCCCAGGTATCGACTGAGGAGGATACAGGTCTCACATGGGTGAAACTACAGTTACCCTTTACATGGTCTTGATTGGGACAGAAAACCTACTTAACACCCTTAAATCTGTTCCCCTCCTCCAAATACTGAAGGAATTGGGACATGCTTCAGGGAACTCAAATGTTTTTAAAGCATCTAAGCTGGTAAATAGAGAGGCAGAGAGAGGAAAAAACCAAGAAATTTGAACAGATCAGTCTTAGATAATTTTGTTATATTTTGTGTAAAAATTAAGGAGACTCCCGACAGAATTGCATTATACAATATTACACACTAGTTAGTCATCAGAATGCCTATGATTAGCAACTTTAGCTTCTGGGTTTAATTGACATCTCCACAAATAAAAGAATAAAAATAAGTATTTACACAGAGATGTCAGAGCCTTTTCAGTTATGAAATGGAGATCATAACCCAGCAACATTAAGTACAGGAAGTCCCCAAATCTACTTTTAACTTCCATGCACTTATGCACAGCTATAGGAGATGAAGAATGACAAATGAGCTGCAACAGCTCTTGCCCTCTTTGAGAGTTCTGTAAACTAAGTCGGTTAGTTCATTCAAAGTAGGCACACTGAAAACATGAAGTCACTGAAGTTATGCAAGGACAGAAAACATGGACATAGCTCTTTTTTCAGCTTGTGCATTATCTACATACAATTTACTGTATTAGGAAAATTCATTAAAAACATCAAAGATAACGGGCTGAACATCAGATTGTGTGAAAAATTAATTAGCTCCAAAGTTTGATTATTAACACAATGCATGTAGGCATAATGCACAGACTGTTCCAATATGACCATAATGGTTTTTCACTTTGCAGATCTTCTCGCAGTGGCATAATTCACAGGTCACAGTTGATTTAGCAAAAATTTTAAGCCATCAGAATTGCTGCTAGCAAAGAAGCACACAGTATCTGCAGTGTTGAGGAACACCTGGGCATGCTCACTCTCCAACCCTTTATAAAAAGCAATAGTCAAACAGAAGAAAAGAATTGCATTGTTCATCTACACGCAAAATGCCAAAAACGATGAGTCAAATATTATTGTCTAAAAGAGGGAAAATGTAATTTAGCAAAAGATTCCAGCAAGGAGTCTTGACAGGCCAACACAGATTCAGTCCAACTGCTAGTAACACTCGTTTTGCAGGAAAACCCACAGCTACTGCGTTGCAGGAAGACTGTCCTTTGCGTAGTTGCTCTTCTGTCCTTAGAGCAGCCCACCAGTGTTCAGTGACATGCTTCTGCTTTAATCACGAACAGATCTAGAGACCAAAAAGCCACCAGTGGTCCTGACAACTCTAATGGTAACACACCGGGACGCCAGTCGCTTCAACCCTACTGTTGGTACTGGACCTCTGATGCTTAAAACAGCTCATACTTCAACAGTAATCATAGGAATCACTAAACAGTGACCAAATGGCATCGTTAACCTTTTTTAATTGTGACAAATACAAAAATGATTAAGTTACAAGGTAAAATTGGATCCCTCACAAATACTCCTATGAAGCATACTTAGGAATACTTCAAAAGGGCATTTGTTGGAATTAATTAAATACTTTCTCTGCTAGTCTGTATACAACTTCAAACACAACATCTGCGTCTGCCACCAGCAGAGAAAAATATTTGTGTGGTATCATGAACAGAGTTGCAGCAGAAAAACCTCTTAGGTGATGGTGGTCCCTCCTCAGAGACAGAGATCTCAGGTACATCCCAAAATGAAGCTGGTATTTGTTCTAGCTAGGCTGGAGCTCCAGCACCAATACCTGCTTTGTACTATGGAGTGACGTTATGATGTCTGGAATCATGCAGATCCCCCAGCCCAAAACGGGCACAACTCTGCACTCCTCTTGATTCAGTCGTTACTTCCCATGGGCACATGACAGAAGTTACTGAGATGTTCTTCTGCTAGATGAAGGCTTATAAGAAAACATTGAAACGTGCTTCAAAAACAGCAATGTGGGTTCGTCACCTCTCTCTGTCAACAGCATCCTGCAGTGTGGAAGCTCATAACAAGAACACTTTGCCCGCCCCCACCCTCAAAAATTTCACTTTAAGCTTCATTAACCGCAGAGTTCCCACTGAAAGGAACACGGGAGCTATCAAATTAGCTCATATGAGTGCTTCATCTAATCCAGCATGCTGTCTGTTCATTAGCCTGTAGCAGATGGTTTAACAGAAGGTGCAAGAAATTCGTCAGTAGACAATTCTGGATTGGAAAAGTGGTTTTTTTGGTTGTTCCATCTAGTTTGCTTGTATTTTGAAGCATAAGGATTTATAGCAGAAAGGACTTCAAAAATACTGAAGTAATTTATAAATTGCATGCATATATTACATTTAAGCACCTAATCTTTTGTGGTCGAAATATCATCTTCTCATTGCTCAGATATTTTTGCCAGTTAATAACATAAACTATTATGACACACCATCTAAAAAGATCTTGCATACTTGAGGTTTTTTGACTTTATTACACAGTCTGTCCTCTTTCATCAGAAAGGGTAGACAGAACACACAATTCCCTTTGCTCACAAAGGCTAGTATTCTGCATATACTTCTAAGTGGAAAAAGTTGAAAAGTGCCACTCTTCTCAATCTTGCTTTATATGGAAGGTTTTCCAAAGCCTGTTTATCATCCTTGCCAGTGTCCGACTTCTATTTCTGCTCTCCTTCTGGACAGCAAATGGCTGTATGTAAACAGAGATCTTCATATCTTTACTGACAACTAGTTCATATGGTTGGGTCAGGAAAAAAATAATTTCAAGGCCTATCTTATCTATTAAGCCATCAACACAGAGGAATATTTACTCTGATGCCTCAACGGTGTATATGTATTTTATTTTATTCCTTCTGTTGAAGAAGTAGATTCTAATGTATGTCAACACTGAGTTTCACACAGCACAAACTTATTCAGAATCTTCTGTAATTTCCAGAAAGCAAAGTAACCTGCCATCCTCAAGCATACTGATGTTAACTTTTCATCCAGCACAGAATCAAAGTACACTAGTTAACCACTGCCTTTTGCACTCCTTTTCAAATATAGTTTTTATGATCCAATAAAACACTAATCTATAATTCTAACCTACTATAATGCCTACTGTAATAATTCCACAACCCCACAAACTGTATATAAAGAACTCCCTGCCACAGTAACACTCGAATATGGCTTATGTGGCATATGAAGGATGGATGTATTCTTCCCCTTCTCCTGGGGAAAAAACCCCACCCAAAACAACCTATGCAATTTATTTAAATCTTTGAAAACAACAGAAAACCAATTCAGCCATTTCCTCCTTTCCTTCACCTTTTAATAGTAGCAGAAATGAGGAGAGTCATAATATTACAGACCATTTCAGTCATCATTTGAATACCGCTGTTTCTCAGATGGATTCAGTGGCCTAAGTACCATCAGACTTTGATCACTCACAAATTGTTCTGGAGTCCTGGAGGCAGCGTGTGGATCCTCCCAAGGGATGGGGAACGTAATCAGATTGTTCAAGGAATGGAGACTCATTTGTGAATAGCGGGACCTTAGATACTGCTACCATATACCTCAAAGCTAGGTATTAGCATGTGAATTGCTAGACTAGAATTATTAAGGGAAAAAAGACAATGCTTACAAAGCAGAAGAAAGAAAGTAGTTATCAGAAAAAGACAGCATAAAAATTACTTTAAAGCCAACGAAAATAAGGCAGCTACAGCAACCTTCCCTTCCCATAGTGTGTTTCCCTCCACTAATAACTTTGTAGGAACTAAGAGAATCTTAGTCTTTTCCATTTTTATAATTAACAATGCATTTTAAAAAAACCAAAACACAAACCTCTTTAAATATGCTTATAAATTTAAATTGTAAATTCACTCAAAAAATTCAGTGGAAAGCTGGCAAAAGCCAATCAAGTCATCATATTAAATACCCGTATTTACACAGAACTTTGCGCACTGTTCAATCTGTCAGAGATAAGAACATGTTCTCGACTGTTCCTTTTGGCCTCGTATTTGTGTTAAAGGCAATCATGCAATGAAATATGAGAAGCTATTCAAAAGTCAGCTTGACGTGGAATATAGTAACATGGAATCTTTTGAAGAATGCATTCAACTTAGTAGACGCAGTTATATGCTGTACTTCAACTGGGACACTGCTGATTTTCAAAAGGCTTTATCTGCCCTCATTTTAAATTCTCCTGTAAATGGTAATTTCTCCCCCTTCGTCCTTTATTATTGCTCTTATTTCACCCCATCTCTGCCCAAATCTCACCCTCTCCAATTCCTGCACATCAATCTATCAGTTTTCCTTAATTTAGAAATTACATTTATTTTTGCAATCTTTGCTTTTCCTTTTATCTCTCTCTTTGGGATTTCACTTCTCATCTGTTTATACAGTAAGACTAAAATGTTAAGAACATACAGCATGTCAATACCAATAGCACACTTCTGAGTGCTGCCAGGTTTAATTGTGATTAATCATTATTAAGAGAAAACAGTTTTCTATTCTTCTTTCTGCAATTAAAAGAAAAGGATATTGATTTTCATTTGTTAGGAGAAGAGTTCCTATTTGCATGGTATGGATTAATTTCAAGATGACTTCTGTAGTATGACTTCCAGACAAGATTGTTAAATGACACTGCAACAGGCCAGAACTAAAATAACAGATCACAAAAACCATCCCTACTTAAACCGAGTCAAACATTGTGTTGGAGTACATGACTCCACAAGTGTTTTTAATAGGAGAAGCGGGAGCTTTATATTTGCAGTACATGTTAAAGCTATTCTTTCTGACAGATGCCCCAATCCCCCATGTGACTCTGCAGTCCTTGTACAAACTCTTGCAAAGATATTCAGGATATTAAGCTGTAAGATACACACTCATCAAAATGTCTTGCCTGAATAAATTGTAGCTATTACTGCTTTCAAAATATCCATGAAAACTTAGAATTTATGAAAAAAAATTTTAAATGTGGGTCTGATATTTTATTAAAAATAAACCAGTATTTTTAGGAGTCTCCTGTTGACATCAGGCATTCCAAAAAATATTACCTGCTTTCAGCACATGTTTTAAACTTCTCATATGCAAACAATTTTCCTTTTCAAGATATATCTCTTTAAGGAGAGCATCAGAATACCAAGTGCTGCAGAATAATTAAAATACAGATTTCAGGTCTGCTTTGCTAAAGCTAAGAAGCTTATGTGATCACGAGGTCTGCAAACATCTCTCTCTTCCCCTCCCAATAGTTTTCAACCACTTGGCAGATATTACTGATTTTTGACAGGATAGTGACCTTAAAGGTAGTTAAATCCCTACATGCTTTAGGGAAACAGATGGCCAAGTGAAGAACAAGCTTCTGATGAACATCTCCAATAAATGCCCTGAATGAGATAAAGGCTGGAGTATGGATTCACATCATATTTCACATTAGCACAGCACACATGGTGAGAAACTCTACTATGCCTTCAACATAGTAAAACTGTTGATTATAATCATCAGATGAACCATAAGATAAAAATTCTTAGGAAAATGAGCTTTACTAGCTCCAGACTTCACAGGAGGACAGGCTTGCTGTTAATGATGATCACAGTTAATCAGGAGACAGAAGAAACAAGCAAATACAATATGAAAGATACAGATCATGTTATTTTAATTTTAACTCTAACAAAGATTATCTAATGAAACTTTTAATAGCCAAAACAACCTCTCTCTCAGCATATGTATTGCTACAAATATCTCAACCAAGCAATGCATACAACTTTTTATGTATATAAAATGTAGAATTTTAAGGTACTGAAAATGTTCATTTAATAATAACCAAGTTGAAAGTGCATCTATAGACTAACCAGGATCCATTAAACCATTTCAGAACAAATTCTGATTAAGTTAATGCATACAGCTTTCCTTCTAACTAATTTCAAAGCACATCACACTAGAGGAAAACAAAGGAGAGATTGATGAATTCTGTGAAGTCTGTTAAAATTACTTGTTAAACAGCAATGTATGAAATTACCCACTTATGAACAGTCTACACTGCTATGGTACAATTAAAAACGATTGTTATGTTACTTGTCTGGCATTTCACCCTCATTGCCAACACTAACTGCAGGATCATTTGTGGTATTCCTCACATGCACAGAGGTTAAAGTCATGCTCTTGCCCAGCAGCAGTAAAGTTGTCACTCTCAACAAGTAGGCCTGCTTGTACTGTAAGAGAAAATCAGCTCGCTTTCTGGAAGCTCCAGTTTATATTTTCTTTATACCAAGTACAAAAGTCTGTAGCATTTCTTCCAAGGAACAATAGCATCTATTCAAACTATTTTTGCTTTTGCATAGAATTAGACTTCTAGCAGAGACATCTGAAAGAAAATATTAAGTAATAAAAAGGATTTAGTAGCTGATTTCATCCCTAAAGAAAAACAAACCAACACTCCACTGTGTTGTTTTTATACAGCTTGTCAGGTACGCATACGATGATCACAGTGAAAGTCCTGCAGTGAATGAATACAGGTGCTCTGTGCCCAAATAAAGCCTTCCACAAGTTGAGATATTCTTTTTCAGAGATCTGTTGTGCAAAGAGCCTATCTTTGAAAACCAATTCCTATCTAAATAAGAATACACCTAGTATTTAGTTTAGAAGACGGCAATATCCTATAGCACTGCTTAATGTCTTCTGCTCCCTTACATATGTAGTATACAGAAGAGTTCCAGTCTTGCTCCAGAGAGGTGCTCTGGTGTGGAATCCTGTGCCAAGTTTGTACGCCCTGTCACGGCCTGGTCTGGAGGCCTTGGAATTTCTGCTCCAAGACAAACCACGTACTATGATGCAAAGAATAAAATAAATCCATGTCCTAACAATCGCTCATTTACAATGACGACTGACACTTATATTTAAACTCCTTTCAAAGTACTCTAATTATCTGTGCTCTTATGTAACTGAAATAAAACAAAATGCTCTACCGTGAAGCATAGGCTAATATTTTATAGACATTAGTAACACTACTTGTATTATCACATGCTTTGTTCCAGCTCATTTAAAAATATGAGGAATTTATGTGAATTTTTTTTTTCTAAAGTACAAATTTTCAAGAATCGAATCTTAAGTATGAGAGTCAACACGTACCACATTTTTACCTTTATGCTTTTAGACAATTGCCGAAAACGTCTAAGGTGATTTCTTGGTTGACATGCATAATATAACAAAAAGTCAATAAAAGCTATGGGTCTTTACCAAGGCTGGATTGGGAAAGAAAACTTCAATTACCAGGGACAGAAATCCAGGTTTCAAATTTAGTCTCACCTCCTGTGACTGTAGTCACCAAAAATTCTCCCATCGCTTCTGCAGCCTGACACTGCCACCTATAGCAGTTTCCTGCTATAGATGCTTGCAGCAGTGATGTGGCTAGCAGAGAACAGAATGAGTGGTCACGTTGTGAACACAAACTGTTCTGTGGAAAACAGGTTTGGATGATACATTAGTACAAATATTAGCAACCAATCACTTAAACCGGTAGACCTGCCGTGGGATTAGCACAGCAGCCTACTTATTTCTAGTCTAGGAGACATAACCTTTGAGCAGGAGCCATGGCACTCCTTTCAGGGCCAGTCTGGTATATTTAAGTCACGGATTACTTTCTAGAAAAAAGAAACGTAAAGCCATCCACCTCACACAGAAGTTGAAGGAACACTGATTTGGAACAGCACTCTGTGCAATTTCAAAGTTCAAACATCTAAGTCCTCAAATATAGCATGGAGCCTGTCAGAAGCTCGTGGAAGGTACTGCAGAATTTCACCAACAAACTGTAAACCTTTCAAAACCCTCCACAGGGCTGCATGCAAAGACTATGAAGTTCAGAAAAGCCAGCAAAAATTTCTAAGCAACACCATAATGAAATGTATGCTTAGGTTCACAGGTTACTGAATAATACTGACTCGTACCATTCTACCATGTATTGTTTTGACATGTTCATAAATACATATTCACACAGCACACAACTTATTTTTACCAGAAGCCATCAACATCAGTAATCTAACAGTATTCAGAAACAGACTCTGAGGATAAATGTGACATAAGCATCCCACATTCAAGATGATACTGATACTGGAATTGAGCAATATTCAGAAATAGTACTATAACAATGCTTTCCACCCTCCCGCTTTTAATTCAAGCCCATGGCTCAGGAGACTCAAGTAAGTACGTATCAGGGTAGAGGGTCATTTCAGACTTCATTGTTGTTTGCTGGTGCTGTTTATATATAAAACACTTGAACACTCATAGGACAGCCATTGGAGCACAAACTTCACAAGTTTCCAAAGTGCAAAAGGGAAGACCTTAACCAGCAAGCACGGGCACGGTCTCTATTTCAATTCCACTGGAGAAGCTGAGAGATACACACCGCAGACCACCCTACAAACTGGTGATAATGGGACTATCTGAGAAGCAGCTTCTGTTCCAGATGTTGCTCCAAGACAAACAGAAAAGGAATCTGAAACTGGGCAGGCTTCACAGCCAGATGAGTGTTGTCACCACTGCAGTTCAAAGTACAAGGATGTGGGCAAAAGCATCTCTTTTTCCCGAATGTCACATTAGCCCTAATCATTGAATTTAGTGGAAAATATTCAGTGAATTTGGCCTGAGTCTGGAAACAGTCTGGCATCAAGCAAGCAACCAAGCAAGCAAACAAAACCCCTGCATAAAGTAACTGCCACCCAAACTAGCCACAAATCTAGACTGGCTACTTCTATCAGTCCAAAGTTATCATAATTATGCATAACAACATCTGAAGAGTCTATTAAACATTATTTGGGTTTTAAGCCAATTGCAAAGTACAAAGCATTGGATTCACCTTGAATGTGGGATGCAAATTATCTCACATTTGTTCTTACAATTCCTGCTGAAGCATCTGGTATTAGTCATTGTCAGACCCCAGGTTTAATTTAGCACAGCCGTTCCAACATTCAGTCCTCCAGGCCATAAAACTGAAAGCCTGTGAGCTGCATTATGAAATTCTGCCCTATAACAATAACGTTAGAGCTAGTGACAGCCGTTCTGTACACACTACGACAAGCAAACCATTCATGAGTCTAACAAGCACATTCCCAGTGTTATGTTCTTGTCCAA
The DNA here is from genome assembly GCF_929443795.1 of Astur gentilis. Classification (NCBI taxonomy): domain Eukaryota; kingdom Metazoa; phylum Chordata; class Aves; order Accipitriformes; family Accipitridae; genus Astur; species Astur gentilis. The sequence goes on from NC_064898.1 coordinate 3,944,621, forward strand.
ATTCAGACTGAAATTTATTATATGAATCACTGCTATCCTGGTCTGCTTGCAGACATATCATGATCTCCCCTTCCAAGATTTTGATCTTAACAGTCCAAGATAAACTGTTTTAGGAACTATGCAAATCATTCTCAAATACTGTCAAATCAAATAAGGTCTTTATACACTACCACCACCTACCCCCCAAGTTTTATTTTATGGAAATGTAATGGGTCAAATACGGACCGGGAAAAACATAAACAAAGTAGTCCACTTCTAAAACAGAAAATATAATTTTAAAAGCCCTAAAATGTTAGCAATGTTAGCAAAATTTAAAATCTCAAATATATTTTCTAGAGTTCAGTGAGCCTGCAGAAGAGGTTTATACATGTCAAGAATATCTAAGACTCACATAGGCATTACAGGACTAACAACAAAACCCATACATTTTTTTTCTTCTTGAGTGGAAGCTCACTACAATTAATACAAGCCGATGTGCATAACTGTCAGGTGTTTCCATCATTATAAAATGGCAGATGCTATCTGGAAAAGTAAGTTAAATTATTTATCAAACGATTCCAAATATCATCAAATTCAGTGCAGCCAGCCATTCGAACGGCTTCTAATAAATTATTTGATATGGCTCTAATGGAAAGCATGAGTTATTCAGAAGCATTTGCTATTAAGCAGCATCATACTAATGTTTTGAAATTCTACCCAGACACGTCCAGAAGTGACATACTATGAATCACACTGCACATATATTATCCTGCTTTTGAAATATTATCAGCAACATCCAAGAATTTACGCAAATTAAGAAACAAGTAATTTTGTCAGTCGTGTCATGATGGAGAACATGCCGATTTTTATTCTGCACAGCCTAAAAGCATTTTCTTTTTGTGCTGAATGAAAAAAAAGGTGCCCACATCATTTACCACATCAACAGCTCATAAACCAAGGCTTCTCCAAAGCCTTAAACAATGCCTATATAGTACAAAGGCAACTTCCCAGTAATAACAGGTTGTACTGTATTGTTTAAGGCACATCCCTTCCCAAGGAAAACCTATTTCAAGATTAAAGTCAAAAAGTTTTTCTTCTATTAAAATGAGTGGACTCTTTGTAATTTCAACGAGACTATATGTCACTGTTAAAGGTGAAAGGACTCTAGCAAAAGTTGGAAGCAAACTGTCACAAATTCAAGTTAAGGAACACAAGGCCAATGGACACACAGAAGTGGGTAAATTATTTGAGACATTTATTTGATTTAAAGAAAGAAAACAAATAGTCTTCATAAGGTATTTATGCATTTTAAATGAGTATGCTAATGTGCTATTAGCCACATTCAAATAAAGAGGAAATGTTAAGCAAATGCTTGCAAAGAATAAATTTCCAACTTTCCAACTAGAATAAAATCTAGCAATTATACTTAGAATGATGTCATGAAGCAATCTGCCCTTTGGTCCAAAACATTAGCATGGTTTCTACCAGCTTCTAGAACTACAGATGTACATGACTATGATCACCCACGGATGGATGTGAGGTGCACAGTGGCAGGATAAGAAGAAACAAACAAATTGCAACACAGGAAATTGCCGTCAGATTAAGGAAAAAAATATAAATTCACCACAAAGGTGGTCAGACACTGGCACCACCACAACCACAGGGACTATCGGATCTCCATCCTTGGCGATGCTCAAAACTCACCTGGACAAGGTCTGAGCAACCTTATCCAACTGGACCTGCTTTGAGTGTGGGGACAGGACTAGAGGACACCCAGAGGTCCTTTCCAATCTAAAATACTCTATGGTTTGACACTTTTTTCTTAAAATTCCTTTCCCTATTGGAGATATGCTTTTCCTTTTTCATTTACAGTTCATCTACCCAAGTCTCCCGTATATTCGCAATGGTTTTAAAATAAAAACCAGAATTCTCCTTTGTGACCAATAATGATGAAATCATTGATACAAATGATATAATATTGCACATTTGGCGCAATAAGGCCCATTATTTTATGGTAGTCCTGTCACCAGAATCAGCAGAGATACAGTAGCTAGAACAAAACCAGAGATTAATTTACAAAATAGTAAACAGTACTGATCCTTGCAGCCCATTATCACTCCTTCCACCTGCATCACCCACATGTTGCAAGCATTCCAGAGAGAAGAGACACGGCAGAAAATTAAGAGAATGACAGATCAAAAAAGGCTCGAGTCACCCTATAAAAAGTATTGCACGAATCAGGTGTGCACGTACATTAGACCTTGCATCGCACACTGAAGACACACTGCGAAGGACAAAAGCCGTGAGTACCTTTGTTCACGTGCTTCAGGGGTGACCTTAATGAACATATAGTAAAAGCATCCCGTCTGTACCTGTGGATATTAACCGTCCCAGTTGCCTATACCACCGAAACGATTTTTTTGTCTTTAAAAAATGTGGGTTTTTTTTTAAAAAAAACACAACAAAACCATCACGAGGCCTCCAGAACCACTTTCTTCCCCACTCCTTAAATAAGAACTATGCTATTTTTAAGACGCATTGAGATGGGAAGCACATCTAAAAATAAGTTTGCTGGCGCTCAGCGGGCCAGTGTCGCTCCATACGCCCGTCACTGACAGGACAGCCGGCCCCGGTCCCTCTCCCCGCCGCGGGGCCGCCTCAGGCGGCCCCGCGGCGGGGAGAGGGGCCGGGGCGGCAGGTGGGGCGGCGGCTTTGTCTCCGATCGAGCGTGGAACGAAGGCGGCGGCGGAGCGGGCGACCGCCGGTTGGCGACCGGGCTCTGTGGAGAAGGCGAAGGTGGGGGGGGGGGGGAGGGGGGTGCGCGGGCGGGCAGGCGGCTGAGGGGAATGGGGACCCCCCCACCTCACCGGCATCCCCGAAACTTTCTGCCGGGCCGCGAGAGGGAAGAGACGCCGCCGCAAGTCCCCCGGAGCGGAGCCGGGGACCGCTGGGTGTCCCCGCCTCTCTTGGTTCACCGGGGCGAGGCCGAGCGCCGCCTCCCCGCTCCAAGCCGCCCGCCATCCGCCGGGGACGCGCCGCGCCTCAGCCGCCCTCTCCGCTCCCCTCCCCACGCCGCCCGCCCGCTCCCTCACTCACCCGCGCCCGGCGAGCGCAGCCACCGGCGGCGCCTCCTTCCCTCGCTCCCTCCCTCCTGTCAAGTTGAGCCCGGCCTCCCTCCGCCCGGCTCCTCCTTCGCGATCGAGAGCAGCCGCCGCCGCAAACCGGCCGGGCCCTCCCTCAGCGGCGCCTGGCGCCGCCCCGCTCTCACCTGCGTCCACAGCCGCCGCGGAGGGAAGAAGGCGGGAGGCGGCTGCCGGCGGTTCCAGTCAGCGGCGAAATCGCGCCGCCCCGCCCGGAGGTCTCTGCGCGGGGCGGGGCGGGGCGGGCGGTTCCTCCCCGCCGGGACGCCCTGAGAGGGGCTGTGAGGCGGGAATGGCGGTTGCCGTCTGCCCCTCAGGGAAACGCGACGCGACCTGGGCGTTCGCGACGGGAAAGCGAAGCAGCCCCGCGAGAGCCCACCGGCATCACCCCGCTCTGTGGGGAAGGGGTGGCAGGAGGAGAGGCGGCCCGGAGAGGCTTCCTTGAAGCGCTTGGAAACGGTCTCGGCGGTGTGTTACACGATGCCGGCGCCGTTCTCCGTGAGGAGAGGCGGCAAGTGTCCCGGGTCGGATAACCCCGCTCGGGAGGGGAGATGGTCGGTGTGCGAAACAAGAGAAACGGAGACTCTCGAAGGGTGTAAAATCGGGGATTTTCAGGGAAACGCGCGGTGCCGGTAGCACCTGACAGCAGGGAGGTCTTAAAACTGAAATTCTAGTTGGGGTGCAGGTCTAAAATGAGACAGAAAGCAGAAGGAGAAGCTGCAGCGACTGTGCTGTGCTCGGAAAGGAGCGGGAACGTGGTTCCTGTGTGAGCCAGCGAGGAAATGGTAAAAGCTGCAGTGACAGGTAGCTTGCAAGGTGACAGTATGCATGAAAGGAGACAACCAGGAAAGACTTAAACCCGTTCGTGTTGGTTTAGATAATTTTTGAAAACACTGAGGAAAAACTGCTAGGAATACAGACAAGTTGTGAGAAGGTTGTTCTTATAAGGGTGTATGTGTTGGCTTGGGAAATAAGAAGTTTGTCAGCTGTAAGGTACTGAGATATATACCAACTTCTACTCAGCTTTAGCAAAATAGGCTTCTAAAAGCAGCTTGGTGTCCTTTTCCTATGAGAAACACCCTGTTCCTTAAGCAGCAGAGCTGATGAGGCCTGGTCTCCTCAGGAGGGATGTTCTTTCTCTCCATATCCTTCCACTGAGTCTTCTGCATCTCTCCCTCCTGCCAAAGTCACCTGTAGTTTTTTTTCTGCTGTGTGTATGCTGGGCTGGCATCCATGTGCAGAGCCGCCAGTCAAGAGACGTGTCATTAATCTTTCCAAATTAATAAGAGGGTCAAGTAAAACTGTGAAATTAGTGGTGATGTTAATTAGTGGATAGACTAATAGGGGTGTCTCTTCTACTTCTCTCTGAATTCTCATAAAATTTCAAAGAATATAGTGTCTTTGAGACTTCTATCCTAGTTCTCCACTTGACCTGTCAAACTGGCAAAGGCTTCAAAATTTTAGGGGCATACACTGACAGACACAATAACAAAATAATCACATAAGCCCCGCATTGTTTAGGATTGATTCCAGGCTAAAACCAGACCATATATGACTCATGTTAGTTTGTCATCCATTATAAACCATATGCTATATTACAGTTAGATACCTCTGTGGCAACTAAATTATTGTGTGACATAAAACATATATAGCTCATAGCAATTAGTTTTGAAATTAAAACTCTCGAATCTCAGAGAGTAATTATGAATGGGAATTCTTTATCCAACAAGGATGTATCTAACAGGGTGTCACAGGCTGATGAAAAAGTAGGTATTGTTGTCTATACATCATCCATACACCATCTGTGCTGTGCGTTACTGCCAGGCAGCACAGGCTCGTTAGGGGACAGTGGGGTAATAGACCTCTGCCTGCCTGTTAGTGCTGCTCAGTGTTCTGCAGTGCAAGCTCTTAAATATTTTGGGTCGATGTCAGAGCATTCAGAGTGGGGAGGTAGGAGACTCTTTTCTCAGCTAATTCACCATCAGCTAATTCAGTGCTTCAGCCTTCCCTAAAATCTCATCTTTGATGCTCTGTAGGAAAACTGTGTGATAAATACTTACACCTGAGAACTGGTATTCCCCTTACTGTGGGTTTGCCTTTTCTGTTCCCTTTTCCTGATTAACCACCTTTACGGCGTTCCTCATTGCATCCCTCTACTCTGCATGAGAAGTAAATTGTTTGGGCCTGGAGCCATCTCATTTCCCCAGACCAGTATCTTGGGGATTATTTTATGAGAAAAATCAGCATCTTCATTTTAGACTTTGACCTTTATAATAATTAATTAATGAAGATAGGGTATAATTAGCAGAAACAGAAGGGTATTCTGAGGAGATATAGGAAAAGCGTTGTCATTAGCGCCTACAATGTCTTTGCAAGCTGTGCCATCTTGTAGGTTGAGACTAAGCTTTTGGAAAGCATCCTGGAATTTTATAGGGATGTAAGGTTGCATGAGAACCCCAATTAAATCTCTACACATACAACTTTCAAAAGCCACTGGGATGCAAGAATTTAAAGGTTATACACACAATATTCATCTTCGAGAGAGAGTAGTGTGCACAAGAACTTAAATCTTGGCTGAGTCCCTAGAGTACGCTAATCAATGCAGCTGAGCCGCTACAGGACTGATTGTGATTGTGCATGCTGGGACAAAATTTCTACCCTTTGGGGAAAAAAGAGGAGCAGAGGGGAGATTGTGACTTAGAAAGCATTGGGTGACCCCCCCTTGTCCTCAGGGCAGCTAGATTTGTAATTATATTTGACTAGGATTTCTCTTAAAGCCACAGGTTAGATAGACTAAATCTGTTTTTCTGATGGTTTTAGAAATCAGTTATGAGAACCAGTGGCTTCCTGTAGAAGGCAACTCTATCCCACCTGTCCTTTGGGTGTGGAAGGAGAGGGCTATACCAATATTATGCTTTATTTATCTATGACTATTTGAAATACTTGCCTTACTTTCGCACCAAGAATGTTTTAAAAGATTTTGGAAGGATATAGCTGGGTGTTTGTGAGTTTAGTTCTTTTTTGTGTGTTAGAGTGATTTCAGATGGGGTTAGAATGGTCTTATTTCAGGTATTGTTATTTTCATTGTTCACTTAATTAGGAAATCTCATTTCTCAAATGCAGATGTGCATCATCCAGGGATTTTTTTGCCATCCCGCCCATAAAAAACAATCAGGTCTTTTTATGAACACAAAAAATATGTTATAATTAAAGAACGAGAGGTGATTATTTTAGCATTTCAGCTGTCAGGTAATCTATTCAGTAATTTGTTAAACTGTGGATCAAAACCTTGCTAGAACAAGTTGCTAGGAGGCAAGAGCAATCTAAGCTGAAGGACAGAAAGTGAATTAACAGGAACGTGATGTTGAAGGAGTGTGTAGTGATGAAGGACTAGAGGGTGTTGGCATATACATTTTGTGAAAGAGTGAGTGAAATTAAGGGGAAGACTATTGAGCAGGAAGAGTCTGTTAGAAGTGAGGAAATAGGGCACTGAAACAGACTGAGGGGCTCAGGAAGCTGGATTGGAATGATAAGGAGGATGAAGGGAGGCAGGTGAGCTGAGAAAAAAGAGTGTGCAGGGGAAGAAAAGGAATTAAAATGTGTTGAAGGAGAAACACTGAAGGAAGGTAAAGAAGAAGGTATTATGGGGTGATCCTGCAAAAAAGTATTGAGTGGCTGAATGTGGGGACCAGGACAAAAGGGATGTTGAAGTAGAAAGTTGAAGGACATTGTAAAGGAGACAAGCTAATGTTGGAGGAAATACTGAACTGGAATCTGTGCAAGAAAGGTCACTGCATGGAAGACAAAGGGAATGGAGTATCTGAACTCTTTGAGCCTTACTTTCTATTATTGATCTAATGACAGTGGCAGCTCTTCGTAATAGTAAGTGATGATACTTAAGTCCCTTGCAAGCAAATTAGAATACCTGTGTTCTTACGAGGATACTGAAGGTTGAATTTCCAGCCTGAAATGATTACTGACAACGTGTGCATGCTGGCTGAAGGGCTGGGAGCTGGGCTGTCATTTAATAAAGTGGCCTGCACACTTTTAAAGATCACATAATTTGTGTGGAAGCTCTCCTTAAAGCTCAGTATATTTTAGAGTAGAAAGTTGGGGGTTTTTAACATTTTATCTCTGCATCTTTTGGCTTTTAAAATGCTTATTTGGATGACTTAACGGATATTCGGAAGACACACATAACAGAAATTTTATAGCACAACTTTTAATGGGAAGGAATTTTGTACACTGACAAAAAGAGAGTGATAAGCTATGGTAGTTTGGGCTCCTTTGGTTTCTTCATTTCTCAGTTTCCAAGGAAATGAGGAAACATGCTTGAAATGAATG